>NC_136517.1:35234585-35244585 GCF_053919585.1 Euprymna scolopes | reverse complement strand
TCTATTTTGCGGACTGTTATTCTCAGCTTCATAGTTGTTGTTCTTTCGCCACGTTACAGCCAACTCCTCCTCTGGCCATCTTCAGGTGGTTAACCGCAACAGTATAGGAATGCTGAGTCTTGTAACTGTGTCCCCAGGAATTATCTTGAAGAAGGAAAGAGGATGAATTGGCCGAAACATAGTGAAAGAGAAACTATGAAGATGAGGAAAACAGTCTGCAAAAAAAAAAGAAAAAAAAAAAAAAAATTATGAAGCCTCATCTCAAACGATTCTGAAAAAAAAAAATAAAAAATAATGAGGATTGCGTTATTTGTATTATTTGGACTACTGTTCTCATCTTTGCACGGACTCATGGCATAGTGGAGAAGGTACTTGGTAAAATTCAGTTGCATGTTACATTCTTCTGGAGGTGGAGGGTTCAATCCTCATTGCGAGTAGTGACACTAAAAAATACAATTGCAAGTTATTTAAGACCTTCAACCAGCCATAGCTGATGGATGAGAGCATGGATTAAATAAAGGGTTCCATTAGAAATTCTGTGCAGATTCCTGAGTTTGACAAAACGCACTTGAAGAAGGTCAAAGGTTACATCAGTTGAAACATTGTGTGAATAACACTCTAAACGAGAACAGTCGTTCGAATAATTTGAATAATGCATAAAAATGGACTTTGTTGAATATTCATTTCTTGAACTGGATTAGGATGTTTGAAGTTATAATTAATGCCCTGAATTTTTAGAATCTATTCTTTTAATAAACAGGAGTAAAAGAAAACAAAATGGCTGACTTGCATGTTGAGACAGTATCCATTGGGAATGTCTATAATAGAAAGTGTGTGTATTGTATGCATGTGAGTGAAGAATGTACTTGCATACCAGGATATTTTCCACGTGTATGTGTAAGCACATGTGTTAGCAGCAGTCTGCCTGAATAGAGAGAGAGAGAGAGAGAGACTGGCTAATGTTATCTGTAGCAAGTCATAAGACAAAAAAAGTTAGTGCATCCTTTTTACAACACAAATCAGGATGTCCCCTGGTGTCACGACAAGGGGAGCTAAATCCAGTTTGGCACTACCCAATAGTATGTGTGTAATTGTGTGTTGAGATAGGGGTTAATGTTACAAGTCTTACTTTGTTTATTTTTAAAATTAAGAAGAAAGATGTTTTCTGCTTTGTGCATTTAAGGACGTCTTGATCTGTTTCTAAGACACCGGATCGCCTTTTTCCTTTCTCTCTATTGCTCTATATCTTATGCTCTCTTTTATGCTCTATCTCTTATGCTCTCTTTTATGCTCTCTTTTATGCTCGCTCTCTCTTATGCTCTCTCTCTCGTATGCTCTCTCTCTCTCTCTCGTATGCTCTCTTTTATGCTCTCTCTCTCTTATGCTCTCTTTTATGCTCGCTCTCTCTTCTGCTCTCTCTCTCGTATGCTCTCTCTCTCGTATGCTCTCTCTCTCTTATGCTCTCTTTTATGCTCGCTCTCTCTTATGCTCTCTTTTATGCTCTCTCTCTCGTATGCTCTCTTTTATGCTCTCTCTCTCGTATGCTCTCTTTTATGCTCTTTCTCCCTCTCTCGTATGCTCTCTTTTATGCTCTTTCTCCCTCTCTCGTATGCTCTCTTTTATGCTCTTTCTCCCTCTCTCGTATGCTCTCTTTTATGCTCTTTCTCTCTCTCTCGTATGCTCTCTTTTATGCTCTTTCTCTCTCTCTCTCGTATGCTCTCTTTTATGCTCTCTCTCTCGTATGCTCTCTTTTATGGTCTTTCTCCCTCTCTCGTATGCTCTCTTTTATGCTCTTTCTCTCTCTCGTATGCTCTCTTTTATGCTCTCTCTCTCTCTCGTATGCTCTCTTTTATGCTCTCTCTCTCGTATGCTCTCTTTTATGCTCTCTCTCTCTCTCGTATGCTCTCTTTTATGCTCTTTCTCCCTCTCTCGTATGCTCTCTTTTATGCTCTTTCTCTCTCTCTCGTATGCTCTCTTTTATGCTCTTTCTCTCTCTCTCTCTCGTATGCTCTCTTTTATGCTCTCTCTCTCGTATGCTCTCTTTTATGGTCTTTCTCCCTCTCTCGTATGCTCTCTTTTATGCTCTTTCTCTCTCTCGTATGCTCTCTTTTATGCTCTCTCTCTCTCTCGTATGCTCTCTTTTATGCTCTCTCTCTCGTATGCTCTCTTTTATGCTCTCTCTCTCTCTCTCGTATGCTCTCTTTTATGCTCTTTCTCCCTCTCTCGTATGCTCTCTTTTATGCTCTCTCTCTCGTGTGCTCTCTTTTATGCTCTCTCTCGTATGCTCTCTTTTATGCTCTCTCTCTCGTATGCTCTCTTTTATACTCTCTCTCTCTCTCTCGTATGCTCTCTTTTATGCTTTCCCTCTCTTTTATGCTCCCTCTCTCTTCCGCTCGCTCTCTCTCTCTCTCTTACGCTCCCTCTCTCTCTCTCTCTTCCGCTCCCTCTCTCTCTCTCTCTTCCGCTCCCTCTCTCTCTCTCTCTACCGCTCCCTCTCTCTCTCTCTCTTCCGCTCCCTCTCTCTCTCTCTCTTCCGCTCCCTCTCTCTCTCTCTTCCGCTCCCTCTCTCTCTCTCTCTTCCGCTCCCTCTCTCTCTCTCTCTTCCGCTCCCTCTCTCTCTCTCTCTTCCGCTCCCTCTCTCTCTCTCTTCCGCTCCCTCTGTCTCTCTCTTCCGCTCCCTCTCTCTCTCTCTTCCGCTCCCTCTCTGTCTCTCTCTTCCGCTCCCTCTCTGTCTCTCTCTTCTGCTCCCTCTCTCTCTCTCTTCTGCTCCCTCTCTCTCTCTCTTCTGCTCCCTCTCTCTCTCTCTCTCTTCTGCTCCCTCTCTCTCTCTCTCTCTTCTGCTCCCTCTCTCTCTCTCTCTCTTCTGCTCCCTCTCTCTCTCTCTTCTGCTCCCTCTCTCTCTCTCTCTTCTGCTCCCTCTCTCTCTCTCTCTTCTGCTCCCTCTCTCTCTCTCTCTCTCTTCTGCTCTCTCTCTCTCTCTCTCTTCTGCTCCCTCTCTCTCTCTCTTCTGCTCTCTCCCTCTCTCTCTTCTGCTCCCTCTCTCTCTCTCTCTTCTGCTCTCTCTCTCTCTGCTCTCTCTCTCTCTCTCTTCTGCTCTCTCTCTCTCTCTCTCTCTTCTGCTCTCTCTCTCTCTCTCTCTCGCTCGCTCTCATGCTCTCTTTCTCTCTCTCGCTCACTCACGCTCGTTTTTTTTTTTTTTTTTCACACAGTGGTTACCACTTATCAAGGCCTGGAAGCCACTCAGGGATAAGGATTATTGCAAGTACAGTACGTTAGTGTGGAGATTTGATGAAGTGTTTACTTAAGGGGGTGGTTCATTAGGAATTTGTAAATGTTGGACTTGAACACATCCAAGTTATAGTCAGGTGGGAAGCAGGCAGACAGAACAGAGTTCCACAGGCGTGCAGATCTAAGAAAGAAGCTTTGTTCATGGAATACACGTTTGGATTTAGGCACAGATAAAGAGTGGGGGAAATTTTTCGCAGTGGATTCGGCTAGACGGGTGTTTTTCGTGAAAGATTAGCGAGGGGGGGACCAGAGATTGGAGTTCAGACGAGCACCTGCCATGGAAATAACGATAAAACAAGGATAGGCTCGCAACGTCTCTTCTGTGGGAGAGAGGTTGCAAGGTAGAGAAAAGGGCATCCCCCACGAAGTCTATTTTGTACTCTGTCAAGGCAGGATAGGCTGTTTTTAGCAGCTCCTGCCCAGATATGGCAGCAGTATTCCATCCTTGGACGTACTTGGCTTTTATATAGATAGAGAATTGCATCAGTAGTGAGATATCTTCTGGAGCGGTAGAAGGATCCCACCATCTTTCCAGCAACCTTGGCAACAGACTTGATGTACGTGTTCCATTTCAGATCAGGAGTAAAGGTCAAACCCAGAAGCTTGTCAAAACAGGGGGCCTCTCCCAGACGAGAGCCATCCATCCCAATTGATGCCAGATGGGGATCAGAGCGTTGATAATGTAAGGATAGGAGTTTGGTTTTAGATGCATTAAAGGTAACCAGCCACGTCTTCCCCCACTGAACCACGCGCTCGAGATCAGAGGAGAGAGAATCAGAGAGAACTTCGTCATTTACAGCCTTTGATGTGTTGCCGTAGATGGTCGTGTCATCAGCATAGATGTCAACGAATGATTTAAGTATGTGTTTAGGGAGGTCATTGATGTAGATCAGAAAGAGAGTTGAGCCCAGGATTGACCCCTGAGGAACTAGCATTAATACTGCAGGCCTCTGATTTTTGTCCATCGACCACTACTCTTATGAGCCTATCGGAGAGAAATGATTTAATGATTGAGAAAACATTTCCAGTTATACCGTAGCTGGAAATCTTGTGAAGTAGACCCTTATGCCATACCTTGTCGAAGGCTTTTGATATGTCAAGAGCAATTGCCCTAGAAAGGAAGCCTTTGTCAAAAGATTCACTAATCCTGTGAGATATAACCGTCAGCACATCTGCTGTAGATCTTGCAGAGCGGAAACTATATTGTGTGTCACTAAGAAGGTTGTTTCTGCTGAGGTGGTTGACTATTTCTCTATTTAATATGGATTTTCATTTGGTTGTTTAGGTTCTATGGCATACCAACCAATATGGGTCATCTAAAATTCAAATCCAAACTACATACGTTGTGTGCATATATGACTTGCAAACACACATACCATTGGACTGAATTTTGGAATGTAGGAAACATAAAAGAGAAAAAGAGAGTGAGAGAGCGTGCAAAAGAATGAGCGAGAGAGAGAAAGAGAGGGTGAGTGAGCAAGAGAGAGAAAGAGAGCTCTCACATTCTCTCTATCCCTCTCTCGCGCGTTCTCTCTATCCCTCTCTCGCGCGTTCTCTCTCTATCCCTCTCTCGCGCGTTCTCTCTCTATCCCTCTCTCGCGCGTTCTCTCTCTATCCCTCTCTCGCGCGTTCTCTCTCTATCCCTCTCTCGCGCGTTCTCTCTCTATCCCTCTCTCGCGCGTTCTCTCTCTATCCCTCTCTCGCGCGTTCTCTCTATCCCTCTCTCGCGCGTTCTCTCTCTCTCTTTCTCTCTCGCGCGTTCTCTCTCTCTCTTTCTCTCTCGCGCGTTCTCTCTCTTTCTCTCTCGCGCGTTCTCTCTCTTTCTCTCTCGCGCGTTCTCTCTCTTTCTCTCTCGCGCGTTCTCTCTCTCTCTCTCTCTCGCACATTTTCTCTCTCTCTCTCTTTCTATCTCTCACTGGCGCTCACTCTCTCTCACACACTCGTTTCTTTTACATACTCTTGTGCTCTCTCTCACACATACTTTTCTGTTTTCTTCCTCGTCTCCCCCAACTCCTCTGTTTCGTCATCAATATTGATAGCCTGGTTACTCCCCTTTTTTCATACTTGGTTGTCCTTCTCTCTCTCTCTCTCTCTCTCTCTCTGAACTTTGTTCTTGAAAAATAATGACAGTACCTTATCTGCCTTTGCAGTTTCCCCAACCTTGCTACAACTGTCATTGCGCGTCACACCTTGGATACTGATAATGTCATTCATTATTAAGCCTGATGCTGACCGTTTCCCAATATCTCCGATAGATACTCTGTGTTCACAGACGTTGCAAAGATAACAGTTTAGTCCATATGGACAAACGCCACACATATGATGAGCTCTTGTCTCTCTTTACTGCAAAATGTTTACAATGTCATTCATTTTAAAATTATATACAGTACTTTGGGGTAATTGCGCCCACTAGCTAAAAGTGCTCTTTTAGCAACCATACATATAAAGAGCACTTTCTTTTTAGTTGGCGCAATTACCTCCGGATTTGGTGCAAATACCCGAAAGTACGGTATATACTAAAAAAAACTTATCTGTTGGGTCAGCCATTGAATTCTGATTAAATTGCTTAGATCAGGGAAAAGTGAGTTTGCAAAGCTCGTTTAAAGTATATAGAAAAGGCAAAAACAAAAATAAGTTTCTTTACTGAATATTTTACAACAGTTGGATATTATCTTTCTTTTTATCTATTTGCTAGCAGGCTGCCCGGCGTTGCTCAGTCATAAAATATGGATAAATATTATATTTTAATTCATACAAAAACTAAGACATGTGCATGCGAGTATTATGTTTTTTTAAACAGTTCGCTTCTTGTAAGTAAAAAAAAAAAACAACAAAATACTCGAACTGAGATCGAAACCAAAACCTAAAGAGAGTGAGTCAAGTGCAATAGCCATTAGGCCAGCTTGACAAGATGTTTAAAAAGTGTTTTCAAACCTACATAAGGAATCTGTCATGTGAACCATTCATGCATGCACATTCGTAAAGCAGTTGACAAACAGATAAAAATCCAATGACCCCCCACCCCCCACCCCTCACGCAAGTTTTTTCACTTTTGGCTCCTTAACAGCCTTTTTTTTTTTTTCAGCTGAAAACTGATTAAAAAAAATTTCCATGTGTCTTAATATCCTATATACAAATTCTAAATTTCTAGATCAAAAATTTGTTGAGTATATAGGTTGAAAAGTGCTCTTATACGCACGCACATTGTCACTTTTATAGATATATAGATTTGGATTTAAAAACAAAAAAAGATAAAATAAAAAGATAAAATCTCCATCACATATTAAGCAAAAGATGCAACAAGAACATGGAGCCCGTGGTGCAGTGGATAGAGGCGTTGAATCTCTATGGTTTCACGTGAGCATTGTCTGAAGATATCGGTTTCAATCTTACCCAAACAGGTCAGAGGTTTAATTGACCAAAACTTGGTGAAACAACAATCCCCCCCCCCCAGCCCGTGAGCCCCTGGAGGGGCATAGGCCATCTACAACTTTTTGTAGAGGTTTTTGTAGCGAGGAGTTCTTTTTACAGGGTGAGGGTGCTGGCCCCATGCCCAACCTTCCCAGAAGGTACATATAGCGCCTAGCCTTCCCAAATGGTCACCCATCTGGTACTGGGCAGGCTCAATGTTGCTTAACTTCGGTAATCTGGCGAGAACCGGTGTGTCAACGTGATTGTGCTGTACCGTGAAACAAGTATGGAAGGCAATAAATATTTTTGATACAGTTACAAGACTCAGTATTTCTATCCTGTCATGGTTAATCACCTGAAGAAGGCCAGAGGATTCGTTGGCTGAAACGTGGTAAAACAACAACCACAACAATGAAGATAAGGATAACAGTCCACAAATAAATAAATAAGAGTAATTGAGATGTTTAGTTGGTTTTATAGGAAACTAGATTGCATGTTTTTTATCTTGTTTATTCTCTAATAAGTCACCAGTCATCAAGGCCAAAAACTACTTGAGGATAATGATTAATGAAATAGATTGGCATTGGCAGTTGAATGATGAAAAATATTATGAAAGGAATGAATGAAATAAACAAGATTTTTTACTTTTTGAGGATTGTTTTATAAGTACTTGTTAACCTTGGATTTGAAGACAGCCATGTTGTAACCTGTAGGAAAACAGTCCTGTGGTAATATTTTCTGAAAATGGGAAGTTCTTGGAAATTCCATTTGTTGTTAGGCACACAAAAGAAAGTGTCTTCTAGAGATAGAGAGGGAATAAGAGAGAAAGACGAGTTTGACTATTTAGCTACATGATAAAATGAAAATGATTTTTAGCTATATTGATGATAGAATGAGATTAAATAATAAAAATAAGATTTTTTTTTAACTCAAAATATTGAAGAGCTACGAAGACGGGAGTGGCGCCATTAAAACGAATGACCTTTCATGCTTCAGAATTTCTTTTTCTACATATGTCCTCTCTCTGTGATCCTCGGTATGGGCACATATTCTTCTTATAATCGTTTATCTTCTTCCTTACCATGACGTCACCTTGCACCCCTCCTGACTTCAACATGGATGTCTTCAAGTCCAACATAAACAAATTCCTGATGAACCCCCCCCCCCCAAATAATGACACTTTATCAAATCTCCAATATTAATGAATAATGCAACACTATCCCATTGATTAATGTACACAAAATAACCCTTATCCGCGAGTGGCTTCTGAGCCTTGATAAGTAGTGATCTTCATGTATAAAAAAAAAAAAAAAAAAAAAGATGTGCATCCGTGCTCTGTTAAACCAGGACAAGTATAATTAGTCGATGCCCTTCAATTTGAAGTTTCCTAGCTCAAAGTGACCACCTGGCCTTGTTGGCTTTGATAAACCTGCAATTGGGACAAAGGGAGAGTACTCTGTTAGAGTGTCTTTTGTACCACTGTGGCTTGGTTTCTGAGCACTATCAACTTCCATTTAATGAGTTGTTGCATACTTTATCTTTATGAATTTTAGGGCCTTTCACTTTTCTGTAATATATTAAATAAAAAAAAAAGCTTATTTCTAATATTCTAAATAAAAAAAAGACCTTGCACTATATTAAATAATAAACAAAAAAAGTTATGCTCTATTATAAACTTTTTAAAATACATCAAAGAAACTTATGTTTTGTGAAAATAACTGTTAAAATTCACACCAAGTAGAAGTATCAGAATTTTCACAGACGGCTTCCATCTCCGTCTTACCTCCTTTGCATAAACTTTATTAACTGACTGCTTATATTTTAAAATTCATAATGATCGGTTAATTAGTTTAGAAATAAATCCTGTACATTCAAATATATAAACATATCTAACTGATATATTACTCGACTTAAGTTTAAGAACTCCAACAATGTTTACAGCATAAATCAATTTTATATGAATTAGAAGAAATAATATTACTAATATTTTCCTTAATATTATATTCAATGTTAAATAGAGCCCCAGTTGTCTATACATATAGCTGTATCGCCGTAACCTTTATGTAACGGATCATCTTATATATGTTATTTGTTCGAGTGTAATAGATGACGTCAGCATTTTTGACGTCATCTCCTATGACGTCATTTTTTTATGCTGTGTTTCACTGTGCACATGAATAAAACCAATACAAATAAGAATTGCATAATTTTAACTCGTAACGAAAGAAAAGAACCGCTCTTCTCTCTTTTGCCTTGTGTCACGTCGAACTTCCATGAACATAGCCTTTTGCAGGAACTTTTCGACTGTGGTATTACCATGGAACTGGTTCGCAGCAGATTACACAACAGTTGTTTCCTTTTCTTTTTTTTAATAAATATTATCATCTCAGCGTATAATATTGTTATGGCTCGCAAATAGCCACAAAGAAGAACAGAACAACGTATGACAGTTTAAAACATATTACATGAAAACAACGGAAAGGTACAAACAAAAAGTGTAGGTAATTTACCGAGCATGCGAGGGTCGCTCTGGAATTAGATCTCCACTTGGGATCGCCGCCATGAGTTAAGTTTATATGGACAATGGATTAGTCCATTTGGAGGGTGGTTCCCCCACAACAAATATCTAAATGAAATAAAAGTAACAGGACACTAATAATTATAATAAGTAAAACAGATGTATGTGTGTGTCTGTTTGTGTGTGAATATTTAACCGATAAACTCTTGAACTACTGGTCACTTAACACTGAAATTAACAGGAAATAGTAATCATACACCAAGGATGGTTTATAACGAGTAAAACTTTTGTTTGAATAGATGAATAGTGTGTACAGACATAACAAGTTGGAATGCAAACTGTTCATTTCAACTTGCCAACATATTTTTACTTTCTGCGTGGGTCCAAATTCAATTCATTTCTTCAAGTTGTTTAATATTAAATCTTTCTTATTTATCTCTCGATAGCTACATCGGTAGGAAATGCAGTTGGAGTAGTACTAAATGCTTTGGTTTCGATTCTAGACTAAATTATTTTAACTTTTGAAATAAGTACTATATATTAGGTACAATATAATATTCAATAGAAAATTGGCCCTGTAATAATAAATATGAAATCTGCATGAATTAAAATTCATTTAAGCATATTTTATGATCTGGCAAGATCTTCTCCTCTGTTAGTAAGTAATTATAATTAGTTAAAAATTGCAGAAAAAGAAACATAATCTGGTATACATCACCCTATAATCAGATACTAAATCTAAACTTGACAAGAAATTCCTCAATGTCATTTAAAAACACTTCC
>NC_136517.1:35129585-35229585 GCF_053919585.1 Euprymna scolopes | reverse complement strand
CCTCGCCTGCTGGACGTGCGATACGTCATCCAAAATGCAGAGCCGCCGTAACACAGGGAGAGACGAAAAGTGCTTCTTGCGATCCTGGCCATGAACAGAATGGTGATATGGAGTTCAAGAGTGCAAGAGAAGTGCGGGATTGAATCTTTTGCTGATCAGGATCTAGCCCCTTTCTTCAAGCACCAGCTGAAGGTAAAAGATCAGATTTTATAGGAACAGATTATACTCCGAGGCCGTTGACCGAAGATGGATAAAGATTGTGTGTGTGTTTGTACAGGTGCCAAGTTGGAGTTATGTTGGCATACACGGTTCAGATCCTGCTGGACTCCAGACCCCTAAAACAAGTGTTTAGACTAAGTTCTTAGCTAGCCTGGCCACCTCCATCCCTGATAGGAAACCTCCAAGATACCCACACCTCGATCTTTTCTTTTTTATCCCTGCTACCCCAATGAGCAATCTTGGAGAACATTCACAGACCCCCCCCCCCCAACCCCAGTTTCTTTGATCCTACCTAGAATATCAGCCCCATATAGGGAGCGACTTGTTTGTTTGGCCAACATCAAGCGTTCTACCACCTAGAGAGGGTTGGGAGGGTCTTACTAACATTTTGATTTTACTTTTTTTGAACTCCCCCCCCCCCGCTCATTCCAAGCCAATGAAATAAATTAAATAAGACTTTTTATAAAATTTTATGTTTACAAATTTATTTTATTGCTTATAATAAACAAACAAAAAACATGCCCCCCTCCACACACACA
Organism: Euprymna scolopes; assembly: GCF_053919585.1. Classification (NCBI taxonomy): domain Eukaryota; kingdom Metazoa; phylum Mollusca; class Cephalopoda; order Sepiida; family Sepiolidae; genus Euprymna; species Euprymna scolopes. The sequence goes on along the minus strand of NC_136517.1, from coordinate 35,228,827 downwards.
ATATGATTTAAGAATCTTAGGTAGGAAGACCTCCTGCTGTGCTTGAGGTATTGTGGTGAATGAGAACGAGGATGACCATAGGCACCCTCCTCCCCAAATTTTGAGTGGCATTGTGTCTAATTTTTTGTTTATTTCTGTTTTGGTTGTAAACTTTCAGAGTGAATTAAAAAAATATATATATAGCTCGAAGTGTAGTATCTTTTCTTCAAATGCTGTACTTCAATTTCTTGTTCTGTCAGTGGAGAAATCCTTCACGACTGAGACAATTTTTAATCTTTGTTCCTTTCTCCATGTTAAAAAACGACCCCCATGTCTGACTCTGTTGTAAATAGGAACTAATGGGGGGAAGTTTACTGGTCAAATGCTGTTGTAAGCTTCTGTCCAATATAAGTGTTAATAATTATATTTATCCCAACCAAAAATAAAAAGGCACGATACTCCAGCAAAGAGTAGAGCTTAATATATTAATAAAATAAATTTTTACATGTAAATCTCCAGTTTAGTCTTTATGCTTATATATATATATATATATACATATACATACATTAGTGTTGGGACGATTAATCGGAAGTGGAAAAATCGGAATATTTTGAGGGCATCGGAATCAGTAATATTTGTACTGATTTTCCAATGCCAAAACGATTCTTTCAATTGTCTTATTTTTTTTATTTTTTATTTATTTATTTTTTTTTTATTTAAGGCTAAATCTTCCATTGTTGGTAATAATGATAAAATAACAAGTATTTATTGATTTTAAACCCCCAGCGAAGCTAAAATCGATTGCTCATTCCCCACAAGTATATTTTTACATTTAGGAAAATATTTGCACATTTAACATGTGTGTTTTTACGGTAATCAGAGAAAAAAATACAACTATATAGTTAAATATTTAGAAATTTATAAAGAATCAGAATCGGTAATTTAATATGGAATCGGTAATTGTATTGGAATTGGGAAAAATATTGGAATCGTCCCATCACTAATAATATATATATATATATATATATATATATATATATATATATATATAATTATTGCTATAGCCAAATGAGCCCAAAATGAGGGCGAAACTCAAGACTTGGACTTTTGGTTTGTTGGCTGTCATGACTCTTGTAAGCTGCGACGTTTTGGCTGTAGAAATAATTATATATAATCTCTATAATTCTGAAAATTATATACACACACACAGAAGGAAAAAGGGGGAAAAACGACAATATAAAGATATATACTAATGTATATAAATTTAATCGTTCATTAAGTACAGGTACAGGATATATATGCTCTTTATACTTAGGTATAACATATCACTAACCCCATTACATACCACTTATTTTCATTATGTGATAATGCTACTTTTGTCGTATACCACCTTAATCACTTTAGTTCTCCAAATTTCTCCCTCCACATTTATACTGTTTTACTCTCTACATTGGACACCCCATTATTTCGTTCCTAATGTACTTATTGCTAGACGTCACATTTCTAATCTGTTACATAGCACTTCCTCTCCTCTTCTAATGAGAAGCATTAGGCTTCGAAATACCTATTGTCATTTTTTCCCCTTTTCTTCTGTTTATAAGCTCCATCTCATTTGTTGAAACCTTGTATTATCCCGATGTTTCTTTTTAAAGAATCTCTCATTCTTCTGGGTTCCCTCCATATATAAATAGTGAGAGAGTGTGTGTTTGTGTGTGTGTGTGTGTGTGTGTGAGGACCACTCTCAACCTACATGCTCAACACATTTTTGATCTACAAACTTGAAATTTGGTATATAGAGTATTCAGACATGTGGAAAACTTTTTAATCAGTTTTCATCCGGAAAAAAAGGGCTGCTAAGGTGTCAGAATTGAAAAATTGGTACTTGGGGAGGTCATCGGATTTTTATTTGTTTGTCAACTGTTTCATGACTACACATGTGCGGTCGTGAAACATGACAACTTTCTTATGTTAAGTATAAGTAGGTTTGAAAGCACATTTTGAAGATTGTGGAAAGCTGGTCTAATGGATATCGTACTTGATTCACTGCCTTTAGGTTTTGGTTTGATTTTGTGAAAATAATACTAAAGATGAGAACAGTAGTCCGAAGAATCCAAATAATATGCATAATCAATCCTCATCTCAAAAATTCAGAAACATAATCTTTTTTTGTTTTAGTTTTGTCATTTTTATGCCATAGATTTCGTGTTTCATCTGGTTGATTAAAATGTTGTGTGTTGTTGCCGTTGACATTAGTAACTTGGTGTTTGATTAGCTTAATTGCAGGAATTGGGGATTTACATTTTTTTTTTTTTTTTTTTTTTTTTTTCCATAAAAAAAAAATGCATTGCTGTTGCGCATTATCTATTCACTTTATTATTCCGATTTTGACAAGAACATTTATTGAAACTTTTTCCGTCTACTTGCAGAGTTGAGCTTTATGACCGGCAATGAGTTGCATGATATAGATGTCTACAACCTAAATGTGGACAGTGACGACGAGCAGGGGGAGGACGAAGAAGAAGGAGGTAGCGGCAACCGCAGCGCCAGCGACAGCGTGGTTACCGACGACAACGACGACTGTGATACTGACAGTATCGCTGAGGCACAGGAACGTCTCCTTGCCAGTGACGATCACCAGAATAAGAGAAAGGAACTACTAGAGGGAGGAGAAGACGACAACAATAACAACAACAACTATAATTATAATATAACAAACGGATTCAACAGTTGTGACACCAGCCCCAGTCATCAGGGCGATATGTCACTGAAAGAGAACCGAAACCAGATGCCTGTGACAGTGTTTCGGAGCAAGTCTTTTGCAGGCATGGTCAATGCACGGCCACGGTCTGCCCCCGGCACGCCTGTGCTGGGAGAGACACTGCGCAGAAGCCCCCGTGTCTATACACAGCCTCCACAAAGATCTAAGCGGTTGGGCATTGGCAGTCACAAGCCTCCAAAGATTCCAAAATTACCTCAACCCACCCGTGCAGTTCTTATGTTTGAAAGCGTCAAAAAGGGGATTCGGTAAGGACCTTTTTACTTTTTTTAACATTTTTGTGTTTTGTGTTGGCGATCTTTTAAACCAAAGCATTTCATGTGAAAACATTATGACATACTTATATGTCATGACGAAATTAGTATAAATTCCAAAAATTCTGAAAAATGATCCAGTAGAAAGATAATTACAAGTAAAAATATGACTTATTGAATTATCGAGTTTTGTCGTAGAAGAGCTGTGCAAACAATTCAGTATGACAACCTGACCTATCTCCCTTGACTTGAACTGACTTAATTTAATGGGCCGTCATTTTTTAAACACGTAATTGCGAAAGATTCCACTTTTTATGTCCCACTTAAGATAAACTGCTATCAAAGGCACTCGGCTATTAAATATGAATATTAATTATATATATATACAGAATTACTCTGAAATAACATGATTCCTGTGAATGGTAAGCCATGAAAAATAATTCAGTAGAAAAATAATTACAAATAAACATAGAATTTATCGAATTATCGAGTTTTATTGAATGTTTTAATGTAGAAGAGTTGTGCAACCAATTCTGCATGAGAAATGGAGATAACCTTTGACTTAAGGGGTCACCATCTTTTAAACATAATATCTGGGAACATAATTGTTGCTGATTGTTTTTTTTTCATTTAAAATACTTTTAACACATCTATGGGATCATTATTCATAATTTTTTAAAATTTATATTAATTGCACCATGATACATAAACATGTAAACAAATCTTTTTTTTTTTTCACTTTTTTTCTTTATCACTTTTTTTTTTCTTTTTCACGATTTTTTTTATCACTTTTTTTTTTCACCTTTCTATTTTCCTACAGCTTGTAAGATCTTTTCAGATGTACCCATACAATATTTTATGCAAACGGTCAATAACTAATGGCAGTTGATAGGGACCTGATGCATAAACAACTAACTATGCAACCTTGGATTCTTCAAACTACTATTCTCATCATGGTTATTTTAACGTTTTGGCCAATATAACCTACAACTTTCATATGCATGTTTTTAAACTTGTAAATCTTTTTGTCAGACTTTGGAAACATATATAGAATTTTGAACTGAACCTTTCATTTGTGCTCAAGAAAATAAAAAACCGAACAACTAGTCCTGACAGAAAGAAAACTCTACTGGAGCAAGATATGGGAAGAGCAAAAACATCACAATAGAAATGTCGAATAGCTGAAAGATATGAAAGAATAGTTACAGAAAATCAAAGAAAGGACAGTGAATGAAATCAGCAAGGAAATCCTCAAGACAACCCTACAAAAAATGCCAAACTGGAGCGCACCAGGCCACAGCTGGTTCAAAAAATTCACAACACTACATGGAAGGCTAATTGAAAACCTGAAAAGATGTATGTACATAACAGACGTGCTATAATGGATGACCAAAGGTAAAACCACACTAATACAAAAAGACACAGAAAAGGGAACTGTCCATAGCAACTATAGAGCTATAACTTGCTTACCAACCATGTAGAAAACTTTAATAGCATGACTTGGAGAACAAATTTACCACTCCCTTAATAATTGTGGAGTACTTCCTGAGGAACAGAAAGGATGTCTAAAAGGAAAAAGAGAGACTTCTCATCTACTACAGGGCTCTATGGACAAATTTATCTTTAGTTGACCTTTGACAACTAAATATTTTCCTTTACTAGCCAAATAGAAAAGTTACTAGCCAAACCCACATGATTTTTAGAATATGACATCTTCGTTCTGTGACGAGTATGTACATTATAAAGATTTTTCTGTGTGTTTTTTTTTTTTTAATGAGTGTAATTCTAAATATACAACAAATTTTATGTTGATACTTGAAGGTATAGACATTCTAATTTCTTCAGATGTTTTTTTTAAACAGCCTTCGTTAAAAAAAAGAAGAGTATATTGTTCTATTAAACTTTTATTGTTTAAATAATTTAACTTTTATTAAAAAAAAAAGTTGAAAAGATATTTTTCACTCAGTAGTGAACTTTAGAAGATTGTCAGTGAAGGAAATACAATCGCCAAAAGATAAACATTTCATTATTTCTAGTCGTCACTGTGAAAAATCACTCGCAAATCTAACTGTTTCACTTGCAATGTAGAGCCCTGTACTATACATAGACTAAAAGATCCTGAAGAAGATTAAATTAGAAAAAAGTATATATCCATGGCATAGATCAACTACAATAATGTGTATTACAAGATCCATATGACATGGATAATAGAATGCTTGAGAATGTACAAAATACAGACAGGATCATCAATTTGATTGGAAAAGCAATGAGAACATAGAAACTTTAACTGACAGCTGATGGACAATAACTTAGATAAAATACAAATAGGTATTTTGCAAGAAGATTCCCTATCATCACTACTGTTCATCATAGCCATGATACCTCTTAACAATATGCTAAGGAAATGCCGAGCCAGATACAAGTTTAATAATACAGATGAGAGAATGAACCACCTAATGTACATGGACGGCCTGAAACTTTTCGCAAGAAACAAAAAGGAACTAGACGCTAATAAACATGACCAGAATCCTTAGTCAGGATATTCAAATGGAATTTGGAATGGAAAAGTGCACACTGCCAGTTATGAAAAGGGGAAAACTGGAAGTAATGGAAGGTATGAAACTACCCAACCAAGCAGAGATGAGAGCATTAGGTGAACAGAATGCCTACAAATATTCAGAAGTTTTGAAAGGCAGACATCAAATCGACACAAATAAAAGAAATTTGGTAAAGAATACCTAATAAGAACAAGAAAACTTTTAGAAACAAAATTATATATTGTAGGAATCCAATGAAATATATAAACGCATGGGCAGTATCACTAGTAAGATACTGTGGACCATTTATAGGCTGAACCAAAGAACTGAGGCATATTGACCAGAAAAACAGGAAACTTATGACTATGCACAAAGGATGATTCTGACTGATTCTACATGAAATGGAAAATTAGAGAAAGAGGATTAATTTGTATAGTAGACTGTGTGAATGACATAAAAAAGAATGATGAAAATACATAATGCAGAACACAAAAAGACTAATCACTGCAACAAGAGACTCTGCCAAAATGGACAAGGCAGAGAATTGGAGGCAAAGAACAAGAAAAATATGAAGAGAAAAATCTTCAAGGATGATTAGTAAGCATGACAAAAGATAAGACTCATAAGAACATTTGGACATGGGTATGAAAAGGACACTTAAACAGAGAAACTGAATCACTAACAGCCACACAAGATAACCAGATAAGTGAAGATTGAGCAGACACAAGAAAACAGCAAATGCAGACAAAGAAACAAAACAATTAACCACATAATTGAATACAGCACACTAGCCCAAAAAGAATATAAAAATGGACACAATCAAGTGGGGAAGGCAATGCACTAGGAACTATGCAAACAACTACATCTTGAGTACTCAAAATCCAATGGGACATGGACGTACAAACAGATAAACCCATCCAAGCAAGACGACCAGATATCATAATAGCTAACAAGATGGAAAAGTTCTACCAGATCATAGATTTTGCCATTCCAACAGACCACAGGATGAATGTCAAGGAGACGGAGAAGCGAAGCAAATACACAAAACTGACCAAGGAGCTGAAAGGGATCTGAAAGATGAAGAAAGCCATGTTAACACCAATAATAGTGGGAGCACTACGGACAATTCTGTAAAACTTTAAAAAAAAAAAAAAAAAAAAATTTTTTTTAAATGGAAGAAATTGGATTCACAGGAAAGGCTAAGATGCAGTAGATAACAATAATGAAAACAGCTAAAATATTAAGGAAAAGCCTTGATGCACATGAGCTACAAATGCTAAATGGTGATATAGAAACTAAAACAGAAGTAAAACAAAGAGAAACATCACATATAATTGTAAGTTACCCCCCACATCCCCATTTTTTTTTTAATTGTAATGTCAGCATCAACTTGCACCAAATCAAATAGTGAAGACTCAAGGAGGATCGAAAGACTGATGAGTGAAAGCACTAACCAGACCTCGATTGGATAAGTGTGAAAATGACTGGGATCTTGTGAAGGCCAATAGTTATTGCCAATAAACGGTTGTTGTGATAAAACAAATGCATCTGCAAATGTTAGTGAAAAAGGTGGAGCATACTGGAAATACGGGAAATTTGTTGTCACCCATTTTCCAGGGAACATCATAGGTAGTTGGCAAAGAGAAATTATGGTCTGTAGTACAAAAAAAAAAACTGAATTCAACAGTAAAATCCTCCTCTATTATCTCCCTTTATCCCCCCTCTCCTGTTTCCACTTATCCCCTCTCTCCTATCTCATATTATCCTTATATCTTGTTCCTCCTCTCTTCCCCCTCTCCCTCCCGTATCCTCTTCTTTTCCCACTCTCCCTCCCGTATCCTCTTCTTTTCCCCCTCTCCCTCGCGTATCCTCTTCTTTTCCCCCTCTCCCTCCCATATCCTCTTCTTTTCCCCCTCTCCCTCCCGTATCCTCTTCTTTTCCCCCTCTCCTCTTCTTTTCCCTCTCTCTCTCCCTTATCCTCTTCTCTTCCCTCATCCTCTTCTTTTCTCTCTCTCCTTCCCTCATCCTCTTCTCTTCCCTCTCTCCTTCCCTCATCCTCTTCTCTTCCCTCTCTCCTTCCCTCATCCTCTTCTCTTCCCTCTCTCCTTCCCTCATCCTCTTCTCTTCCCTCTCTCCTTCCCTCATCCTCTTCTCTTCCCTCTCTCCTTCCCTCATCCTCTTCTCTTCCCTCTCTCCTTCCCTTATCCTCTTCTCTTCCCACTCTCCCTCCCTTATCCTCTTCTCTTCCCTCATCCTCTTCTCTTCCCACTCTCCCTCCCTTATCCTCTTCACTTCCCTCTCTCTCATCCTGTTTTCTTCTCTTCCCCCTCTCTCTCTTATCCTCTTCTCTTCCCCCCCTCTCTCTTATCCTCTTCTCTTCCCCTTTCTCTCTCTCTTATCCTCTTCTCTTCCCTCTCTCTCTCTCTTATCCTCTTCTCTTCCCCCTGTCTCTCTTATCCTCTTCTCTTCCCCCTGTCTCTCTTATCCTCTTCTCTTCCCCCTCTCTCTCTTATCCTCTTCTCTTCCCCCTCTCTCTCTTATCCTGTTTTCTTCTCTTCCCCCCTCTCTCTTATTCTCTTCTCTTCCCCCCCTCTCTCTCTTATCCTCTTTTCTTCCCCCTCTCTCTCGCTTATCCTCTTCCCTTCCCCCTCTCTCTCTCTTATCCTCTTCTCTTCCCCTCTCTCTCTTATCCTCTTCTCTTCCCCCCTCTCTCTCTTATCTTCTTCTCTTCCCCCTCTCTCTCTTATCCTCTTCTCTTCCCCCTCTCTCTCTCTTATCCTCTTCTCTTCCCCCCTCTCTCTCTTATCCTCTTCTCTTCCCCCCTCTCTCTCTTATCCTCTTCTCTCCCCCCTCTCTCTCTTATCCTCTTCTCTCCCCCCTCTCTCTCTTATCCTCTCCTCTTCCCCCTCTCTCTCTCTTATCCTCTCCTCTTCCCCCTCTCTCTCTTATCCTCTCCTCTTCCCCCTTTCTCTCTTATCCTCTCCTCTTCCCCCTCTCTCTCTTATCCTCTTCCCCCTCTCTCTCACTCTTATGCTCTTCCCCCTCTCTCTTTCTTATCCTCTTCCTCCTCTCTCTCTCTTATCCTCTTCCCCCTCTCTCTCTCTTATCCTCTTCTATTCCCCCCTCTCTCTCTCTCTCTTATCCTCTCTCCCCTCTTATCCTCATCTCTCCCCCTCTCTTATCCTCTCAACCTCTCTCTCTCTCTTATTCTCTTCTCTTCTCCCTCTCTCTCTCTTATTCTCTTCTCTTCCCCCTCTCTCTCTCTCTCTCTTATTCTCTTCTCTTCCCACCTCTCTCTCTCTCTTATCCTCTTCTCTTCCTACCCTCTCTCTCTCTCTCATTCTCTTCTCTTCCCACCTCTCTCTCTCATTCTCTTCTCTTCCCACCTCTCTCTCTCTTATCCTCTTCTCTTCCCCCCTCTCTCTCTCTCTTATCCTCTTCTCTTCCCCACTCTCTCTCTTATCCTCTTCTCTTCCCCCTCTCTCTCTTATCCTCTTCTCTTCCCCCTCTCCCTCTCTCATATCCTCTTCTCTTTCCCTCTCTCTCTTATCCTCTTCTTTTTCCCCCTCTCTCTTATCCTCTTCTTTTTCCCCCTCTCTCTTATCCTCTTCTTTTTCCCCCTCTCTCTTATCCTCTTCTCTTTCCCCCTCTCTCTTATCCTCTTCTCTTCCCCCTCTCTCCTTCTTATCCTCTTCTCTTCCTTCCCCCTCTCTCCTTCTTATCCTCTTCTCTTCCTTCCTCTCTCTCTCTCTTATCCTCTTCTCTTCACCCACCTCTCCCTCTCTTATCGTAGTTTTTTCTCCTCTTCATTCTCTCACCCCCTCTTCCCCACTTCGTCCCCTCTTCCCCTACTCTCACCTTTTTTCTGATCAACTCATAATTTTTCTCCTATATTTTTTTTTTTACTCTCCTTTCGATTAGTTTCATACCCCCCCCCACTCTCTATCTGTCATTTACTCATCACCTCACGTCACCATTGAAAATAAAATCCTTCTCTTTTTAAATCCCTTCCCCACACCTTCCTCTTCAGCATTTACTTTTTTACCATTTTATCTTTTCTATATTTTGAGCACATTGATTTTTGTAAAGGGTCAGAATATTCGTGGATGGTCAATGTTGCCGCTACAGGAAATCAAAGCTTCACAAAATCGACCATGGGGTTTTTTTTTGGGGGGGGGGGTAACGTTTCATTTCTTTTTTTTTTTTTTTTTTTTTCAATGCTTTAATTCGTGTATTATTTATTTATTGATTAACCCTCCAAGGTAATAAAAAAAACATTTTTTAAGCTTCAAAGGGTTATTTTAGAGAGTGAAAAGAAGGCGATTTTGTTTGCTCAGAAAAGGATTCAAAAATAAAAAAATCTTTTGTTACCAAATGGTTGTGCAAAAGTACAAATAGCCTAAACACGTTTTGTAACTTATGATAATTTTTCGAATATGGAACTGACCTTAAAAACTAATTCTTTGTTAGAGTCAACAAAATATGAGGAGGGGGGGTGCAATTGTTGTTTTTAAGTATCATTCTTAATGATGATTTTGTTGGCATTCGTCTACCCCCCCCCCATATCTTTCAGTTAAGAACTCTTCCTAGAAGGATAGCAGGTACTTAAAGGAGATACCACGGAAAGATTGCCAACATCCCTCACTGAAAACCTTTCTGTGAAAGAAACTACGTTCGAACTTGGCCCACCAAGCTTGTCAGCCTGTGTAGTTCCTATATACAATGCTTCCCCATGGGACAGAGTTAGACACCAGGGTCGTTTTTTAACGTGGAGAAAAGAAATAAAAATTGTCTCAGTCGTGAAGGTTTTCTCCTCCACTGACAGAGAACAAGAAATGGAAGTGCAGCATCTGAAGAACAGATACTACACTTTGATCTTGTCCCGAAGGCCAAAACCACTGAACCACCATCGCCTCCTTGCAACTGCTGTCATTAAGTAAATCGAAATTTAACACATTGTTACTGTGGTATTTTAGATTAATTGCGACCTTCGTAATAATATAAACATCTTTTTATATTTAAAAAAAAAAGATAGTGAAAAACAAAAAAAGAAAAATTATCTAAATATCCTAAATTCTAATTTCAGAGAATTCATAGCAGCCACTCAAGATGATATTGTTCAATTGAAAAGTCGAGATGCGAACACATCCACAGCTCAGGTGAGTAATATATGTCTTTTGCGACAAAAGAATAAAAATAAAATTTTTACAAGAATTTTTACATAGTTTTCAAAGGTTAAAAAGCTTCGAAGACACACACACATATATACACATATAAAAATAAAATAAATATTGACAATTATTTTTATATCTATAGTCACTATTGTTTCATGCTTATGCAATGTTGAAGTGATAATTACTGCTGGTTGGGAGATTCAAACTCAGTCACAAAGTCACTCTTTGTGAGTTAGCATTTTTCCTCCAAGCCACCGGCAATTAACACAAGAATTGAAGGGAATTGCATACTTATAAATGCTATGCCAGTGGGCATTCACAGTAACAACTGAGAGAGAATATTTAGCAACAGGAAGTCAGAATATCACACACACACACACACACACACACACACACACACACACAGCATATATGTATTGTCTGTTCTGTCATAGAATCTAATTGTATATTTGAATATATTTTTGTTTTCTTTCACCATTTTAACCGATACAAGAGAAGTAGAAAACAGTTATCTTTGTTTTGAAATCTTTTTTTTTTTTTTTTTAAAGAAATATTAAAAAATGTGAAAATAACGATTAGTTCAGCAGACATTAAAACCAAACAAAATGTAGATAAGAGAAGTGTAGCAATAAAAAAGTGACCCTTGTTTTCATACAAACAAATAGAAGTTGATTTCGGTTCTTTTATGGATTAGAATAAGGAAGTGGTGTGTTTCATTTAATCCTGTTTAGACTTAGCTATTGTCCTTCAATTGCAGGCGTGACCCTTTTCTTCCTGAGATTCTTATAGATGGCTCCCCCAAAATCCAGAGATTTAGGGCATTCCTGTAATGATATCGTCCCTGTTGATTGCGATGTGATGCTAGTTCTGTGCAGAACTAGGAAGTTCACCCTCCCAGGCTTTGCCTTCTCCCTTTGAGAAGGAGTTATTTTATTGCTAATCACCTGAGGCACCCTTATCAGGGAATGCAGGCACATTTTGCAGGTCAGAGTGTCCCGCCTTCCGTATTTCTAGAAATATGGCACAATCACGTTGACACACCGGTTCCTGTCGGATCACCAAAGTTAAGCAACGATGAGCCTGGCCAGTACCAGATGGGTGACCATTTGGGAAGGTGAAGCGCTATATGTATCGTGAGGTAAGATACCAGGTTGGGAAACTGGCATGGTTTATCCTTCTCTCAAGGGTAGATGGGCCTCTAATCCATGGTAGGCAACCCATCTAGTGATGGCGTCACGATAAAAATACCCTTGATAGCCCTGGCAAAGCATCAAGTATTCAGCTACGGACAAGAGTTGAATTACAATAACTCGTGTAGTGAGTTCAATCTCAGCTGCGGCCACATGTTATGTATTTTTAGGTTCTTCCTTGTGGACACTGATTTCTCAATCCCATTTTCCGACCCTGGTGTCTAAATTCTTGCAGTGGGAGATAACTAAATACCTTCTTATGGATGGCTCTGCTTTCAATGAAGAATCGACTCTAGAACTTCCTGGTCTTTCTTTCTCATCAAATCTTTCTTGGAGTCCACATATTACATCCATTGCTCTTTCTGCTTCCTATAAAATCAATTCTCTCTATCATTCTAATCACCTGCAGCTATTCTCTATCTCTACAAATCTATAATCAGACCATGTATGGAGTACTGTTGTCATATTTGGATTGGCGAATCTATTTCTCATTTGAAGGTTCTTGAAAGAGTGCAAAAACATATCTGTAATTTGATTGGCCCTACTCTTCTTCACTGGCACCTCTCACAGACTTAATGTTGCTAGTCTCAGTCTTTTCTACAAATACTTTTATGGCATATGTTCCTCAGAATTGTCTGATCTATTCCCTGCTTCCTTTGTTCCAGTTCATTTGACTCGTTGGTCTAGAGGTCTTCATTAATTCATTGTTTTAGTACCTCATTGTTATACAGCTTCATATCCCAGTAGCTTCTTTCCAAGGCGTGCAAGGTTGTGGAACTCTCTTCCTGCTCACTGTTTTCCTACAGCCTTGGTCTTTTCAAAACTAAGGTCAATAGGCATCTTCTGTCTTTCATTCTTGTGAGCTCTTTACGTCTAGTGGCTTCATGTCTTGTCTTGAGCGATTTCCATGAAAGAAAAATTGGATAAGTAACAAATGCAAGAGTAGTGTTACAAAAAGCGGACATGTTTATAAGAAATGTAATACATGATATAAGCAATATTAAAAAATGTTAAAAAGAAATATCACCAGTTGAAAACATTTTAGATGGTGGAGAATAAATTCTTGGGAAATATCAACTCCATGTGATCAGAAGTAGGACAACTTTATGTTAAACTTGTATACTCTGCTTAATTTAAATTGAAAAAGTCTATTTAAAAAAAATATATATATATATATATATGTGTGCGTGCGTGCGTTCGCATCATTACTGTTAAAAGATTAGACAAGTGCAATTGTTTTTTTTTTGTTAATAAACACATTTATTTATTTAAAAATTTGAATTTTCGACTCTTAAAAGTCTTCATCAGGAAAGTATTTTTTCTTCTTCTTTACCATGATACCATTTGGCTCAGTCTTTAGTTGTTGTCAAAGATCAAAATTTTAATGTCCAATTCAGCATATAGGTGCCAATCCAGCACGTGTGTTAAAGTAATTGAGAATCCACTGTTTATGAAGCACTGTGATGTTGAAATTCAAAGCATAACTGTTAAAAGACCAGACAAATGCAGAACACACACACACACACACACATTTATATATAACAATAATTATTCTTTTATACCTACAGACTAGTGTTTCATGTTTATGCAATCATCAATTTAGAGGGTAACAATTCCTGCCAATCATGAGGTTTGAACCCAGCCACAAAGCCATCTTTGGCTCCATTTGTTAAGCCTTTACCTCCTGTGCTACCAAACAATTGTTACGAGAATGAAGAGAATTAAACTATTATCTATATATATATATATATATATATATATATATATATATATATATATATATATATATATATAGAAAAGACAAAACTGCCGCACATGTTTTTGTATGTCGGGGGTTCTCGGGGGGGGGGGGATACTATTCTTTAGAACTTTTTATATACTCCCTAGATCGTAATATCTATGATTTGCAAAGAGACGGTGTCTGTAAATTTATTTTGATTGACTTTTATAAAATTCACCGTATTCCTTCCTCTCGCATATTTGTTCGTTTTTTTTTTTTTTGTATAAAAGCGAAACTGAATCGAAAATGAAGGCAGTTTCCCGGCCTTTCATGCCTGGACGTCCAGAAAGCAATCAGCTTGGATCAGTCTATGGGAAACCCTTCATATCAGACAATTGCTATTCATTTGGACACTCCCTTTTTGGGGGGAGCTGGTTTTCCTCAACATCGTGGGGAGAAACGAACGTTAGCTGAACTGGCCTCCAGCCAACGTTTGTTTCTGCAATTCAACTTTTCCATTGACCTCGCTAAATTTCAATGCTTTCCATTTCCTATGGCTTTGTAGTGTAGCGATATAAAAGTTCATGTTTTCTTTCACTTTCTTTTCCGCTTTGTGGGTTCGAGCCTCCCTCCCTACTAACACTTTTTTTTTTCTTTTTTTGTTCTTTCACTTTCTTTTCCACCTTTAGGTTCGTCATGGGTTCAAAACACTTTTTTTTGGGGGGGGGGGTTTACACCTACAAACACCTGGACAACATCGGGTACCCCCGCTAATCTATTATATAAATCTTAAATGTTGGTTTGTGTGTGTGCTTGTTTGTGTATGTCCACTAAAAACTTTTGTTCGCCATATTGGACAGGGTCGAAACTGGTACCATTTGAAAGAGCGATGTGTCTGACACATAATATATGAAAATTAAAAAAAAGATTAATTCTGCGATAGCCAACTGGACCATTTCTTGCAAGGAGGGTCAGTTTTCGCATTGCCATTTTTGCAAGTTACGCACGCGTTTTTTGCAAGGTCATGACGTCATAAGTCATCCTGATCCGATGGGCAGAAGAATTTGCCAGTAACGTTTTTCTCTTTCCCTCTTTTGTGTTTTATGTTCAAGCCTGTCTACCGCAGCTAATCTTTTTTTTTTTTCTGTGGTCACATGGGCACTCTCTGCTATTTTGATTGAAAGAAAAGTTGTTTTGATTCATTTATTTATTATTTTATGGGGAGGAGGGGGGAAATATCTGGTGAGGAAGTTCACCTTCTTCTTCCGTTATTTTATGGGGGTTGCTTAATATCTTTAGTATAGCAGCTGTGTCCAAACCGAACTTTTTGCTCACTCGGGCAATACTAGGTATCCATGCTAGTAATTAATAAAGGCACATTAAACAATCCAAAGTGTTCAAACGGTGGAAGTCATGAACGTTGACTACTTACTTTTATAATTCCCAGACAGTGCCCATCTTTGAGTATTCTTAAAGGGGCTTGATAATTATAATCTCTATATAAATAAAATGAACTCATTTTTTCCCGTCGGATTTTGACCTTAATAGGATTAAAAATCAAGATATTTCATGCAAATATAATATGCACAAACGGCAGAACAATATCTGAGGTGTGTTATAGGCTTATTATTTCTCAAATTCCTCGATAATCTTAGATTTCTATACTTTTTCTGCTGAGAAGTCACGGCCAAAATCGGTTAAGATCAATGGAAGTGGTAAAATATTTTCTCTCTAATAAATTCCTCCTCCCCCTGCCACCACTTAACACCGTTTGGGGATCGTTCACAAGGAACAGTTGAGAAGAGAACACCGGTTTGGCTTCGTAGTTCTTTCATGTGAACTTATTTAAAATCACTAAACTAAGCTGCAGTGCTCTGTGGCGTAGTGGTTAGCGTGCTGGACAATTCACATTATATTTTCACGTTCGCGCCGACCTACCGGAGTCGTTTTTTTTTTTTTTTTTTTTTTTCCCAAACAACTGGAATAGGCTTTTCTTGGTGGCCGAACTGTTAACGTTGCAGATGTTTTTTTTTTGTTTTTTTTTCACACTTTATTTTCCTACTTTTACTCATGACTCCGGGTTTGATCCTTCCTACTTACCTACCATAACATTTTTTAAAACTCCCCCCCCCCCCCGTCCCGGAAACAAACACTCGGGCAACGCCGGGTACCCCCCGCTAGTTAAATAATAAAGAGAGAAAGTGCCATGGTAATGAAACGGGGTTTCTCTCTTTTGAAACACTCATGTGTTTTTTACACCTTATTTCTTTTGAACAAAGGGATGTTATCCAAAATATCAAAGACACCAACCATCCCGGTCCCAATCAAAAGTAAGTTCCCATTTACTGATTTTATATGCGACTTCGAAAAGTAAATAGACGTACGCTATTTTACTATTCTACAAGATTTCCACCTGTTCGTCTATTTTGGTTCATTTCTCACATCTGTATCCCACATTGCTATAGTCTTCTAATATATTTATATTTTATTTACCAGCAATGCTTCAAGCAAACTACCTTTCCCTTATATATATATATATATATATATATATATATATATATATATATATATATATATTTAAAAATTTAAATGAGTTATATTTATTTTCTCAATCAGACAAATAATGCAGCCACTGCAAAACAAGGCAGCCACAAACCTATAATCAAGTTTCTCCCTCTTTTGGGGTTTCAAGTAGGACACATCCATACACAGGATTCAAAACCCGGCTCCTCTATATGTAAGCTAACAGCTCTACCAACTGAACTATTGTGCTATACACAAGAAAGTCAATAGACATGTCGAGAAATGCAGAAAGCTAGTGAATGGCTGATTATGGATAGAACCTATGTTTTAAACAAAGGGTATAGTCCTCCAACTGTCAGAACCGATGCCAAATCTCACAGTAGGACTTGGGTACTACCTATGGTATCATGTTTCTGAATTTTTGAGATGAGGATTGATAATTCTGATTATATAGACTACTGTTCTCATCTTGAATGTTACTTGCACAACTTTTCAGTCGATGCAACCTTTGACCTTCTTTAGCTGTATTTTATCGGACTCTTGAATCTTAAGACTTCTAGCTGGTCATGACTAATGGAATGAGAGAATGCTACCTCTGTGGATGAAATAAAGGGTTTCGTTGGGAATTCCGTGCAGATTTGTGAGTTCAGCAGAGAAATTCCAGAGTTCAACAAGTTACGTCTAAAGAAGATCGGAGGTTGCATCGGTCAAAACATTGTGCACATAATACTCAAGATGACGACAATAGTCCAAATAATCGATACCTCTGGTATCGTCCAACAACCTCGCGTATTAGTGACTCGGGTTTCAAATCCTGGATTTAGATGTATCCTACTGATGAGCCCAGAGGAGGGCAAAACTCAAGTATAGGGCTTCCTGTCTATGGCTGCCATGGTTTGTAATGGATATGTTGTTTCTCTGATTGTGGAAATAAATATATTAGTGCCTAATAGGTTGTAATTTAAAGATTATTTCCTTAAAATTAAAGAATAACGATTCTCGTGAAGTGTGTGGGTTGCGGCATATAAAAGTTGGACTCTTTTTTTTTTTTTTTTTTTTTGATCTGACAAGTTATTGTTGATTTGTTGTTGTAAGTTAACCAGTCGGTGCATACTAAAAGCAACAATTTACAGCAACAGCAAATCTAAATGCGTTTCCTGTTCATCTCTATTAATCGGTTGTAATCAGAATTACTAGCTATTTAACAGGATATTCTTTTTTTTTTCCATTGCATCTGTTTGCCAATAAAATCTTCCAAGGTTATTCCTTAAATGATCCGATTCATTTGTTGAATTTAATGGAAACATTGCAAGGATTTTTTTGTTTTTTTTTTGTTTTTTTTTTATAAAAGTCCCCCTCCCTCCTCCTCCTCCTACGATCATTTGTTATGCATCAACAAATCCGTTTGAAATTTTAATCTTCATTAGCTTTCATTTTCTGAATCCCTGAATGTATCCCTGCACTTATAAATTTGGTTGCCACCCCTTCGTTTTCTTCTTCCTTTCACCCAGAGCTTTACCTATCTCTCTTTTTCTCCTGCATTTTTTTTTTTTTTCTCTTGCTATTCCCTTTCGTTTCCCTTGCTTTCTCTTCCCTCTTTCTTCCCCCCTCTTCCCTCTTTCTTCCCCCCTCTTCCCTCTTTCTCCCACCCTCTTCCCTCTTTTTTCCCATCCTCTTCCCTCTTTCTTCCCTTCCTCTTCTATCTTTCTTCCCATCCTCTTCTATCTTTCTTCCCATCCTCTTCTATCTTTCTTCCCTTTCTCTTCTCTCTTTCTTCCCTTTCTCTTCTCTCTTTCTTCCCTTCCTCTTCTCACTTTCTTCCCTTCCTCTTCTCACTTTCTTCCCTTCCTCTTCTCACTTTCTTCCCTTCCTCTTCTCTCTTTCTTCCCTTCCTCTTCTCTCTTTCTTCCCTTCCTCTTCCCTCTTTCTTCCCTTCCTCTTCCCTCTTTCTTCCCTTCCTCTTCCCTCTTTCTTCCCTTCCTCTTCTCACTTTCTTCCCTTCCTCTTCTCTCTTTCTTCCCTTCCTCTTCTCTCTTTCTTCCCTTCCTCTTCTCTCTTTCTTCTCTTCCTCTTCTCTCTTTCTTCTCTTCCTCTTCTCTCTTTCTTCTCTTCCTCTTCTCTCTTTCTTCTCTTCCTCTTCTCTCTTTCTTCTCTTCCTCTTCTCTCTTTCTTCTCTTCCTCTTCTCTCTTTCTTCTCTTCCTCTTCCCTCTTTCTTCTCTTCCTCTTCCCTCTTTCTTCCCTTCCTCTTCCCTCTTTCTTCCTTCCTCTTCCCTCTTTCTTCCCTTCCATTTCTCTCTTTCTCCCCCCCCTCTTCCCTCTTTCTCCCCCCCTCTCCCCTCTTTCTCCCCCCCCTTCCCTCTTTCTTCCCATCCTCTTCTATCTTTCTTCCCATCCTCTTCTATCTTTCTTCTCTTCCTCTTCTCTCTTTCTTCATTTCCTCTTCTCTCTTTCTTCCCTTCCTCTTCTCTCTTTCTTCCCTTCCTCTTCTCACTTTCTTCCCTTCCTCTTCTCACTTTCTTCCCTTCCTCTTCTCACTTTCTTCCCTTCCTCTTCTCTCTTTCTTCCCTTCCTCTTCTCTCTTTCTTCCCTTCCTCTTCTCTCTTTCTTCCCTGCTTCTTCACACTTTCTTCCCTGCCTCTTCCCTCTTTCATTTCACTTTCTCTCCTCTCCTTTACCCTTTATTCCCCTTACCCTTTCTCTTTTTCTTTGAATTTTCTATCTTCCTTTATCCCTATCCCCCTTTATCACTCCTCCTCTCTCATCATCTTCATCTTTTGCAAATAATTATTGTATTAGACTTGTTAATATCTTTGTAAGTAATCATAGAAGTAGTGGAGGCGGTAGTAGTGTTTGTCTGCCTCTAATTTTCCTTTATAACAATGATGATGTGTTAGGGCGATTTCTTTTTTTTTTATTTATTCATTTTTTTAGTGCTTGTAATAGATATTTGTAATGATAGTACACAATTTTGTGTTTTAATATTTTTCTTTTGTTTTTTTGTTGATTTTTTTAAAATTTCTTGGAGGTTGCAATAATATTATTATACATTTCTCCTCGGGGCCCCATCCCTCTAGCGTTTCCAAAAACCTGTCCATTTTTTTCTTACAAACAGAAGACAATAGAAAGACAAGACTTCCTAGGAGCAACTGGGGTTATGAAAAAGAACTTTAAAAACTACATAGCAAGCATACTCGGTGAACCAAGTGCAAGTGATTGCACTGAAAGGGACGGCTAGAATCCTGAAAAGATCTCTTGGTTGGACTCACTAAAATAGGGGTAAATGTTAGACATCTGCTTCCCCAACTGTACTGACATGCAGAAGTTCGAGTGTAACGTGAGCCAGCATCTTGCTGCCCAACTCCCTACATAGTACCACTGATGCTTATGTCCCTGATAGTAGCTCCCTACATCAAAGTGGCAATGTGCCTTGTTTGGGGTGAAAATCTAATTAAAAAAAAAAAAAAAAAAATATATATATATATATATATATATATATATATATATATATATATATATATATATATATATAGTGAATGAATTACAAAAGTCTATATTCCAAAGTTCATGATGGTGACCATCTTCCAATTTATTCCTTTAATTCAGTTGACATTCACAATTCTTGACAGTATCTGTTACAGATTATTTCCATATTTAATCAGATACGCCCTCAGTCAAAACTGAGATGAAAAAAAAAAAAATGCTTAAAATGTATTACCCTATTTATCTAGATATATTATGAAAATATTCATCTAAAAGCATAGAATTTTGCCATTTCTGATGACTTGCTATTGATTTTTTTTATTATTATTAAAGAGTGGAGGGTTTCTTTTCAAATTAATTTCAGGCAGCAGGATAAGTCTGAGGTGGTTTTTTGAATTATTACTTAAAACTAGCGAGGGGTACCCGGCGTTGCCCGGGTGTTTGGAGGTGTGGGGGAGGGGAAGTAAGTATGAGGATCGAACCCGAACCCTTGAGGCAAAGTTGTAAATCAAAGTGTGAAAAAACAAAAAAAAAACAAAAAAAAAACGTATGACGTTAACCATTGCCCCACTGCGAGATGCTAACGGAAACACGTTTGAATTTATTTAATTACTTGGATTAGCAGGTGCCCGTTTTAATGAGTTAATGAGGTCAAGTTTGACTGCGGGATAGTATTCATTTACTGCTGAACGCTTTTTTTTTTTTTTTTCTTCCCCAAGATGTTATAGGAAAAAGACTAATCCACATGCGGTGAGCGACAAATATTGAATATTTATCTTCCCGAAATCGAGCAAATTAAATAGACAGGCAAGCTTCGGTGTTAACTGAGATATTACGATTTATATGTGATATAAAAAGTTTTAAAAAGTTGTGAAGCGAGCGCTTCTCTGAAAAAAGCCTTTTGTAGACATACAGAAAAAGCAAACATACATACATACATTTTCGCTTTTATATATATAGATAGAAGATGGTTTCGTCCAGATATAGAAAGGGATAGGAGAAGGCATGTTTTTTTTTACTCTGTACCTATATATTTCTTTATATATAAAATATACAAATAAATACACATTGATCTTTATTATGAAGTAGAACAGTGGTTCCCAACCTTTCCTTTTACATGGTGGCATACTATTGATTAAAAAAAAATTTTTATTTCGTGGCACACATATAAGAAAAAAAAAAATTTTTTTTTTATTTCGTGGCACACATATAAGAAAAAAAAAAAATTCCTATTCATAAAGCTTTTTCAATAAGATAATAAAACAAAGATTCTATAAAGGAAAATTTTATTCACATAAGACTTTTTCTCTTACAACCTGTCTATTTAGGAATCGTTTTTGGTATTGGAATCAGGTCTGAATTATTCAGATCTGATGCGATTCCCGATACTTTGAAAAGCTCCTGATATTCCGATTAATCCTTCCACCACGAATATAAACCGTAAAAAAAACTTGCCAATTACTATACGCAAAACGTTTGAATTCCAGAAATTTGACGATTTTGAATTGAGTGGCATCATTTTTTTTTTTTTTTTTTTTCCAATTTTCTTATCAGTTTGTACAAGCAATGAATGGGGTATCCTATCGGATGCTAGACATTCGCCTCCTTTATCATATATTCCAATCGAGAGATCTTTTTTTAAGATCCTAGCCATTCCCTGTAAGTGCAATTGTTTGAATTTCTCTGACACTTGGTTCATCGGGTATATTTGCCAGGTAGGTTTTGAAATTGTTTTTCATGAGTCCAGTTACTCCTATAATTATAAAAATGCTAGAGATCTAAGATTCCAGTTTCTGGTGCCATCATGATTAAGAAATTAAATGTCTTTATAAACAAAATTAAATAATTGGCTTCTAGCTGTTATCTTTTCGCAGCACACCAGTAATCATTCCGTGGCACAGTGGTTGGGAACCACTAGAGTAGAGGATACGATTAGTTCGAAAATGTATCCTGGTGGTTGGATATTCAGCGAGTACGTATTTATCAACTTGTGATTATCTCCTGTTAGGTTTTTGTAAGTTTTCTGAATCGTTTAATAGCGAGCTGGTATAAAAAGCTGTGATGCAGTTTGAATAAGTCTCGATCGCATAAAAGACTGAACTTATCCCAAATGGCAACATCACTTAAACTTGATCCGTTTTGATGAAAGCGAAACTCTTGTCTGCGCTTTCTGTTCAAACCCGATTAATGTTGTTTTTCTGCTGTTATCCCCGCCAGAAACATGGAATAAGAACGGGATACAAAGTGAGGAAGGGAGGTGGAGAAAGGAGGGAAAAAAAGAAAAGACTGTATTTAGTTCACATGTAATCTTCACAAGAATAGGGAAGTTGTTTTCGGCTTCCAACAGGAAATGGTTACTCCTAATACATGCCGAGCTGTCAACAAGAGAAATGTTTTGATGGATATACGCTCGCGCTCGTTCTACTGCCCATTCAGACTTTTTTCTTGATTAGAGTAAATACTGTCTTTCATACCTAATTTTGAAATGGCGTTTTCTTTGGTCTGTCATGCCTGACTTTGAAATGGCGTTTTCTTTGGCCTGTCATGCCTGACTTTGAAATGGCGTTTTCTTTGGCCTGTCATGCCTGACTTTGAAATGGCGTTTTCTTTGGCCTGTCATGCCTGACTTTGAAATGGCGTTTTCTTTGGTCTGTCATGCTTGACTTTGAAATGGCGTTTTCTTTGGTCTGTCATGCCTGACTTTGAAATGGCGTTTTCTTTGGCCTGTCATGCCTGACTTTGAAATGGCGTTTTCTTTGGCCTGTCATGCCTGACTTTGAAATGGCGTTTTCTTTGGCCTGTCATGCCTGACTTTGAAATGGCGTTTTCTTTGGCCTGTCATGCCTGACTTTGAAATGGCGTTTTCTTTGGTCTGTCATGCTTGACTTTGAAATGGCGTTTTCTTTGGTCTGTCATGCTTGACTTTGAAATGGCGTTTTCTTTGGTCTGTCATGCCTGACTTTGAAATGGCGTTTTCTTTGTTCTTTCTTCTTTTGCTCTTTCTTCTTTTGCTCTTTTTTCTTTTTCTCTTTTTTCTTTTGCTCTCTTGCTTTCTTTCGCTCTTTTTTTCTCTTGATCGTTGTTCTTTTATTTTTTTTCTCTCTTCATTTCTTTTTCTTGCATTCTTTTAATCTTGCAGCAAATTCCCAGGCGATGGACTCTATCAATATCAATTTCGGTAATTCCTATCAAAATTGAAAACACCACAAAAATGTAATTGGGTGTGTGATTAGACTAATGGATGCCATCACATTTACTTTCACTCGGCGATCGATTGTGCTCATTTACGCGCTAACAGAATAGAGAAAAGCATGAGCGCCTGATTCTCTCTTCCAGCTATGGGAAAAATAGTAACGTATCCAATTGATTTTATATATCAAAGCATCCACCAAATCACAGCTGCAGTCCAAAAAAATGTGTGCAATTTCTTCCTAACTAGCATAAATACTTGGCGTTGCCTGGGTCGACATGAAATTCGGTTTGGACAGAGCTACTATGTTAAGGATATTGAGCAACCCTCCAGAAAAGAACAGTAGAAGTTTCAGCAACCTGTGCGCTGAACACCCCCTCTATTAATAAAAATAAATTAATCAAAGCAACTTTTCTTTCAATCAAAATAGCAGTGAGTGCCCGTGCGACTGCAAAAAATAAATAAACTAGCGGCAGTAGGCAGGCTTGAACCTGAAACACGAAAGAGGAAAAGAAGTGAAAACAGCTAACATGCTAGTTGTCACGGCCACGACGACTTATGACATCATGACCCTTCAAAATAATGTTTTTTTTTAAGCATACACTTAGTTTGCTACATGTATGTAACTTGCAAAAAATCTCTGTACAAAAAGTGACCCCTCCTTGCAAAAAAAGTGGCCCAGTTGATCACCAAAAAATTAATTTTTTTTTTTTCTAATTTTCACATATTATGCGTCTGAGGGGTTGGTCTTTCAGATGATACCGGTTTCGACCCGGTCCAATGCGACTGACAAGTTTTAGCAAGATATACAAACATACATGCCAAAGTGTTAGCATGATAGAGAAAAGTGGAGCCAAGGTGTTAGCATCATGGAAAAATTTGGACCCATTGTGTTAGCGTCAAAGATGCAAAATTTATAAATCTACAATCAAACATTAAATTTTTTTTTTTTTTTTTTTGTCGGGGATGTACGATGTGTCCGTATCAACGTTTCTGATGTTTCCACTCAGATTTTGTGTTTATTTGAGTTTAATTAGAATCAATTATCTATCCACCCACTCCACCCCTCAAGTTTTTTTGTTTTTTCTTTTCATATATTATCGAAATAATATAATATATATATATATTTATGTTTATCAGGTTGATGTAATTAACCAGGTGAGTACAATCCGAGTGAGCCCTGCCAACCCACACGGTATACCAGGCATGAAGATAATTAGCCACTACACAAAAGAATGTTTATATTTCAGTTAAAATCTGCCTACCTCCTATTATAGTATTGCCAGTAGGGTAATGCTTCTTAGAACAGTATCCACCTATCCATCTGTCTGTATATATGTTGTATGTGTCTATGTATGTATGTATGTATATATATATATATATATATATATATATATATATATATATATATATATTGTTCTCAGAGAATTACCAATCAGGTAAAATTCTGTTCACTCAAAAAAAATTACCTTTTCTTAATTTTTTTTTCCAAGAATTATCTGCAATTGCAAACAAATGTGGGTTTTTATATTTGTTATCAGGTTTTAAAGATTAAAGTCCAACGATGCATGTATTCATCAACATTTCACGATCTATTAGGAGAGTTTCACAAATTTGACCAGTGGTTTTGCATGATTGGTCAAATTTCTCTTGATAAATTATCAAATAATGAAAATATATACCTTGTAATATCATGAATAGGTAAATATTTTTTTTTTTTTTTTTTTTTTTTTTTCAGAGGATTGTTTTTTGTTTTTATTTCTTGGATCAGTACTATCCAAGATTGAAAAGGAGGTGGAAAACAAACAAACAAACAAAATGTTTATGCCAAACCCTATTTAAGTGATTTTTTTTTCTTTATAATTTTTTCTTTTATAATATAGGTTTTCTTTCTGGAAGTAAATAATTTTCCATTCTACATTTAAAACCACTTTTTATTTTTATACTAAAATCCATTATCGTTTTTATATATTAAAATGTTTTATTTTAATATAAACAAAAAAACATTTTTATATCAAAATAAAACATTTTTTATTAATAAAAAAAAAGTTGTTGTTTTTTTTTTTGTTAATGATGTGGACACAAAATTGAAACCACGGAAAGAAAGCACGGAACATTGATTAGGTGTAATAAAGATATATTAACTAAAAAGGTTACAAAGATGGGATAAAGGGTAAGCAGACCTTACTATCCGGTGGTGTCAAATATGAGTAGTCGTACGCACTGCACACTACTAATATTCCTGCTGATTATACAGTATTATGATACTGTCCACTGACAGTTTAATCTCACATAGTAATATAGTACTGGAAGAGTCCATGATGCAGGTAAGTTTCGGTCTCACAATAATTTAAAAAATGCATTCTCATTTATTAAAAACATGTTTTTTTTTTTTGTTTTTTTAATATACTAAAAGCATTTTTTTTTTTCTATATCAAAAAAGCATTTACTTTTCTGTTGTTGAAGCATATTCTTTTCTATATTAAAACAAAACATATTTTGTGCATTTTTTTTTATTCACTCTATTTTTTTCATAAAGAAAACATTTTTTCTTAAAATCAAAACATTGTCACCCGTACTGAAAAAAAAAAAAAGTCTCTTTATATTCAAGATAATCCCCACCCCCATTTAGAAATGTTTCACCTTTTTGCATCAGTAAAAAAGTATACACGCGCGCACACACACACACTTTTGCTGGAATTGGTTTCTGCTGTTATCGAGGAAGTGTCCCACCATATTAAAAAGTCCAAGAAATCCTCAGATGTATGTGGTTTTTTTTTTTAAAAATTTTTATTCAATTTTCACCCCCAACAAGGCACAGTGCCACTTTGAAGTAGGGGGCTACTATCAGGGACTTAATTTGCAGGGGCATTATGAAGGGAGATGAGTAGAAAGATGTTTGTTCACATTACACTTGAACTTCTGCATGTCAGTACAGTTGGGAATGCAGAATCCCGGAAGGGAGTTCCAAAGACCTGCTGTTCTGGGGAAGAAACTATTGGAGTAAAAGACTTTCTTGCACCTAGGGATCTCTACTGTAAAGGGATGAGACTTAGTAGCTTGTCGGGTTTGTCGGGGGTAGTTATGTCGAGGAGGTACAAGTGTTTGCAGTTTGTCAAAGCATTCACCATTAAAGTATTTGTAGAACAGGCAGAGGGATGCAATATCTCGTCGATGGGACAGAGGCTGAAGCCTAGATGACAGTTCAGGATCTATTAGGTTGGCGACTCTCTTTTGAACCCTGTCCAGGAGTGAGAGACAAGCAGCAGATGCACCAGCCCAGATGTGACAACAGTACTCTATACATGGGCGAATGGTGGCCTTATAGAGGTACAGGATACTTTCAGGCGTAAGTAGTTTTCTAGCACGGTAGAGGGAGCCAACCTTCCTTGCAGCAGCCTTGGCAATGCTCTCAATGTATCTATTCCAGTTCATATTCCCTGTAAATGTTAGGCCGAGGAGTTTAAAAGAAGTACTTTCAGGCAATGTGTTCTTGGCCATTGCTATTGGTGGTAGAGAAGGTTTCTTGTAGTTATTGAAGGAAACAAGCTTAGTCTTAGCAGCATTGAATGTTTGGCAAACCACGTAAATGTTGTTCATTTACTCATGATTTTATTATTGATCGATGCCAAGTTGCATTAGCCGAATCTCATCCAGCAAGAATATCAAATTTTCTCATATAAATCCTATTTATCCAACAAAAGAAGATGAATGCAGCTGGAATGACAGAATAGGCCGGGATGAATTATGTTCCGTTAAACACATGAAACAGTTCCTTTGTTGGAATGTGTTCTAAACCAAACAGAATCTCACCCTTTGATGTTTCAAATTTTGTAACCGTTTCCAAAGACAAGTAGACAGCAGTTTGATTTCTCCCTTTCTAAAAGGGGGTTGGTAGGTGGCAACGTTGAAGAATGGCTCCTACCATTTCAGAATTTTGGCAATATGTAGGCCCAAAACCAATACTCACTTTCTCACCTTCCCTTCCTTATTTGAATAAGCAATTGGATAACAGTTTTATTCAAGAGATATTCTTGAGTTAATTACACCTGAAGATCCCGAGTTCAATTCCCAGTGAAAGCATTAAAAAGATAGATTAACTAATACGAGATATTTAAACGGCATATAATGCAGAGTTAAATTCTGTGGATTTATTTTCCAAAATGACTGACAAATTATAATGACTGTTTTTTGTTAGTTTTTTTTTTTCTGTTAATTTCCGGACAATATTTGTGTTCACATTTGTTTAGATCAAAGAATTATTAAAAAAAAAAAAAATTCTTAAATCGTGTTCATTTCAAACCTAAGTGTGACGGACTGACGAAAATAGTATTTCAAACTTGAGCATGAAATACCAACAGAAATGCTATTTCAAACTTGAGCATGAAATACCAACAGAAATGCTATTTCAAACTTGAGCATGAAATACCAACAGAAATGCTATTTCAAACTTGAGCCTGAAATACCAACAGAAATGCTATTTCAAACTTGAGCATGAAATACCAACAGAAATGCTATTTCAAACTTGAGCATGAAATACCAACAGAAATGCTATTTCAAACTTGAGCCTGAAATACCAACAGAAATGCTATTTCAAACTTGAGCATGAAATACCAACAGAAATGCTATTTCAAACTTGAGCATGAAATACCAACAGAAATGCTATTTCAAACTTGAGCATGAAATACCAACAGAAATGCTATTTCAAACTTGAGCATGAAATACCAACAGAAATGCTATTTCAAACTTAATTTAATACTGATAACAATGTTAAAAGCACAACAAAGCAATGAAAATTCTATTACAATTTCAAGTATGACAGACCTCCAGAAATTTTATTTTAAAATTAAGCTTGATAGATAACTAAAAAATTGTATATAATATGTGTCTACTTGATATTAGTGTTTATCGATTGAAAATACTATTTCAATGTCAAGCGCGACAAACTGGCACATCACTCAATAAGTTTGGGACTTAACTAATAAAACAATAACATTTAAGGCAAAACACGACCTCATTCATCAGCATAATCTTTTCCTAATACAATACAGATTTTAATGATTCTCTAAGAATTCAATCTCTGTTTTGTAGAACGATTTGTCTTGGTCGTTAAAGAATACCTCTGTTTCCAATATCAATTTTCATTAGAGCTAAATCTCTTTCCCTGGAGCATTCTTTTGAGGTCTGTAAACAATCAATAGTTGCTCTGGGCAGGAGTACGGATCTGGAGAATCAAGTAAGTGCAGATGCAATGCAAAGTGCAATTCATGTAATTTTGCCATTGTTATGATCGACTTTTGACGTGATGAATAAATAGTGCTTATTTAGAATTTCACTTAGAAAATCTTTATAATATGCATATTTCAAAAATCACTTTTTTTTTTTTTTTGATTAGAGGAAATTAAATTTTATAGAAGAAGTGAGGAGGAGGCAAGGAGCAGCAATATTATTTTAAATGTTCTCAAAATTCCAGAGCGATACTTCAATTCGACTACAGAGATTTTGTTTGTGTTTAAAGTAATCAAAATATTTTAATTGTTAAAAATCGTAAACTTTGATTAAAAAAAAAAAAATCTACTGGACCAATATATGATTTTTAGAATATGACATTTATTATTCCATGGCAGGTACCTACATCATAAAGATTTTTCTGCATTTCTTTTTTAGATGTAATTCTAAATAAGTACCAAAGAAACACATAAATAAGATATTAAAACATTACAATTCTACTGGTAAAACTCTACACTCTACTACAATATAAGCTTTAAAATATATCAGCAACTTTTCAACGTTTCTCTTCAAAAAAATGCAAAGAACGTTTTTTTTTTTTTCTTTTTCTTTTTTTTTTTTTTGAAAAGGATTGTTTCTTCCAAACTATCAAGAAAAATCATCTTCAAAACTAATATTTCATAAAATACCGGGTGTTGCAATCTCTAGTCTAGACTAAACAAACATGGTTTCGTGATTTATACAACCGATATATGATAAATTTATTAAAATTTGCTCCAATTTTGTGCCTCATCTTATCTGACGGTTGCCTTATATGCCGAAATTATGGCAGTTTTTATCATTCCAGGCTCGATGTAGAAGTTAGTCAAAGATTTGTTGAAAAAAAAAATTGCATATATTGTCGCCACTTATCTGTTTTTGTTAATCTTCCTTTTCACCATTCCAACCTTTGCTGCTAACATCCTTGTTAAATTCCAAGAAATATATATATTTTTTTATTCTTCTTTGCTTTTGAAAAGACAATGCTCATGTAGATTGGTTATCTTTAAACCAACACATTTCAAGTGAAAACATGATGTACTTATGTGCAATATTAAAATTAGTATAAATTCCAAAAATTATGATAAGTAATAGTAGAAATATAATTACAAGTAAAAATAGAATTTATCAAATTATTTAGCTTTATCGTATGTTTTAATGCGGAATAGTTCTCTACAACCAATTCTGTATGACAAACTGACTTATCTCCCTTGACTACAAATTAAGGGTTCCCCTATTTTTAAACAAAACATAATTGTGGATGATTTTCTTTTTTTTTTTTTTGTTAAAAATGCATCCAGCACATCTACTTTTCATAATTTTTAGAGTTAATAGTAATTCTGGCATGATACATAAGTATGTAATGTTTTCACCTGAAATGTGTTGGTTTAAAAGATCACCAATCTATACAAGCACTGAAAAGAAATCCTTAATAACCTGTAAACTCATCTTTCCTTAATTTTCCCTTAATCCTTTTTGTTTATTTTTTCCTTGTATTTTAGGGGAAGTTACACGAGGCCGACAAGGTAACTCTCCATCTGTTTTTGCTATGGATGGATAGAATTGTAGTCTTTTTTTTTTTTCTCTTTTTTTTCTTTATTGATCTATAACAACAGTTTCTTTGGTTTTACTTTGTCTTTTTTTTTTTTTTTCTTATTTATCTCGAAAATAATTTTGGTTTTTTGTGCAGTGTTCTTTCTGATTCTTAATTTTTTTTTTTTTATATCTGGGTGTCCGCAGAAATTTTCTTTCATGCAAATCCTGTATTTTTTTCTTTACAAAAATATGTGCTCACACATGTAAGTTCGTAAGATCAATTATCTCCTTCCACTCGACAACTCTTCTGAGCTCAACATTGTCAGTTTGATAGCTGTCAGTCCCCAGTGATTTTCTTTTCAGGCCATTCTATTCTCACCTGGATTCAGTGCTTCCCTTCTTGCTACTTACTTCCCTGACTGTACTGATATGCAGAAGTTTAAATGTAACGTAAACAAACATCGTTTATCATTCGTAGGCATGGTCCCAAATAGTAGCCCCTTACGCCCAAGTGTTAGGGGTGAACGTGATTTAAGAAAAAAAAAAAAAAGCACTGACGCACTCCTCTCTTAGCACTGCCCTGAGTTTTACCTTGATGGCCCTCATAAGTTTAGAAATATTCAGAGGATTGTTTGGATAACCCTGGTCCATAAAAATCAGTGATAAGGTGCAAGTCTGGTGAGTTTGAACCCTATTCAGAATCACATCACCTACTGATGAAATGAGCATCAAAGTATCTCTGCTTATCATTTGAATAAAACATTAGACATTCATAACTGTAGTTAAAGTTTATTTGTATAAAATATGTTGGATTGTAAATTTTATTAACGATTCTATGAGCAGCATTTTTTTTGCATATATTCTCATGTTTGAAGGACTTCAGATCGAGTACAATATTAAATCTATTCATTTCAGATGTTAGAACAATTGAGCTGCTGTAAATAATTTGTTACATGCAAACAATATAAAGTGGCTATGATTTGACTCTTAATATCTTTGAAGTTTCAATAATGACTTAAAAATAAAACAAAACGCTGTTAGAAGGCCACACAATGACTGTTATGATTAGAATTAATCGATTATTAATAAATTATAAAATTGATTTTAATTTTAAAAAAATTCAATTTCATCTTTCAATCCTTGTGTGTGCACATATTTTTCTTTTGTTTGTTGGTTGTAAAAAAAAAATGTGTGTGCAATTCGGGGAAACATTGTTATGCGTATCTTTGTTTTGTTCTCCTTTTTGACTAATTTGGATGTGTGATGACATGTTCTGCTGTGGATGCTGCATATGTTTTGGCGTTTATGATTTTGTATTTGTTTTTTATTTTATCTTCATCTGGCGTTCATTTTTGACAGAGGCTGACAAAGTTCATCATTGTGGTCAGAGTTGGGGCATCTGCTAAAATAAAATTAGACTTTCGATGTTGAAATTTTTTTTTTTTTTTTTTTTTAACCAAAAAAAAAAAGATTTTTCTCTCGAAATTTATTTTTCGGGAAGAGGTAGTTGCCACTTACCAAGATTAACAACCACTTGAGGATAAAGGTTAATGAAACGGAATGATTATCAACAGAAAGATGAGGAACACTATAGACGTACTAATATTGATCAATGGTATGAACTGCATTTAAATATTTATGGAGCGGTCTGTTGACTTCTGACTTGCTTTGATCAATAGTTGGCTAAAACCTAGCAACCCGATGTAGCGAAAATAATGCAAAACGTGACTTACACAAGCCACGGCACCTCTGTCTATCCTGTCGAATGAGGGAATCAAGGAATGAAAGATAAAAGAAAATCTTTCGTTTATAGACGGTTTATTAATATACATATGACATTAATTTGCATATGAGGACAATGACTGCTGTGAGAAAGACGAATGGAAAAGCATAGAGGATTTCTTTTTTTTTTGACAACTGAGAAAGACAAAGAGAACGGACAGAGAGAATTACAGTTGAACTCTGGAGTTGGCAAGAAGGAATTTGGACAAATATTTATAATTATTTTTTTTTTTAATCTGTTTCATTTACTGTATCGCTTTTGCTGGCATCTCCTCTGCGGATGTTACAAGGGAAGCTGATAGTCGGATAAAGATCACAAAGGCAATCAGTAATAAATGCCATCTGAACATATATGAATTCCTTGACCAACGATTGAGGTTGAGGAGAACATACACATTGTTCAAGAATTAGAATTATTTGGTAAAATTAATAGACTACAGTTATCTCTCTTAAATTCTGAGAAATCTTTAGAATGTGATAAAACTGTATTATTTGATAATTTTCTTTTTAATGGTGATTATTTTTCTATTTGGTCATTGGTAGTTTTCGAAATTTTACTAATTTTGACATATGTAAGTACGTAATAGTGTTTTACTAATTTTTAGATATCCACTCATAATGCCCAGGCACTGAATTTTTTTTTTTCCAGTATCAGAGACCAATATTTAACAGAAATCACTAAACAAATGTATGTGTGTGCTTTGGTTATGAAGGTTATCAATCACAAATAAAGGTGTGAGCGGGAAGGTTTTACTTCATAAGATTAAATATCTTTAAAATAAATTTATTTTTATTTGTGCTTTACAATTTGACTTCATACAATTATGTTTCTATGCTTATCTATAAAGTATCAATATGTACATATAAAAATAAGAATAGATTTAAGTGTCTCAAATATGCAAGTCAATATAACGCCAAAATACTCAACCACAAAAAAAAAAAAATTGCAACATTTTTGGTGGTTTTATGTCAGGTTCGGGCTACTCTACAAACTAAATTACTAAACTGACGAGTTAGTGTTTTAAAACATAATGGAAAATGACTTGTAAGTCGAAAATGTTCAACTTCATAAGTTTGAAAATTTCCCATACTACAATCCTGTCCAACTATTAGTATAATGTATACTAGACCCAACCTGACATGGTCCTGGATATGACTTTAAACTATATCCGATGGTGAGGCCCCAGCTTGCAGGCTTTGGGGAGTGTGGAGATACCCTTTAATTGCCATTACTCCCAGGTCCACTCTGACCCGGAGTGGTAGTACCTGTTAGGATCCCAACTATGGGTTAAATAGAAACCGACTTTAAAAAAAAAAAAAACAAATATATTAAAAGATTTTTCTTCAAAATCACTGGATTTGGCATTAAATAACCTGAAAAGGTTGATATGCCGTAAAACAAAAACAACGAACCAACCTGACATAAAACCATAAAAAATACAAAAATGTTGCAAATTTTTGTGTGTCAGTTGGTGCATTGTCCAGTCTAATGGCAAAATATTGTGGTAATGAAAATGTGTTTTTAATCTTTTTCCAAACTTTTCATTTATTACACATAAAAAATATTCAAAATTTACGCTTTTAGTCAATTCCAAATCCATGATTTGTCTTATATGTTGAATTTTTTTGTGAGAACTTATCAATAAAAAAGGGATGAGCGGATTAGCTTCTAGATGACCGTGTATATTCAAATTACAACCAAACTAGATACCAAAGATTCTATTGTTAGCATTGGTTTCCCCAATAACTTTCTAGTTAGAATTCGGCACTTCTGCAGTATTCGAGCGAGTGCCATTGTTAGGGAGCGATAACTCTAATTACTTTGTCAAATACATTACAAACAAGATTTTTTTCTGAACACAAAAATATTTGAAAACCAAAACATTTGTTCTATAAAAATGTATTAATATATAATTTAAAAAACATTTATTTAAAAGTCTGCATAAGAAAATATAATTTTAATAAAACAATTTTGTAATTAAAGCAACATTGCATTTTTATCAAATTAATTTTTTTTAACAAATAATAATTTTAATCAAATATTTTTCAAATTAAGGCAAATTTTTCTGAATTAAAGCAACATTGGATTTTTTTTCCGAAACATTTTTAAATTGAAGTGTAATCGTGGCACTTGTTGATTGAAAAGTCTGTGCAATGAAAGCAACATTGGATTTTTATAAAATAAAGTTTTTTTGTTTTTGTTTTTTTTTTCTGACCAAATTCCCCAAAAGTATGAGTTATCGACCTCTGTTCTTTGACTGAAAAGCGCCACCTGGCGACAGTTTAGTGAAACACACCAAAAAACATGGCGCTTGCCCGAATACTGCATAAGTGCCTAGAATTCTTTCTAGAAAGACATTGGGTACTTACAAGTATCTTGCTAATATCCTAAGTGAAAGAGATTTTTGTGGAACGAACTTGGAACACTCAGGTCATCAATCAATGTCATTAACCACTAGACCATTAAACTAGACGAAAATGGTATATTTGCATTATGTCTGATAATACATACTATCAGGCTAATAACCCCCCCCCCCCGCCAAAAAAAAAAAAGAAGATCAACAGAGGAAGCATAAGATTTAACAGATTTACTTAACAACTTACAGATTAAAAGGTAATCTGGAATCTGTTAGACACGTTATGATTAAAATATGGGATCAAGTAAAGAATAGATACCCTGTAGCAGACGACGCCGCCTGGCGGTTACCGGCGCACATTTCAACTAACACCGGTGATTCGACCTTGACATTGACACACAAGCACATGGCGTCGGTTGTTTGTAAACACGTCAAATAGCAAACATGCTCGAATATTCGCCGGCAATTTTTTTTTTTTTTTAATATATTTACAAAACTTTTGAAGATTTAAAAGAAAAAAATATATATTTATAAAACATTTTTTTTTTAGTAAGTAACAAAACGAACGTATTTAAATAAAAGATATTTAAATAAATGGGTGTCTTTCTGTTTCGAATTTTTGCGACGAAGATTGATTTTTATGTACCGTGTTTTTTTTTTCGTTTTTTTTTGTGTGCGTTTTTAAGACAATTCAATATTTATTTAATTATTCTTTAAAGCATTAACTTCAGCGACAATTAATATATTTTTAAAATAATATTTTTAAATATTAAATTTTGATGAATATTCGCGAGCAAGGTATCTTGATCCAAAATATGTGATGGTTAAGAATTTATGTTTATTTCTTAATCATGGTGAACGAGCCTTATTCAAGGGCGATAACTCACCCATGTTCAATCCAAGGGAAATAACTTTATTTTATTTCTAGTTCTGAA
This sequence comes from Euprymna scolopes, assembly GCF_053919585.1. Lineage (NCBI taxonomy): Eukaryota > Metazoa > Mollusca > Cephalopoda > Sepiida > Sepiolidae > Euprymna > Euprymna scolopes. Next base: position 35,194,125 of record NC_136517.1, on the reverse strand, counting down.
TTTGAAATTTATTTTATATTTTTAGGTGCATCTAATAATTTGTATTTGTATTAGATATAGGTGTAACACTTTCCACATATACTTACATAATACACAAGTATATATGAAAAAGAATGTGACTTGTGTTGTTTATTTATAGGGCATTTTGGAAGAGCTACTTTTAATTTAATCAAATTTATTTAATAAACAATCGATCAGTAATAAAAAGCAACCTGTACATTATATAGAAACGATAAATCTATATGAGAAGTCTCAGATGTTGCAGGATGACATCATAATAGACATGGTGTTGCCTAGGGTGATAGCTAGGGTGATATGCATGAAGATCGAAGCAGTTTCTCCTACAAGTTATCATCCGTTGAAGGTTTCATATAAAACTTGAAGTATTAGAACCAAGAACCCTGACGTTTATACCAAAAGTCAGCTATAAGTTATCTCCCTTGATTAGAACTCTTCACTAATGTCACTCAAATATAAAAATAAGACTTCATCATAGACATCGTTTAATTCAGATATGTCAACATAGCTTACATCTTTGCTTCAGCAACAGAGTCAAAGCCATTTTTGAAATGTGTTCCTCTTCCCATCTGTTACTGTTCACTGCAGTGCGTTGCTAGTCCTTCTCTTTGAGAAGGGGGTTGATTCATTGATAATCGTCTAAGTCGCCCCTACTGGGGAATGCCAACAGTTGCTTAGGTATTTTTTCTCCCCGATTTTGTGTTAAATTTCAAATATCAAAACTTTACTGCGCAACTATTGATTCTGTTAAGAATGTAACGTAAACGTTTGCATCATTCCTTTCCTCTTTTTTTTTCATCTTCATGCCAATTAATAATTGTTTTATTTTTCTTCTGTGTGGATAACTGTTTTCTTTTTTTTTTTTTTTTCATACTAGTAGAAATTTATTGCAGTAAACAATTGGATAATAGTAATATATATATATATATATATATGTATATATATATATATATATATATATATATATAAAAGCAGATAACATGTGAAAACAAGAAATCTACACGTGAAGTTGCAGAATTATAATAAATATGACGTTTTTCTAGGGGAGGGGGCTCGTTTCCACAGGTGTTTACCCTCTATCCAGTGTCTCATATAAAATGTCTTTTTCTCATCCCTACTCTCTATTTCTCACAGAAGAAGCGTTGCTAGTCTCTCTGTTCTATCACCATTTTCTATAACAGGTGCTCGACTGAGCTTCAATCTATGGTCTCTCTCTCTGTAAAACACTCATGAGAAAAATTCGTCTAACTGCAACCACTGTCAATAATTTCTCTTTCTCTGTGCCTAAAACTAAAATATACTATGGTGCTGCTTTCCAGCTGACTATAATATGATCGTTTTCAAGTCCAATGCAAACAAGTTCTTGTTGAGCCATCCTCTTAAATAATGAAATTCTAAAACACTTGATAGTTTGCGAAAATGAAATGGATTAGGGCTAGTGAGTTTTTTTTTTTTTTTTTTTCTATTTTTTGGCTTTTAGTTTTTTAGGTGCTGGGATTAACAGTAGATTCTGCAATTCTTGATGGTGTGATAGTCGTAGCAAGTTGTCTCATATGAGAGGCTTTTTGGCTCGCAAAACAAGATGCCTTGCTATCGGGTTGGTGACCGTCACCGATGTCTAGCATTAACTGGCTCAAGAATTGACCTAAACTTGGTAAAGTTTGTATGTAGTTTGCGGCAGTGATTCCCCCCCCCCCCCCGGTACCAAAATCAACAGAATCTAGACCTTTCTTGTGATGACCTTTTCCATGTAGATTGCGGTGTTTTGCTGGTCCTGTCCAGTTCTAGGGGGTCCACCCTCCCAAGCTTTGCTTTATCTCTTTGAGAAGGGGTTAGTTTATTGCTGATCGCCTGAGGCGCCTCTACTGGGGAATGTTGTCAAAACTGTTTAGGCATCTCTTGCAAGGTGAGAGTGCTCCTCTTCGGGCATGCTGACTTTTCAATACCAATGATCATTGAATGAATGAAAACTAATCACCAATTGAATGCCTGTTGTTAAAATATTTATTTTTCAGATAGAATATTATTGTCGGAGTTTAATGAATAGTCTTGCTGCATCATATGAACATTAATTGGATATAATTATAAAACTCTGTGAACCTTGCTTGCTTGTATCTTCAACGATCGAGCGATCCTATGTTTTAAAAAAGGATGACAGTGAAATTATGTTTATCTACACACGTAAAGTCGTGGCTCAGAGACTAAAGATTCTTGCTGATGCCACCCAAGTCATATATATACTTTTTTAGTTTTGATCTCACTACTATTACTATTCGGTTCAATATGATGATAAACACACAATCTGCATGAATTAAAATATCATATTTAAGCGTATCTTATGACCAGGCAATGCTGGGTGGCCTGCTAGTTGAATATAATTGTTTAAAGTATGTTTAAATTTAAACGGTCACGTGAAAATCTAGACCCCCCCCTCCCTCACATGAACAGACAAACTTCTACGATCTGTTATGTTATTTCAATACCACTTTCCGACCCTTGTGTCACATTTCTCCCTGTTGTAGAGAAATAAGTACCTTCTTGCTTTGAGCCACTAAAATTTCTATCCTCTTGGTGCTCTTTTCTGTGGATTGGATTAAATCTTGTTATTGAAAAGAAAAAAAAAAAAAAAAACAATAACAAAAAGGAAGATAATACAAAACAAAAATTTAAAAAAAGGCAAGTTCTTTCACACAAATAAACAACGTTTTCTCCTAAAAAAGAGAGAGAGAGAGAAAAAAAAAAAAACAAAAACAAAAAAAAAAACACGAAGCTGATAACAACGTTTGTGTATATATGATATAGGATTTCTAAAAATAACTCTGAATAATATTTATTTGAGGAATCACTATTTACATCGAATTAGGTATGTTTATGTATTTCTATGTATAGAATTCACTCCTAAATTATTTAACTAATCAATTTGGGAACGCAGCTGTAAAAGATAAGAATAGATAATGTGGGTTATATTTGATTGATATTTATATTTGTTAAAACAGGCTAAAGAGGACAAAAATCAGGTACTTTTGATTTTTTTTTTTTTTTTTTTTTGTGAAATTTTAACAATTAGACATGAATTAACGAATATTGTTCAAATTTCAACGAATGGAATTGAAGCGCTAGTGCCATAGCGCCTGTAAAAAAATACCTGGGCAGCCCCGACAGCATTCCTCACTAGGGCTGCCTAAGGCGATTAGCAATAAACTAGCCCCTTTTCAAAGGGAGAAGGTAAAGCCTGGGAGGTTAGACCACCTAGAACTGCACAAGACTTACAACATGTTGTAGTGAGCAGGGGAAAAAGCCATTTCAACTGTTGGCCTTGGTGCCAATGGAAAAAAAAAAAATTCTTGGCAGGTGTCATATAAAAGGTATTTGCTTGGTTGCACGTCTCTGAAAAGTTTTCCAGGTGGTCCAAGTTCTGAGAAAGATAGTGCCTCTTCTAGACTGATTGAGTAAAATCTTTTTTTTTTTTTTTATGGAAATCGCTAGAGACAAGACAAGAAGCCATTTGATGTAAGGAGCTAACAAAAACGAAACCTGATTAATGCAAAGACAGAAGATGCCTATTGACCATAATCATGAAAAGACCAAGGTTGTAGGTAGAAGGAAAACAGTGAGCAGGAAGAGAGTTCCACAAGGTTGTATTCCTTGGAAAGAAGCTACTGGAATTGGAAGCTGCATAACAATGAGGTATTAAAACAGACTTGATGGAGACCACTAGACCAACAAGTCAAACGAGCTGGAACAAAGGAAGCAAGGAATAAATCAGTCAATTCTAAAGAACACATGCCATAATAGTATTTGTAGAAAAGACTGAGACTAGTAACGTCACGTCTGTGAGAGAGAGAGAGAGGTTGCAGTGAAGAAGAAAGTGTGGACCAATCAGATTAGATACATTTCTGCAATTTATAAAGAACCTTCAAATGGGACACACATTCACTATCCCAAATATGACAACAGTACTCCATACATGGTCTGATAATAGATTTGTAGAGATAAAGAATAGCCTCGGGTGTGAGAAAGTGTTTGAAGCGAAAGACAGAACCGATTTTACGAGAAGCAGAAAGAGCAATGGATTTTTTTTTTTTTTAATGTTGACTTTTTTCCCCTCACTTTCCTTCTTTTTCTCTCGGTTTGCATCTCAAATAAAATGTCATTGTCTATTTGCATGGCTTTTTTTTCTTTTTTTTTTTTTTTTGCATGAACCTGCAAATACTGTTGCTGCTACTGCTGCACACATTTGATGCATGTTGCACCGTTTCCATTTGTCATGCATCATTTACCTTTTTCAAATTATATTTTCATGTTTTTAACGTGGATTTTTTTTTTTTTTTTTTGTGATTTTCAATATACAGGTTTAAAAACAAAAAATTGTCAGATCCATAGAAGGAAACTTTTTTTTTTTTTTTTTTAAATTCTATAAATAGCTAGCAGTTCTGTCCGGCTTTGCTCGGGCCCTATGTACTGTCCATAACTTTATTTGCCTATATATATATATATTAAAAAGTGTGAATATGTACTGTAATGCCTTTCTATATAATAGGCTTCCTTAACTACCATAGAGAAAAGTTGGTAGAGACCACAGACGTCAATTTTTTTTAACTTTGACCCCAATTTTGACCCTTTAGCATTTATTGTTTTGGGCTCAAATAGAATTATAAAGTTAGATCCCTGTCCAAGTAATCTATATCTAAAATTTCAAGTATTTAGACCCAAAATTGGCGGAGGAGTTTGGTAGAGTTCTCAAAGGTCAAATCGTTGAACTTTGACCCCTTAACAGCAAAATATCTGGCCGAAACCCAATTAAAAAGATTTTCCCAAATCTCAGTACCCCTTATGCCAAATTTCGAGTCTGTAGACTGAAAATTGACAGTTATTTGGTAGGAAAATGTACACAGACAGACATTTTCACCTTTATTGCGTTATTATGTATGATTAAAAAAAAACCCCAAAAAAAACAAAGTAAAAGGTGTTGGATTTTTTAAACAGCCATTTTATTCTCTAGGTACTTAATTTAAATTTTATTTGTCATCACCAGCCAATGTATGGTCGGCACAGATCACAACAAACGACCCAGTACTGTCTGTTATGACCCAGTACTGTGTTCTATTTGCGGATTAGTACTAATCCTCAGACGTTGTGTACATTCATCTGACAATGTAATAAACAAGATATCGTAAAAAATTGAATTTAACTTGAAAATTCTATCTAAAAAAAATAAGCACGGTCTGCAAACATCTTGTTACATGTTTTAGCAATTCTGAGCATGGACAAAAAAAAAATGATTCCAAATGTAATGGGAGCTGTGCTGGTTTCTGACTTTGTAGAAATGTCCATGTGCGTTCGACACAAGGAGATTAGAAAGGTGCTCAGGGTTGTTATTGGTGAGATGGTGGATAATTTTGTTGGTGTTTGACAAGTCAGTTTCTCGATGTCAGAGCTTGAATGAATACAAGTCTAGAGAAACAATATGTGAATCCTGTTCAGTATTCCATCTTGTATTGATGAAACGATCAGCAAAGTATCCCCCATGTAACATTGAATAGCAATAAAACTGTAGGACATATTTCATGACTGAAAATTTGGTGAATAAGTCATGCATAAACTGAATCTTATTCGTATCAAATATGGTTGGATTGCAGACACTATTCATATTATTCGGATGCTTGGACTACTGTTCTCAATTTGGGTGTTATTTTCACAATGTTTCGGTCGATGTAACCTCCGATCTTCTTCAAGGGTATCTTGTCGAACTTGGGGAATCTGTATGGAATTTAGAATGGAACCGTTTATTTAATCTATGAGGTAACATGCTCTCATTTTGTCAGCCATGATCGAGTAGAAATCTTAAACTGCAATTGTATTTTGAGTGTCACCTGCACTGAGGATTGAACCTTCAACCTCCAGAAGAGTAACTTTATAACTGATTTTTACAAATTACTTCATCCACTATACCTCGAATCCTCATCTAAAAGATGTCAGAAAAGTAGAAGTTATTGTGAATTGTATTAATGATTTCATGGGTGGATTTGAATAGATTCTGTCTATATTTTTCATAGACATTTAGACGTTTTTATTACTTTTTTTTTTCAACTCTGCAGCAGTCATGGTAACAACACAGCAGTCTGAGACAATTTGAAAAAAAAAAAACAACTGACCATATGCTTATGTATAATCAGATTAAATACGGTCCTGGATATGACCTTAAACTATATCCGATAGTGAGGTGCCAACTTGTGGGCTTTGGGGAGTGTGTGTAGCCACCCTTTAATTGCCATTGCTCCCAGATCCACTCTGACCCGGAGTGGTAGTACCTGTTAGGGTCCCAACTATGGGTTAAATATAAAAAAAAAATATCTATTAAAAAGTTTTTCTTCAAAATCACTGAATTCGGCATTAAATAACCCGAAAAGGGTTGATATGCCGTAAGACAAAAACAACCAAACTAATTAAATACATGTTACGTTTTGGATTGTGAGTTTGATGAACTTATGTGTATCAGCAAACACATCGATATTTTATTCAAGATGATTGTTGACCTGAAAAATGGGTTCACCTGTCCTTTTTTTTTTTTTTTTTTTTTTTTTTTTTGTCCTGAGTAACTAGCAACTCTCCTCATCACTTGAGTCTGGTGAGGGGAACCTATTCAGTCATTGATAATCTGAATATACTGTATGTTGGACTGGATTATATATAGTGCCACTAACGCTCATTGAATGACTTGATATATGAAATAACTCAAAAAAGTGTCGATATGTAAGGAAAGAAGGTAAAAAAAAATAGACTTGTTTTTAGCAGCTTCCCTTATTTTGTCCTTTAGCTATCACATTTCATAAGCAATGTTTTAAAGTATTGCTATTTTCTGCAGTTAGAATCGATCCATATAACATTTATCATTGGTTAGTTCTAGTTTTCTTTGATATTGAAATGATATTTTTTAAATTAAAAAAAAAAAATTTTTTTTTTACTCTTACATCAAGTGACTTCATGCCTTGTCTGGAGTAATTTCCATTAAACAAAAAAAGAATGGAAGAGCATTCATTGTGCGTGGCCATGTTTTTTTAAAAAAATTTTTTAATTTTTTATTTTTATTAGAAGAATTTGATCATGCACACATACAAAAAAAAAAATAAATAAAAATGTCGATTCTTTGAGTTCCATCTTTTATTTATTTTTTTCAAACTTTCTCTTTTCCTTTTTAGCAAATCAAAGCAGCTGAACGATATTTAAAACGACTTGAATTCCATTTGTCAAAAGTAAGTGTGTCTTGTTTATCTCTCGGGGGGGGGGGGGGAAGAAAAGATAATTATTGTTGTTATAGAATCATGTTGCCCTATCCAAGTCTTTTTACTTTTATTTTAGTTACCTGCAAAAAAAGTTATCTGGGCCATGAATAATAATAACTAGTGGGACCTGTGGAAATTCCACAGAGGCTTGTCAATATGTAATATATTGATGTTGGAATTCTTTTGATGTTCAGTGTAAATGGAGATGCTCTGATATTATTGTAGCTCTTTTGTTAAAACTGCAAAAGCAGCACAAACGCTCGGCAAAGCCCGGTCGAAAAACACACAGAAATATGATATTTTAATTCTTGTAGATTTTGTATATATTATTATAAAGTTTGTTTTATCGATTTTTATATATTACTAGCATCGGTGCCTGGCGTTGCCCGGGTGTTTGAAGGTATGTTGAGCAAAAAAAAAAACAAACAAACAAAAAAAAACGGTCGATTTTTTTAACTTTGACCCCTATTATGACCTCTTAACATTTGTTTTGGGTTCAAATAAAGTTAAGTTAGATCCATGTCCAAGGAACCTATATCTAAAATTTCAAGTGCTTGGACCCAAAATTGTCGGAGGAGTTTGGTAGAGTTCTCAAAGGTCAAATCGTTGAACTTTGATCCCTTAACAGCCAAATTTCTGGCCGAAAACAGATCACATAGATTTTCCCAAATCTTAGTACCCTGTATATCAAATTTCGAATCTGTAGACTAAAAATTGACAGAGTTATTGCGTAGGGAAATGTACACACACACACACAGGCACATAGACATGTTCATTTTTATAGATATATAGATAAATTTGCGATTTCAAATATAAAAAAAATATATCCATATGACTGGACTGGAGCTTGAATTGAAACCGAAATAAAAACTTATGAAAAAAAAAAATGTGTGTGTGTGTGTATGTATGTATATATATATATATATATATATATATATATATATATATATATATATATAACTTGAGTTCCTTCAGCTATAATCGAAACCGAAATCAAAGCTTATGAAGAATTCGTGATAAAATTATTTATATTAAAGAAATCGAAAACAGAAACAACACACATGCTATCGTATTAATATATAGATTATAATAATAATAAATTTTTGCATACGCTAAAAAAAAAAAAAAAAATCAACCGGTATCATGTATAGGTTTGACAATGTTAATTTTGAAGTTTTTCATGCATGACTCAAGATAGTTGATGGTGCCTGAGTCATATATTTTTTTAACTTTTGAAATAATGACTTAGATATTGGATAGAATATAATAATCACTAGAGAATTGGTGGCGGCAGCAGCAGCAGCAGCATTATTATTATTATTATTATTATTATTATTATTATTATAATAATAATTATAATAATTATAATAATAATGAGAATAATGAGAATAATAATAATAATGAAAATAAAAATTGAAATCAAAGGAATGCCTGGAAACAATAATGAAAACAGCTGAAATATTAAGGAAACCCCTTGAATGTGGAAACCAACACACAGAAGCAACAAGCATGGACCTGATAAACTGCTGCAGAGACAAAACATGAATCGCTACATGGAACCAAGAACATTGAAGCCGCATATCTATAGGTTCTCTAACCCCACCCCCATCCCTATGACCACATCACTGCCCCCCCCCCCCCCTCCAATAAAAAGAAAAAATTAAGACTAAACAGTCAAGGAGGAAGAAAAGACCAAGGAGAGAGCAATTACCAGATCTCCGCTGGATAAGTGCAAAGAGAACTGGTACTTTGGGAAGGCTTATTACCACTCAAATTTCAGTGAAGACCAATAGCCACTGCCAACGAGAAATCAATGGCAAGTAGCTGTTGTGATAATGCCAATTTATTTGCAAATACTATTGAAAGAGGTGGAGAGTATTGGAAATCTGGGAAGACTTGTAACTCAGCTTTCAGGGAACACCACAGGCTGTTTTCAAGGAGAGATCTTTGATGACCTTTGTAACAGCTCCTTGTGAGGCAATAATATAAAATCTGCATAAATAAAATATATTTAAGTGTATGCTACAATCAGGCAATGCCAGGTGGCTTACTAGAGTGTGTGTGTGTATATATATATATTTGTTACAATACAATATTTACTTGGCCTTCGGGCCAAGATCTGTTCCGGCAAATGCTGCAAGCTATGACTAGCAAAGACAAGATGTGGGGGCAACCCCACATGTCTGACCTTTAACCAGCTCCCATTTCCCACCTTTCGGGAGCTGGTCCCCTTTTTCCCTTCCCCCTCCCTTCACTCCTCACATTAAAAATTGGCCTTGTGCCTAATTTGCTCGGTGGGGGAGCAAATAAATACCATCTGTTCCGGCAGATACTGCAAGCAAAGACCATTATAAGACCTTGGTCAATGTAGGGGAAACCCTTCATACCAATTGTCACTATCCAGCTCCCCTAGTCCCCGGGGAGTTGGCCCCCATTTCCCCTTCACTCCTCACATTAAAAATCGGCCTTGTGCCTAATTTGCTCGGTGGGGGAGGAAATAAATACCATCTGTTCTTCAGATGCTGCACTTCTATTTCTTGTTCTCTTTCGGTGGAGGAGAAATCCTTCACGACTGAGACAATTTTTATTTTTGTACCTTTTCTCCACGTTAAAAAACGACCCTGGTGTCTAACTCTGTCCTGTGGGGAGGCATAGTAAATAAGTACAATCAGGCAATGCCAGGTGGCTTACTAGAGTGTGTGTGTGTATATATATATATATATATATATATATATATATATATATATATACCATTATAATTTTATTCTTTATTTTTCAGATCGATGAATTACAAGACTGTTACATTGTCAACCAACAGTTACGAGAAGGTAAGTTTAAAAAATAAAAAAAGTAACCTGAGTAGTTCCAGATTACCTTGCTGCATTGAGTGAACAAAATAAATGCTGAAATTTATTTTTTGTTACAGGTGCTCGCAACATGGCTAGAGCCTATGCAAACACACCCGGCTATAAGAAAGGTTCCCTGACCAGTGTAAAATATGGTTTCAAAGAATGCTCTCAGGTAAGCATTTCATATCTCGTCTTTGTTCATAGATCACATCACTAGAACTGGCTATGTTGGTCAGTAACACTTAACAATGTGGCAAAAAGACACAACTCTTCAATTAGTGCAAACAAAATATATTGAACAGAAAAGCTACTATTCACTCACTCCTGGACAGCTAGGCTTCAGCCTCTCTCTCTCATCGACAAGGTCCTGGATATGAACCTTAAACTATATCCTGTGGTGAGGCCCCAGCTTGCGGGCTTTGGGGAGTGTGGAGCCATCCTTTAATTGCCATTGCTCCCAGGTCCACTCTGACACGGAGTGGTAGTGCCTGTTAGAGTCCCAACTATGGGTTAAATAGAAACCGACTTGAAAACAACAAATATATTCTATTAAAAAATTTTTCTTCAAAATCTTTGGATTCGGCATTAAATAACCCGAAAAGAGTTGATATGCCGTAAAACAAAAACAACCAACCAACCCATCGACGAAATGTTGCATCTCTCTGCCTGTTTTACAAGTATTTTAATGGTGGCTGCTTCGCGCTACTAGCCCTTGTACCCCCTCGATGTAAATACTCCCAACCAACCTGACAAGCAGCAAAATCCCACCCCTATACAGTAGAGATCCCCAGATGCCAGAAAGCCTTCTACTCTAATAGTTTCTTCCCCGGAACTACTAGACTTTGGAATTCCCTTCCAGGTTACTGCTTCCCCGACTGTACTGACTTGCAGAAGTTAAAGTGTTGTTGCTCAACTCCCTACATCGGCTTCTTACAATTATGTCCCAAATAGTAACCCCCTACATCAAATTGGCACTGAGCCTTGTCTGGGATTAAAATGCATTAAAAAAAATATTTTTAAAATAGCAAATATAACAAATAAAGAATGTTGTTATACGTCAGTCAGACTGCTATGTATGCATAACTTGTGTGCTGAGACACATATTCTCCCAGTCTTCATAATAAGTGAAAGTTCGTTATTATCTGTAGGGTGGACACACCGCAACAACCATGACCTTTTGCATTTAACTTTCAGCTTGAAAGTCAGAGATTGGTTAAATAGTTGCTGATTTTTTTTTTTTTTTTACACAAAGTTCTGAACAAGTATGCTAAATTTAGAACTCATTTTTTTAACTTAAAAAAAAATATATATATTTTTGTCTTCATCAATCCCATCTATATTCTATTTAAAAGTTATGGTGCTTGGAGAATTTGTTTGTACACAAATAAAAACATTGTGATAAGTTGACACAAAAACGGTAATAGGGGGAGTGCACATTACTAAGATGGTAGTTTTTATGATATCAACATCTGAATTTGATTCTCGGGTAAGTCTAAAGGATTTTTTTAAAAACTAGATATGTGTTTTATAACTGTAAAGCAATTAACATATTAACAGATTACATAAATATTTTTTCAAAACTAAACGACCATTTTTTTTTAATCGGTAAAAAATGTAGACATAAAGAGCATTTCACATTAATTTAAAGCAACTTATGTTTATTCACAAATTTCTAATATTTTTGCCATTAAAAACAATGTATGTAGATGGCTGTTGACATCTCTCTGCTAGAACTGCAAAAAATCTAATGTCGTCATTCCCCACCGACTAGGATATACATGTGACTAGGGACCACTTATGAAGTTGATTTTTCCATGGAACTCCCTCCTCGGTTCAACTCACCTATGTTGAATGCTGCCGGCATATATATATATAGTCATCCACATAGAGTATTGTTTTGTTGTATCACAACTCCTCAGTGTGGCTAGACAAGTACCTTTCCCCAGCCATGGATCGAACCTACAACCTTTAAGCTGACAGTCGGTAGCTCTACCCACAAGGCTACGATTCGGTGTCCGCAAATGTCCCTCATCAACTGTCTATTAAAGAAGCACTTGCCCATCACTTCAGTGCTCAAAATGCTAGTTTGTTTACAAACAGTGAGCTTCGCTTAGTAGCCAAACGAAGAAAATATGCTACATATATATATATATATATATATATGGCACAATCACATTGACACACTGGTTCTCACCAAATCACAGAAGTTAAGCAATAATGAGCTTGGCCAGTACCAGATGAGTGACCATTTAAGAATGCTGGGCACTGTATGTATCATGCTGAATCATAGAAATTTCCAGGTTGGTATCTGGGGTCACGTTCAATTCACGGACAAAGATGCACCTCTGAATAAACTCGCTTGGCAGATGGCCGACAAGGTGGTACTCCACATAATTGTGTATCAGCAACCTGTTGCAAAATGCCTTCCCAAGCCTCATGTCAAACACATTTTTACTGCAGCGAATGGTGACATTTGAAGTGTGTACGACACAGTTGCGCCTCCTGGATCACATAAAACACTTTGTAGCTGGGGCTGGCTCAGTCTTAATGAGCAAAATGTATACTTGTATCCGAGTTCTGCCAATCACCCGGGTAGTATATGTTGTGTAATTTGTCCTTGGTCAATGTAGGGGAAGCCCTTCATACTGAGACAATTATTATTTATTTGGAAACTGCCAAAGTGCCTCCCCCCCCATTAAAAACGACCCCATGTCTAATTTGCTTTCATGGGAAGCAAATAAATAAAATGATAATTATATACATTAAAAAGAATACATAAATAGATTCATAGAGGTTACTTACTCTCGCATACATATATTTTATATATGTGTAATAGCTTTATTGACAATAAAAGTTATTAAAGGAGTTAAATTATCAAGATCTTTCTAAAATATGGGTACTTATGTATTTTTGGTACTGCCCTGAAATAATGTTATTTCGAAAGCCATTCTTAACATGGGGAGGGGAGAGTGTTTTGTAACTATTCTGTGCTTCCACCGTACAATTTAATAATAAAAAAGATATTGTGAAACTAAGAATTTAACCTGAAAAATCTATTTAAAAATGGTGCAGTATCAAAAATACATGAACACCAAAATATGGTCATTAATTTTCAAGGGAGGTAATTTAAATGAAAAGTCCTTAAAATTAAAGTAAATGAGCTAGGGTAATTTAGTTGCTGCATGGTGCGTAGCTTTTTGATGGTCTTTGATGACCCAAATATAGATAATATGAAATTCTAGTACCCCACACAGCAGACATTATCCAGTGGATGATTGGTTGGTTGGTTGTTTTTGTTTTACGGCATATCAACCCTTTTCGGGTTATTTAATGCCGAATCCAAAGATTTTGAAGAAAAATTTTTTTAATAGAATATATTTGTTGTTTTCACGTTGGTTTCTATTTAATCCATAGTTGGGACCCTAACAGGTACTACCACTCCGGGTCAGAGTGGACCTGGGAGCAATGGTAATTAAAGGGTGGCTCCACACTCCTCAAAGCCCACAAGCTGGGCCTCACCACTGGATATAGTTTAAGGTCATATCCAGGACCCCCATTGAGGGACTTTTACCCTCTGCAGGGGGGAAGTCGGCATATTCTAATGCCCCACCGACAGGGCCCATTATCCAGTGGAATTGTTTTATTGAGTTGATCTTGGATCAATATGGTTGTACCTTTTTTTCTTTTTACTTGAGGGTCACCACTTATCAAGGCCTGGGAGCCACTTTAGGATAAAGGCTAATGAGTGTTATTATATTGGTGAGGCAACATTGTGATGCTCAGTAATGGAACTTGGCTATAGTTTAATTAGTTAAGAGGATGGCTCAACAGGAACTGGTTTACATTAGACTTGAAAACGACCATGGTTTAGTCAGCTGGGAAGCAGCTTCACAATATTGTCTTCCACAGATGGACAGTTTTAGGAAAGAAACTGTACTCTTAGCCCTAGGCACAGATAGTGAAAGAGGGAAATTGTTGGCAGTGGTTGTAGCTAGACGTGTATTTGTTGGAAATAGATTGAATGTTAGTCGAGCACCTATCCATAAATGTAACGATAGAGTAGAAAAAAAAACTTGCCAACCCTAATTGTTTTCTGGAAATGTCTCGATAAGCCAAAACTCTGTCAAACGATGCATCAAGCAAAAAACTTTGGAGAATGCGACAAAGTACATTTATTTTTAGCTACAATTTTGTTACTATTTAAAAAAAAAAAACAGAAAGAATAATGATTAACAACAAAAGAATGAAACAATAGTAATTATTCAAACTCTACAAGTCATTAGATTTTAGTCTTTTCAACAGTGTCTGAAGTGATTTTTTTTTCTTTCATTATTTCTCTGGCAAAAATGCTCTCATTGTACTTCGCTGATGGAAAAGTTTATTTTCCTCTTTTTCTAAATCTATTGAGTTTTATTTTAAATGGATTACTCTCCCTACTGCTCCCCCTCTCTCTCTTTTTATCTATCTCTCTATCATATATATATATATATATATATATATATATATATATATATATATATATATATATATATATATATATATATATATATATATGTCTGTTTATTTTACAAACATTATTAGTTACATATGTGCATACATGTTTCAGTTGATATCAGTTCTTTTTTGGTATGATAGTGTTGTCCTGAATTGGAACTCCACTGAAACATGTATGCACATATGTAACCAATAATGTCTGTATAATAAACAGACTATATACCAGCTCTGTCCTGCATTGAGCACTCTTTTATAATAACAGGAGTTTCATTGGATTTACATCTAGGAAACCAATCAATACAACCGGTGTGTGTGTGTATATATATATATATATATATATATATATATATAGAAATAGTATTCAAATGTATGAGAAAATAACAGTTCTTTTAGATAGCTCAATAGTGCAACACTAGAGCTATAAATATTTTTATAATGCACCGCTTTACTATTGTTTTGGCTTAATTCTATGCAAATATAAATAATATTAGTAATACAACTCTAATTTTTTAAATTAACAAAAAATGTGTATCTATTCCTGGTAAAGTGGTGCATTATAATATGTGTGAGTGTGTGTGTGACACTGTCTTCGAAACCATCTCTACCAAACTCCTTTGTCAATTTGTGGTCTACAAACTTGAAACTTGATATTTGGGAGATTTAGACCTGTGAAGCAAATTTGATTTGGTCTTTAGTCGGTAAAAATAGCCGCTAATTGAAAAAAAAAATTGAAAAAAAAAAAAAAGTGAACTTGGCAGGTGTAAGTGACCTTAAAGTGCTCTTGTACGCATGCACAAATATACATTTATACATTAAATTCGGTTTAATTTTAATGTTTTTTTTTAAATTTTTTTATTCATGTGACAATAGCTCAAATAGTAATGACTAAGGCTGGAGTATTAAATGTTTTGGTTTCGATTCTAGCTGATGGTACCTAAATCATTATTTTTATTACTTTTGTCATTATAAACTATATACTGGGTAAAATAATGATCAATAGAGAATTGACTCTATAATAATAAATACGAAATCTGCATGAATTAGAATATCATATTTAGGCATATTTTACTACTAGGCCACTCTAGGCTCCCACTACTATACATTGGGTACAATATAATAATTAATAAAAAATTGGCTCTATAATAATAAACTAGTGGGACCTGTGAAAATTCCACAGCAGACTGTTTCATATGTAATATATTGATATTGGCATTCTGTGGATGTTCATCGATCTATCGATTTTAGCTTTACTAATAGTTTAAACGATAAATATTGATTATTTTACTATTATTATCAAGAGTAGAAAGAATTTTCTTTACAGAAAATCAAATAAAAAAGCCAATTACATGAATCATTTTTGGCATCAGAAAATAGGCACACATTTTTCAAATACCTATTCCGATACTTGAAAAAGTTCTGTTTTTTTTTTTTTGATTCCCGATTCCGATTAATCGTCTCAACACAATATTCTAAAAAAGCTTTGAGTGATTAAAAAAAAAAAAAATGTACAAATAAAAATAAAGAATGCAATTTAAATTTCCGGAAAAAAAAAAAAAAATTAACCTATCGCAGACTAAGCACTTGCATAATCAGACTTCTAAAACGTCTACAATTACAAAAGAGAATTCAATTTTGAACGAAATTTAATCCATGAGGTTAGCATGTTCTCATTTTATCAGCAATGACTGGGTAGAAGTCCCAAATAATTGGTGGTTGTATTTTGAGTACCGCTTGCACCCAGGATTGAACCACTGCGGATTAAATAGAGGGTTCCGTTTCAAAGTTCTGTGCAGATTCCTGAGTTTGACAGGAAAATTCCAGA
Source organism: Euprymna scolopes (assembly GCF_053919585.1). Classification (NCBI taxonomy): domain Eukaryota; kingdom Metazoa; phylum Mollusca; class Cephalopoda; order Sepiida; family Sepiolidae; genus Euprymna; species Euprymna scolopes. The sequence continues at coordinate 35,177,659 of NC_136517.1, read as the reverse complement.
GTTTAACAAGATGGAGGTTGGAAGTTACATTGACTGAAATGAGAAAATAAGACTCCAGATGAGAACAGTAGTCTGAAGAATCCAAATAATACGAAACAGAAAAAAATATGATATTAAAAAAGTGTCATTTTTTTTCAATTTGTTGTTTGAATATAATTTTTTTGCCTTTTAATGGGTACATTTCACATTAAAAACAAAAGTTTTACAATTATTATATTGGAGTTTTTTCTAAATTCATATTTATCATCTGTCAAATTAAAAATTGTGTATCTAGTGGTTCACAATATTTAAAAGGTTGCACTTGCTAATCTATCTGATCTAAGCATACTGAAGCAAGTACGGGGTGCCTTCAATAACTTTCCAGACATTTTTGTACAGACATTGAAAATTGTCGTAGACTCATGAGAATTCTATATATTATTGCTATACATCTTATGAGATGACTGACCAATTTTTATGATATCAGGTTCAAATGAACAGCTACAGCAGGAATTGGAAGACATCCTACAAAAGCCTGATCGTGACAACTGGTGAATTTCAAAAATGCAATCTCAACGTGAAGACTTTAGAAGAATGATATACACTGATGAACACTTTAGAAGAATGATATACAATAATATTCTGTTTTAAACTTGAAAAAATGTCACAGAAACGTATGGAATGCTTCAGACCATCTTGCATGAAGCAAGCATCAGTTTTTGTGTGGCATAAGAGATTCAATGAAGGCAGGGAGTCTGTGAGGGATGATGGGAGGAGTAAGGAAGTCAGAACACCAGAATTGATTGGCCAAATAAAGAATTTCATCTCTAAGAAGCATTGTGTTTCTATAAAGACAATAAGTGCACAGATGTCAGTGTGGGAACTGTACTCACAATTATTCACAAGGAACTGAAGATGCGGACGATTTGCGCAGAGTTTGTCCCAAAGGTGCTCAGAGAAGATCAGAAAGAAAGACGTTCTTATGGGCAACATGACAGTTCTTACCCACTCTATAGTCCAGACCTTACTCCCTGTAACTTTTATTCCCTAAGCTCAAGGAAAACCTTAGAGACTGATGTTATGAGATAGTTGAGGAGATGAAAGAGGCTGTAATGAGGGTCATTGACACACTCAAACAAGAGGACTTCCATGGGGGTCTTCCAGTTGTTGTTGGAGTGGTACAAGTGTATTGCAGCCTAAGGAGATTACTTTGAAGAGGACTAGAGCTTTTTTTTTTTTGTGTATACTATCAATGTGGCCATACAAAAAAGTCTGGAAACTTATTGAAGGCACATCGTGTATATATACAGTAAGCAAACTAAAAACAGTTGTTGCACACTTACATGCATGCAGCTGCGAACGCATATACATATATACACACTGAATTATCTTAAAGTGAAACTTGTGTAATATTTATTTTTTCCTAATTTTTTGTTTGCAGACGATGTGTGCTATCGAAGCTCAATTGGAGAGCATGATGGGAACATTCCATTGTAAATTGAAAGGTATGTTTACTTCATTAATATAAATACAAAGGGCGTTCCAAAAGGAATGCCTCCTATTTTTTTTTTTCTTATTCTGCCCGAATAGATCAGAGGATGTTGCATTGTTATGATGACTGAACTTATGAATTTATTACATGAAAGTTTCTTCTCTCTGTTTCAGATATTGATGGTGTGAGACTCTAAAACAGGCAACCCCTGTCATGGACGTGTGTCAGAAGCAGAAACGCGTCATCGAATTCCTAGCAAAAATGCATTGAAAATGGTAGTGACTGTAGAAAATTTTTTTCTGGAGCACAAAAAAGTCACTGGTTTTGGTGGTACCACTTCTGTTTTTGGAGCTCTTCAACCTTTTGAATTAATATAAAACACGGGTTTTACTTTTGGAATGACCCTTGTATGGACGTCCACACACAGCCATCGTTCAGTGCTGACAAAAGTGCACTTAGAAGGATAATCACTATGTAGAAAAATAAATTCTAGAACATAAAATGTTGCTCACTTTCATAGCTCTTCAACTTTGTTCTGTGCTTTTAAACAACCAAACCAAACACTATAAACTAGCGATTGAAGATACAAAAAGCTTGAAGAATAAAAACCTTCTACAAAATAACTGGATGCAACATGAATACTAGTTCCAAAATAACTGAATTCAGCATTAAATCACCCGAAAAGTGTCGACATGCTGCAAAACAAAACAATCAAACCAGCAATAAATGACCTCAACATTTATGCATCTTGAATTATTCTTGTCTGCGCTCTTCTGTCCAGAAGTCAATCTTGTTTCAGTCCCATATAGAACAAAATATTACCTTTCTGGCTGGCCCTTCAAAGTCATTGAACATACTAATGATTTGTTACCTTTCTCTGCATAGCTTTTGCAAACTTTGATGCTGTGTCTGTCGGGCGCTCATTGGTTGCATTCACCCAGACTTCTACAACAGTTCAATGCAAATATAATCAATATTTACTAACGCCAATATTAATGCATATTCTCCATAAAATAGACAAACAAAACCGTTACAGACATCAAATCTCCATTACAATATGATTTTATGCATGCATTTGGTTTTTAATATCTTTAAAGGTATGGCTGGCTTTGCTCGTCTTTGTCCTGGTGATGTATTTGAAGTGACTATGCGTTACGGCAGTCAGAAATGGAAAGCAAAGGGAAGAATAGAAAAAGACGGATCTCAACGGTGGGATGTGGCTGACTACATCTTCAAGACTTTAGTTGGTGATATCATCAGCCTCAAAGTAAGTATTTTTTTCTGCACTTCTACACTATTAGGACAAAATTTTGGAAATCGTAATACTGAATTCCACATGAAAACAATGGTATCTACGTATTCCTCATACTTTTAAGATGATTATATCCAGAAATTACGGAAATCGATAAGGTACAAAAGTATTTATTAAAGAAAATAAAATATAGAATTTGATGAAAACGATTGTAAGACACAGGAGAGTTCAAAAGGAAAGTAATTTTCCGTTTTGATTTAAACAAGATGGCAGCAGTTTTCACTTGCTACCACGATTAAATTTTTTTTTTTAATAATTCAGTAATATTCAAGTAATTCCAACTGGATAATTTGGAAGCTACCATTATTAGAATTGACAAAAAAATCTGTAGAAACCATTGTTTTTCTTATCTGAAAACTCCATTTATTTATTTATTTACAAAATCTTGTCCCAATAATGTAGAAGCACCATTCTTAATGTGTCTACATATTTCTATTAGATGGTTGGTTAGAACTTAGGTTTTACTTCTCATACAGCTGTTATCACAGAATTATACGAATGATCTCTCTAGGGTTATATCAGGGTTAGCTCCCTTGAACTATTCTTGCCAACACAAGAGAGAATGCACTCTCCTATCTAGAAGTACAACAAAAAAACTTGTTCCTTCTAAATGAGGAATTTAGACAGAAATAGTATCCTCTTTCTGGCTGGACCTTCAAAATCATAGGACATGCTCTGATTGGCTGGGCTTCTCCGCATAGGTTTCACAAAGCTCAACACAAATGTAAGTAATATTTACTTATACCATTATTTATGTATATTTTCTTTATTTGTCTATCACAAAGTTCTTGTTTGCTGATGATTTTATTAACTTTAAAAAAAAAAATTTATTGCATTTTCACCCCAAACAAGGCACAGTGTCACAGTAGGGGGCTACTATCTGGGACATGATTTGTAAGAATACTATGTAGGGAGTTGAGCAGCAAGATGTCTGTTTACATTACGCTTGAACTTCTGCATGTCAGTACAGTCAGGGAAGCAGGAACCTGGAAGGTAATTCCGAAATCTAGCAGTCCTAGGGAAGAAACTATTAGAGTAGAAAGGCTTGGGGATCTCTGCTGTGTAGAGGTGGGATTTTGCTGCATGTCGGGTTTGAAAGTAAGTCTTTAATGTTAATTCTCACATTACTAAAACTAAGTTAACTTCAGGCAGGGAGGTGGTTGTGATTGAGTGATTACCGAGGTGAACTAACAACCTGGTTGTATTAAGCTTGAATGCTGAAGATTATGTAAGCACCATTTTCAGTATGAATGTTAACAACCTTCACGCGTTCCTTCTTAGGAGTGGCTGATTCTAGAATGAATTGGGAAATCTGATACCAACATTCAAGATGGCGTCTGATTCTCTCTTTAACACGGTAAGTGTGGGAAAAGATGTTATAAATAAAAAACCGGATAAAATACTGTTAAAAACTCGCTCAATATATGTTACCGTGACATAGATTGACATATATTCGGCGGGTTTTTAATAGTATTTTGTATAGTTTTTTATTTATAACACCTTTTTCCGAACTTACGGTGTTAAAGAGGGTGTGAGATGCCATCTTGAATTTTCGAATACATTGGTAAACACTATATGTTTTTCGAGCTGAATAAACATGTTACATTGAATAAAAACACAAAAAATATATCCAGTTAGGTAGAAAAGTAACTTATCTTGCCTTTGATAACATTTATTTGTTATATATTTGTTTTTTGACAACTTTTTCGAATCTATGTGTACAGTAATACAAACCCGCATTTCTTTCTGTGAGAGGCAAGGATCTCTTTATTTTATCCACATGGAGCCGATATGGGCACAACGCTATCAATTATTATACTAAAGCTTGAGACAATCAACCTTTGTATTTTCATGCTTTTTCCTCTATATTTTAATAGCACAAACTACATGTGAAAATATTCCTCAGTTTTGGAATGGAGTTAGGTAAAAAAAAAAAAGAAAAGATGTTCTAATTACTCACTTTTTTTAATTCATTTACTAAATGACTCATCTTTTATTACTAATTGTATATTATTTCATTGGAATCCTTTGAGATAAGTAATTTGTATATTTATTTATTTATTCACGGACTATTATCCTCATCTCCATAGTTGTTGGGTCCTGGATATGACCTTAAACTATATCCAATGGTAAGGGCCCAGCTTGTGGGCTTTGGGGAGTGTGGAGCCACCCTTTAATTGTCATTGCTCCCAGGTCCACTCTGACCCGGACTGGTAGTACCTGTGTGGGTCCCAACTATGGGTTAAATAGAAACCGACTTGGAAAAAACAAATATACTCTATTAAAAAAATGTTTCTTCAAAATCACTGGATTCGGCATTAGATAACCTGGAAAGGGTTGATATGCCGTAAAACAAAAACAACCAAAAAGCAACCATGGTTGTTGCTGTTTCACCATGTTTCGGCCAACTATTCCTCTGGCCTTCGGTATAGGAATGCTGAGTTTCTTAACTGTATCCCCAGTAATTACTGCCTTCCATAGTTGTTGTCTCATTACGTTTTAGCCAACTAATCCTCTGGCCTGCTGGGTAGGATTGAAACCGCTATCTTCAGACAGTGCTCACCTGGAACCGTAGAGATTCAACATGAAGAAGAAAGTGGTTGTAGGAGACAGACTCAAACTCGTACCATGAAGGAGGAGAAGAACATGAAAGAAAAAGTGGCACCTTTGCCGTTGTGCCCATCACTAAACTGGAGGTGGCGAAGGTTTAAATTAAGGCTAGTCAATCGAAAAGAAAGGATGACTTTCGAAAATATTGGCGAAAAAAACGACCCCTCCTTGTAGAAAAGTGGCTAGTTGAAGGTGTAGGAATTAATGTTTTTAGCTAATCTTTTGATATTTGTCATCTGAAGGGTCGAGCTTCAAAATGATACCGATCTCATGAAAATCTGTTGCCTCTGTCGAAAGTTCTAGACATGCATGCATACATACATACATACATTTAAACAGACAGGTGAAATTTATATCATAGATGACAATACTGCTCTCTTATTTACCATAATGTTTGCTTTAATGAAAAGTATTTCAAGTGAAAGGGAGATATTGGTTTTTCATGTCCCCCCCCCTCCCTCCTCTGTTTTGCCCATTTTTCGGCTTAGAAATCTACCGCTGCTAATAATTTGAAAATCATGAAGAAATGTGTCGCTTATTTTCAAATACAGGCTGTGCCTCAAACTTGACATGATATTCAGCATGAATTGATTCTTATTTCATAATTGTCGAATTAGGTGCAGAAACATATCTGTACTTCAATTGAACCTGACCCTTTCTTCTTCTCTGTGCCCACTCTGTCACAGACATGATGTTGTTAGTTCTAGTCTTTTCTATAAATACTAGGCATGTGTTCTTCAGAAATGTCTGATTTATTACCTACTTCCCATACATACAATTTTAAAAAATTAAAATCCTTTTTTTGAACTTGATTGTTTTTTTGTTTTTTTTTTCTTATGGTGTGTGTGTATATATAGATAGATTTATTTAAGTATTTTCGAGCATAATCTTTTTTCTTGCGTTGTCTCATATGCTCCCAGGAGTGACGTGCGGATAACAAAGACCTTTAAAAAATAACAAACTTTTGAATCCAATTAATGTGCCTGCTAAAGAAAATGATTTTGCTATCTTCGTTTCATTTCATATTTGTGCATGAGATGACGTCATATCCTGACAATCAGCTCTACTTATAATCTTAAACTTCTAATGGAATTTTCCGATTTCTGCTTATTCTAGCTTAATGTGGAAAATTCTGTTTTTAACATTATTTTTTACATATCTGCATTCAATTTTTTTTACATCTGTACATCAGTTTTATATCAAAGAATAAATAAACTTTCCTATCCATAATATCATATCCTGATACATAGCCTTAGTTCTAATCTTCAACTTCAAATGGAATTTTCCAATTTTTCTTTACTCTAGCCTAATGTGGAAAATTCCATTTTTAACATCTGTTATGTTTAATTTTCAAAAAGCATTAAAGATATTTCCTCACATTTCTATGAGTAGTCCTGAAGGTTTGTTAGTTTGCCACGCTTAAGTTTGAAATTGTATTTTCATCGCTGAAACACACAGAATGGATTGGTTCTTATTTTTCATCTTGATGAGATTTTTTTTTTTATGTTTGTTCTCGAACGTCTTTCAGGCTGTGGAATTACGCAGTCTCAAATCTGTTCTTCTTGGAGAGAAAAAATGCGAGACGAAAGACCTGTTTTCAGCCAACCCACAAATGATGACCGTCAGCATTAATCCCAACGGTTCTCTGAAGCTAAGCATTATAGTCACTTGGAAGTAAGTCACAACCATCTTTTTATTTTTTTTAATTGTAGTCGTTTCTATCGTAATGAAAGTTCTGTTCATCTCTTCGCTATTTGTAGTCGACTTCTGGCATTTGAATTGGCAAAATGGTTGCTGCTTATGCACAATAGCAGTGTGGCATAGTCCCTAGCTTTGGTAGAAGCCATCCTGGCAAACTTTCCTGGTATCACTGTGGGTTGTGATTTCCAACCCTCAGACCTTGACTACGCAGACAATGAGTAAAAGTTTTATTGACATCCACTCGGCGATAGATGAGATGCAGTTTGTGCTATTAAGATCAGCAAGAAAATCAATGCTCAAAAGATAAAACTTGATTCCTGGTTTCCATAAAAAAAAAAAAATCAATTACACTTAACAGGGAAGTCCTTGAGGAGGTTGATCAAATACCTTGGCCCTATCAGGTCAACATCCAACAGGTCAAGGAGAGAAGTGTATCACCGACTGCATGAGCTGTGTTCATCTTGCGTTTTGCCATCTTTGATCTCAGTGTTGTCCAGACCTGAAACCAAACTTGGTACTAGAATCCGCATTTATCAAGCTCTCGTCTGTACCATTCAATTGTATGGTTGTGAAAATTGGTTTGAGGTGTTCGATCACTATTGTTTATACCGCATCCTTCGTGTTTGTTGGCTCAAATGCTACTGTTCATTTTCTACAAACAGCTCTCATCACAAAACATTTTTGTTGGTCTGTCATGCTCTTTGTTGTCATCCAGATGACTTGATCCACAAAGTGTTTGATCCAGCAACTCTTCAGTGTTGGAAAAAAAAAAATCAATGTAGAGGCCAGCTGAAAACTGGGCTCAGGATGGTGAAACAGAATACCAAGTGCCTTTCTGTGGGTGTCTTTCAGGTGTGGTTGGCTTGAATTTTGTGTCTCAAGATTTGCCTTTTATTTTATAAGAGTTTCTAACTTTAAGTTGACAGCTTACTATTTTTACATGTACGCGTTACTTTTTTGAGCTTCTGTGAAAACTTCCTCAGTTTGGGGAGAGGGAAGAAAAGCGAATTCCAAACAAAACAGAGAAAGGAAAGGTGTAGCAATTATAGACACTTGCTTTTTAGTGTTAGGCTAAATCGATTCTCAGTCTTACTACAGTAGTTGCATAAGTCAAAGTGAATTATTAGAAAGAATGAATCTTGCTACAGAATTTCTGCTGGGCACATTTGCTTCTGCATTGACTGATTCATTTACCGTATTTGTGCACTGATTAATAGGGATAGAAAAAGTTTTACTTTGTAAGATGTGTCTCATATGATCAGCACGTTTGTAGTATTTTGCCATTTTAACTAATGACTCTTTGATTTCATGTTGAAAGATCATTGTTATATCAAGCATTATCATCTTGATTAAGCTATGGGCATCAGGAGTATGTACATTGAGGAGGCACAAATGCTATGAGTTTATCAAAGCACATTCCATTAAAGTTCTTGTAAAACTTGTACAGGGATGCAACATTGTGGTGATGGGACAGAGGTTGGAGCTTGGCTGATAGTGTGGGATATATTATATTGGAGACTCATTTTCGGACCCTATCTAAGAGTGGGAGGCTAGTGGTAGATGCACCATCCCAGATGTGGAAACAATACTCTATGCATGGGTAAATGATAGCTTTGTAGAGATATGGGATACTCTCAGGTGTGAGTAATTTACTAGCATGGTAGAGAGTGCCCATCTTTTTTGCAGCAGCCTTGGCAATGTCCTTAATGTATTTGTTTTAATTCAAGTTGCCTGTGAATGTTAAGCCAAGGAATTTGAACAAGGAGCTCTTGGCTAAGGTGCTATTAGCCGTGGCAATCAGTGGTTGAGAAGGTTTTTTAAATTGTTGAAGGAAAGAAGCTTACTCTTAGTAGCATTAACTGTTACCATCCATTTATGGCCCTATTCCACTGCAGTCTGTAGGTTGTTTTCTAAAAATGTCTTGAATTGAAAGCCATGTTTAATTTCAGAAGAGTTTTCGAGGAGTAGCTATTCTGTACAAGTCCTGAAGATGAAGAGTTTTTGGTGGGTAGCTGTTCTGCAAAAGTTTCGGACTTTAAAATTTTGCAGGCAAAGATCAAAAGATTTTTCTTGTGTTGACACAAAAACATTATGCGCCAGAATGATTAAAGATTCAATATTTTTCTGGTTTCTGATTGGTTGTTAACAAAATGTGCCTCCATTTGATTGATCAGTTCCTATCGCTAGTGTTTATAAGTAGAACCTTCCAACATTTGGTGATCATACCTTAATATATCCAAAATATTGCAACAGTTTTTGTAATTGTTTTGGATATGTATACATCCGTTTTTCCCTTAAGTCGATTATAAAACATGGTGCCGGCAGCAAATATGCCAATCTCAGATACAATTTAATCAAGTTGCTCATTTATGAATATTACAAACAATTGATATCATGTTGTTTAAACGTATGGCCATTGGGATCAATATGGATTTTTCTCATGTCTTTTGTGTATTATTTTTATGTTCTTTGTTCCTGTTTGCAATATGAATATTTAAAATTTTATTTGTATTCATTTTCTTTGTTTTTCTTTTTTCTTCAGTCCATTAGAGGGTGTAGATGAAAGTGTGACCATATATGAAGTTCCTCAACGCACACAGGAAACCCCACGGCGACGCCCAGTATCTGTGCTTGCACTCAACGGACAGTACTCCCAAATGGTAAAGATTGCACACCCACCGCACTTATTGAGACAAAAATCTAGTTGCTTGGATGAGCATACCTCCTCAGTAAGCCTTGGATCTTCTGCATTCAACAATCTATAATCGTATTATGGTTCGGAACTTTTTTTTTGCGATGAGGATTAATAATTTGTATCATTTGGACTACTTGCGGATCCATGGCGAAGTGGATAAAGTACTTGGTGAATTCAGTTGTAAAGTTAGACTCTTTTGGAGGTTGAAGGTTCAATCCTCAGTGCAGGTGACACTCAAAATACTATTTTTAAATTATTTAGGACTTCTGCCCAGTCATAGCTGACAGAATAAGAGCGTGAACATTTTTAGATGAGGATTGATAATTCGTAGCATATGAATTAATACTCTCAATGTTTTTTTTTTTTTTTTATATAAGGGGATCACCACTAATCAAGGCCTGAAAGCCACTCGAGGATAAAGGTTAATAGGTGTACGGTAGTCATCAGTACAACAGTGTAGTAATTGTTAATAGTGGGAATTTGGTATAATTTCATTATTTAAGGGGACGGCTCAGCAAGAACTTGTTTACATTGGACTTGAAGACAAATAGTCAGCCAGAAAGCAGACCAGCAGAATAGTTCCACAGACAGGCAGTTCTAGGAAAGAAGCTTAATTCATGGGATCCACGTTTAGATTTTGACACAGAGAGTGGGGAAAATTGTTGATAGTGGTTGTAGACAGACGAGTGTGTGTTTTTGTGAAAGTTTGGAGAGGGGGGGGCATAATTGGAGCTCAGATGAGCAGTCACCCTGCAAATACTGATAGACAGACTAACAACATCTCTTCTGTAGGAAAGAGGTTTCAGGGAAAAGAAAAGGGCATCACCCACCAGATTTCGAAGCCAGTTTTGAACTCTGTCAAGGCATGATAGGATGGTCCAAGTAGCTCCTGCCCACATCTGGCAACAGTACTCCTGGGTAATGTAACCTCTGAACTTATTCAGGTGTGTCTTGTCAAATATGGAAATCTGTATGGAATTTCAGTACTTTGGTAATTTACAAATTGTGCTGAAATAATAATGTTATTTAGAAAGCCATTTTAACATGGGTGGGGTTATTGGTTCCTTAACTCTATTCTCACCTAATAATTCAATAGACAAAAGATACCATAAAAATTGAATTCAACTTTAAAAGACTATCTAAAAAATAGCATGGTTCATAAGCTGCTGAAGTGTATAGTGCTACCATGTGGCGCCACCAACAGGTCACCAACTCTAAATGTTGTGTCGTGGCTTTGTTCTCCATCTTACATCATTCTAGCTTTGGCTATGTTGTCGTCTTGTTCACACTGCCAACCGGTGATGGGGAGTGCAATGAGCCACAAGTATGAAAATAAAATAAAACAAAATCCAAGAACAAAAAGAAGATGCAAACTCCAATACTTTACATTTACGATTGGACTATGAGTGTGTACGTGTCCCCATCAACCCTTTACACGCTAGTTTACATGTACATTCTGTTGAGGAGGTGTTAATCACTTGCAGTCAATTCATCTCCCTATCTCACTCAGGAACCTTCGAGTGACCAACTGCCCTTGTCCGTATCCAAAATCTAACTTTCCACCTCGGAGTTCAGGCCTCAACTAAGTGTCCTGCTGATCTCCCTCCCACCTCCCATCATTCCTATTGTATTATTATTCATCGGACTACTGTTCTCATCTTGAGTGTGATTTTCACAACGTTTCGGTCGATATAACCTCCAACCTTCTTCAGGTGTATCTTGTCGAACTCGGGAATGTTTCTGTCGAACTCGGGAATTTGGACGAAATTTCGAGCGGAACCCTTTATTTACTTCACAGGGGTAGCGTGCTCTTGTTCCGTCAGCCATGACTGGATAGAGGTCCTAAGTAATTCGCAAATGTATATTTCGGTCGCCCACCCTGAGGATTGAACCTTCAACCTTCAGGAGAATATCACTTTTACAATTGATTTTTCCCAGTACTCTGAGCCATGGGTCCGTTGTGAAAATAACACTCAAGATGAGAACAGTAGTCCAGTCAATAATAATATATATAACCAATCCTCATCTCAAAAATTCAGAAATGTAATATCATTCCTATTGTTCCCTTGACTTACAGTAACCCTCCTCCCCTCAAATGCCTACTGACACATTGTACTCTACCTATCAGTCATTCGATCACCTAGTCACTCATCACACGTTGAATTTAAGTCTATCCTTGCCTCTCTTTGTCTATGTTAATAACAAATTTCTGTCCACCGTCTATAGATAAATCTATTTTATTTGTTTACCTACTTCCTTCCTGTGAGTCACGTAGGAATTTCAAACAGAATCCTTTATTTAATCCATAGAGGTAGCTTATTCTTGTTCCATCAGACTTGACCGGGTAAAAGTCTTAAGTAATCCGTAATTGTATTCTTAGTATCACCCATTCTGAGGATTGAACCTTTAGCCACCAGAAGACTGTCACTTAGAACAGATTATAACATAACACTTGTATCCATTGTGCCATGATTCCTTGTGGAGATCCAAGATGGCAAGAGCAGTCTATATAATCCAAATAATACATGTCCAATCCTTTTTTTTTTTTTTTTTTTTATATTGATCATCTTTTTAATGGTATCTTTTTAATGGTATCTTTTTAATGGCATCTATCGCCGTAATGTTAAAACAAATACATGTGTTTATTTTCATAATATTGCATTGTAATTTGGCTTATAAATGTTAAATGGGAGTGTATAAAAATGTTTTTGATTAATAATGAGGGTAGGTATTTATTTGCTTCCCCACATAAGCAAAATATGACACAAGATCGGTTTTTGTGTGAGGTGAAGTGGGAGGGGAGGGGGGGAATGGTTTATATAGGGTTGCCCCTACATAGACCAACAACGAATTGCCACAAGTGCAATGGTCTCAAAGTGCAGTATCTGGAAACAGATACTACACTTTGATCTCGGCCAAAAGGCTGAGTAATGGTATTTATTTGCTCCCCCACCGAGCAAATTAGGCACATGGCCGATTTTTAAAGTGAGGAGTGAAGGAGAAATGGGGACCAACTCCCCGGGGAGTAGGGGAGCTGGATAGTGACAATTGGTATGAAGGGTTGCCCCCTACATTGACCAAGGTCTTATATGTGGGGGCAACCCCACATATAGTCTTTGCTTGATACTTGTTGCCCAGGCCCCGAAGGGCCCAGGCCAGGCCGAGTAATGACCCCAATGATTTCAACGATCTTATTTATAACTTACGGTTAGAACAATCAACCAATCAGAAGCCTCCAACCTTATTATAAAAATATCGAATTTGGGATTCAAGTCAGTTCGCTGTCAATCTCGGTCTTGAAACGACTGAACCGTGACTGCATTGATTCTTTGCCGATTTGATTTACTACCGCCATCTTTGTTCAACATAATGTCTCAACACTTTAGCTTACATAATCCAAATAATATGTCCAATCTTTTTTTCTTAATATTGATTATTTTTTTAATGGCGTCTCTTGCTGAAATATTAGTTTTAAACAAATGCATGTGTTTATTTTCATACTATTGCATTGTAATTTGGCTTATAAATGTATTTTAATACATATTTTATTTTAAATTTAATATATATATATTTTTTTACTTCATTTAGACTGTTTATAATTATATCTAATGTTTAACAATTTTAAATAAAATTTCATGAGTATTTCTTAATAAGATGTAGAAGATTTTTATTTCCTCAATGGATGATCTCTTGTCTCCTTTAAAACATATCAGTTGATACTTTCAGTACGAAAAATAAGTTATTGTAGATACATACCCCCCCCCCCCCAATCTTTTTTTAGTGAATTATTAACTTCTTGAAAAAAGAAAAGAGGCTAAATTATTTTAGAATTTAGTGGAGGATCAGTTTTGCATATGAATTTAGCATAAATTCATCCTTATTTCTCATCCAATCTAGCATTTTAGGGCAATCAATATTTTTATATATGTTTTATGTTTAATAAATAAACATTGTTTTTTTACAGGAGTTGAATTGCATTTTGGGGGGAAAAGGGCCTACTTTTTTTTTTCATTTTTTTTTTTTTTTTTTCTGAGATTGTAATTTTATGACATTTTTTATGGAGACTTGCCACTCGAACTTAGGGTTAGTAATAGATAATGGAATTCTTTTTGGAAGAGAGCACTAAAACTTAAGGTTAGTTATAGTTTTTTTTTTTTTTTTTTTTTAATTTTTTAGAGGGTTGCCACTCAGAGTTAGTGCTAAGATTAAGGAAAGTTTTTCTTTGAGGGAGGGAAGCTAAACATTTGAACATAAGATTAATGGTAGGGAAAGTAATTATTTTCACTAACTTTTCAGCATACACCAATGCACCCCCAAAAATTAACTGCCCTACCAACTTTACTCCAAGTCCTGAGATTACATCGGCCAAAACATTGTGAGAATAGCATCCAAGATGAGAACAGTAGTCTAAATAATACAAATGATTAATCCACATCTCAAAAATTCCAAACCATAATCTTTCACACTATTCTTATTACTTTTTTTCACTTTTTCTATATATATCTTTCAATCTCGATATTACATTCTGATTTCTATATCTTTCAATCTCGATATTACGTTCTGATTTCTATATCTTTCCATCTCGATATAATGTTCTGATTTCTATATCTTTCCATCTCGATATAATGTTCTGATATCTATATCTTTCAATCTCGATATTACCTTCTGATTTCTATATCTTTCCATTTAGATATAATGTTCTGATTTCTATATCTTTCAATCTCGATATTATCTTCTGATTTCTATATCTTTCAATCTCGATATAATGTTCTGATTTCTATATCTTTCAATCTCGATATTGCGTTCTGATTTCTATATCTTTCAATCTCGATATTGCATTCTGATTTCTATATCTTTCAATCTCGATATTGCATTCTGATTTCTATATCTTTCAATCTCGATATAATGTTCTGATTTCTATATCTTTCAATCTCGATATAATGTTCTGATTTCTATATCTTTCAATCTTGATATTACGTTCTGATTTCTATATCTTTCAATCTTGATATTACGTTCTGATTTCTATATCTTTCAATCTCGATATTGCGTTCTGATTTCTATATCTTTCAATCTCGATATTGCGTTCTGATTTCTATATCTTTCAATCTCGATATTGCGTTCTGATTTCTATATCTTTCAATCTCGATATTATGTTCTGATTTCTATATCTTTCAATCTCTATATTATGTTCTGATTTCTATATATTTTGATCTCGATATTATCTTCTGATTTCTATGTCTCTGTTCTGGATCTCAGAACTGTGTGAAATACTCTATATCTTATAACACTATTGTTTAATGAAAGTATAGGAGATATTAAATGTCAGAGTCACCAATGTTGAATATCATTATCAAAAGAAATAATGAGAATGTCTATCCATACAAAAATATATTAAATTTACTCACCAACTTGTTAAGATAATGTAAAATAAAGTGTTAGAAATGAATGCAAGCTCAAGGAGTCCAAGAACGTTCTAGGTGAAAGATCTTTTATATGTAAAGAGAATTTGAATATACATGTTAACTTTGATTGGCGTTTTGCATATTACAGTGTACATAAATAGAATGGGCATCAATTAGTGAGGGGACGATCCCAGTATTTTTCTCACTTACGATACAATTACAATTCTATTCTAAATTTCTGATTCCAATACAATTACCAATTTTAATTCTTATAAAACCTTTAAATATTTATACTTAGGAGTTTCCTTAATTTTTTAATTTTAGATTACCATAAAAACCTATGGAATATTTTCATGTATTTTTGCAAACGTAAAAAAAATACATTTATGATGGAATATTTATTGATTTAAATGTTACCGGTAATTTCAAATTAAGAAATTTTCAGCATTTTATTGTGAGTACCAGCAATGAAAAAACCATTTCAACTGGCTAATGACCCATAAAAGAATGGTCTGTAAGAAATCCAATCATTTGAGACCCATAGCGCTGCTCTGCGACTTTTAGTTTCAGAAAAGATAGTCTGAAAATGTGGAGACACAGACAGGCAGACAGACAGATGGACATAGTGAGTTATATAAATTAGATATATGCATGTTGTCTGTGGAAGAACAGTGAAAGAGAGAACGAGGGAAGGAGAGAGAGACACAGAGAAAGATAAATAAACACTTAGGTTTATGCCACATGCAAGATTTGGAAGTGAATATCTTTTGCATTTCGATTGACTAAAAGAAACTGCTCATTTTGTTGGATATGGAGCCGGGGTGAAGCCGGTAAAATCGGAGGTGCACACACACACACATTCCAAATGGATTTTTATCTACATTCTTGTGTCCCATAAAATGACCTGAATTGTAATTATCATCAAAAACAAAGAAAGAAAAACATTCCAAGTCAATAAGTTTGAATTGCATCATACAAAATAAAGAACAATTAAATATTTTTAATATTTACATTTCAGGAATGTTGGTTGATGTCTTTATAAGACAGTTAACATAAAAAAAACCAGGGGAGAGAGGAAGAGAGAAGGCCAACAGTTGTCTAGCATGATTGACATTTTCAGCCATCGCTTGCCACACACACCCACTCTTACAACTAAACACAGTTGTTTTATTCTGTTTTTCTCTCTCTCTCGTCAATTGTAAATAAACTTGTATGTTAACAAAATTTGTCTGTGTTGATTTTGAGAACTATGACAAAATAATTGTCAAGGTATATAATTTCACAAGCATTTGAAAAGTGCAAACTAGAAAATTATATATACATTCAATTACGCAACAATTTGAGCTTTTGCCCAATCAAAAGTTGGTGCACAAAAACAACATATGCTGCCGCTGCTATTTCTAACATAAGCAAATAACAATGTACATTTTTTTTTTTCTTTTTTTAGTTTGGCCATGATAGGAGATACTCCATAATCAAAAGTCAGTACATAATAACAACATTCACTGCTGCTGCTATTAAAATATTTTCTTTAAAATTTTTTTTTTAGTTTGGTAGTCAGTTGGACCTGCTTGGCCATGAAAGGAGATACTCCACTCCCGTGTCGTCATCACTGTCGCAGTCGAAGGATGATAGTTTTATCCTTTCATCGTCAAGCTCCTCGTTGTCCCTAGCTGCAACGGGATATTCCATCACCAATTCAACAGACAGTGCCATCTACATCTCGCAGCTTCCACAGCGTTCAAATTCACGTTCCATGTTGAGCGGTTCAGCAATGGCCATGCCACCACCCATTGCCACATCAGGCCGCTATCCCACAGGCCTCGGACATCAGACGGTGTGCGCCTATACAACAGATTCTTCCAATTTGGAAGATGCTTTAAACAGTCTGAGCCTAAGTTTGGAGGATGTACGTGGACGCTATCACGAATTACAAAAGATTGAGGAGTTGACGGATGTTTTAAGGAGTTTGCTGAAGGTGAGATATTTTGAGACTACGTTTATATTTTTAATGTTTATTATGTCTTTTTTTTCTCTGCCTCTGAAGCTCCCTTTTGTCTTATTTTAGTTTTGTCTTTTATTTTCCTTTTCTCCTTTCTCTTTTTCTACCTTTTCCACTACCCCTTTTCTTTTTGTTTCTTCTCTTTAATTTTCCGATTTTATTTTTGCTCTTTCACCTTTTCCCTTTCAATTTTCTTTTCCTTTTTCCTTTATCTTTTCCCTTCTCCTCTCTGTTCCCCTTCTTTTCCCTTTTCCTTTCCTTTTCTCTTCCTTTTCCTTTCCTTTCCCCTTTCTTTTCCTTTCCTTTCCCCTTTTCCCTTCCTTTTCCCTTCCTTTCCCCTTTTCCCTTCCCTTCCACTTTTTTCCCTTCCCCTTTTTCCCTTCCTTTTCCTTTTTTTCTCCAGTCCCTTTCTCTTTCTATTTCATCTTCCTTTTTTATGTCTCTCTTTCCTTTTCCCTCCTCTTCTCTTCCCTTTCACAAAATGAAAACTCCTACACTAATAATTATTCTTAAAAACACTATTCATTGTTTATTTAATCTCAAGATTTTGAAGTCTATGTCAGTATAAAAACTTCATGTAGACAAAAGAATCTTTTTCTTTGAGGCATTCCAGTGTGCTTTAACATTTCATCACTTAACACTGGAATGCCTCAAAGAAAAAGATTCTTTTGTCCACATGAAGTTTTTAGTCTTGAACTGCTAAACTTTGGAATTCTACCTCCCACCACCACCACCATCACCGTTTCCTGCTTTCCTGATTGTACCAAACTTCATAAAATTAAGTGTAATGTGAGAAAACATCTTGCTGCACAACTCCCTATTTAAAGTGTCCCTGTCAGCATGGTTCCTAACTCACAGTATCCCCTTACGTCTCCATAGCAATATGTCTTGTTTGTGGTAAATGAGAATAAAAAAATATAATCCTTTTTTAAACGATCTAAAACGATGACTACTACTACTACTACTACTACTACTACTACTACTATTTCTACTATTAATAATATTAATAATTTCTAATTGGTAATAAGTAAGCCATTCTTTTATCTTTTTCAGAAGAATTCCCGATCTAGTTCTTGTTCTTCTAACATCAGTGTTTCTATAGAGCATGCTCTGGAGGCTTTTGACTTTCTTAATACTGAGGATGGCTTGGATGATGCAGACAGTTCTCCAGGGTGAGTAATTGAATACCTTTTTTGTTTCTCTTTTTATTTTACATAGGCATCACCACTTATCAAGGTCAAGTGGCCACTTGAGGATAAGGGTTAAAGAGTGTACAGTAGAAATTGGACAATATAGTAACCGTTAGAAATGGAGATTCGGTAAATTTGTTAACTTATATGGAACGGCTCATCAAAAACTTGTTTAAGTTAGACTTGAAGACAACCATATTGTAGTCAGCTGGAAAGCAGAAAAACGGAAGACAATTCCATAGGCGTGCAGTTCTAAGAAAGAAGCTTTGCTCATGGAATCTACGTTTAGGTTTAGGCACAGATAAAGAGTGGGGGGAAACTAGTGATAGTGTTTTCTGCTAGACGGGTGTTTCTTGTGAAAGTTTGGCGATGGGGACCATGGAATGGAGCTCAGCCGAGCACTTGCCATGAAAATAACGATACAGCAGAGACAAACTCGCAACATCTCTTCCGTGAGATAGAGGTTGCAGGGAAGAGAAAAGGACATCTCCTGCGAGGCTACGAAGTCTATTTTGAACTCTATCAAGGCAGGATAAGTCCTTTCTAGCAGCTGCTGCCCAGATGTGGCAACAGTACTCTATCCTTTGATGTACCTGGCTCTTATGTAGATAGAGAATTGCATCAGCAGTGAGACATCTACTGGATCGATAGAAGGGTCCCACTATTTTTCCAGCGGCCTTGGCAACGGATTTAATGTATGTGTTCCATTTAAGATCAGGAGTAAAGGTCAAGCCCAGAAGCTTGTCAAAACATGAGGCCTCTCCAAGACGAGAGCCATTCATTTCAATTGATTCCAGATGGGGATCAGAGCGTTGATGATGTAAAGATAAAAGCTTGGTTTTAGATGCATTAAAAGTAACAAACCACCTCTTTCCCCATTGTACCACTTGCTCAAGATCAGAGGAGAGAGAATCAGAGAACTTGGTCGTTTACGGTCTTGGATATGCTACCATAGATAGTAGTGTCATCAGCATAGATGTCTACTAATGATGTAAGGATGTGATTTGGAAGATCATTAATATAGATCAGGAAGAGAGTTGGGCACAGGATGAACCCCTGAGGGACTCCAGCATTAATACTAAGAGCTTCTGATTTCTGCCCATCAACCACTACCCTTATGAACCTATCAGAGAGAAATGATTTAATAATTGAGAAGACATTTCCAGCTATGCCGTAGCTGGAGATCTTGTGAAGTAAACCTTTATGCCATACTCTATCAAAGCCTTTGATATGTCAAGAGCAATTGCCCTAGAAAGGTAGCCTCCGTCGAGATCCGCTAATCCTATGAGATATAACTGTAAACACATCTGCTGTAGATCTAGCAGAACGGAAACCATATTGCATATCACTAAGAAGGTTATTTTTGCTAAGATGGTTGATTACTTCCATATTTAACACAGATTCCAGCAACTTACTCATGACGCACAGGAGACTTATTGGCCTGTACTGTGAGGGAGATGAGCGATCACCTGAATTCTTAAATACGGAGCATACTGATGAGATTTTCCAGGGTGGCAGGAAGCAATTCTGCTTAAGACAACGTTTAAATAGTTTTGTAAGTATGGGCTCTAGTTCAGGTTGAAGTTTTTTGAGTACTATAATTGGAATATCGTCAGGGCCAGTTGTTTTACTGGAATCAAGGTTTTTGATTAGCTTGGCAACATGTACAGGTATTTGTATATCACATAGCATGTTTTCTGATACAGGAGGAAATACTGGAGGTTGGCAGCCTTGGTCGCAAAGGTTAGAATTAGCTGCAAAGTTCTTGGCAAAGAGTGGCTTTGTCTGATGCTGGCAAGATACCTCAGGTCCATTTATGAGAGTTGAGATAGAGCACACGCTTCTGTTCAGGATTCTGTTTGCTATTTGCCAAAACTGGTGGGAACCAAGCTGCTGCTCAGCTACCTTGGACTTGACGTACTGAGCATACAACTTTCTTCTAACTCCTCTTTTTGCCATAAAAAAAATATATATTTCAATTATACAAATCAAAACGGTTAATGTTTGTGTATTTAATTGAACTGGAAACAATTTTTTTTTTTTTTTTAATTTTGTACTGACATGAGTTTATAAATTAAATGAACAAGATCTTTTTCAATTTTCCTTTTTCAATGTTCCTTTTTCAATGTTCCCTTTTCAATTTTCCCTTTTCAATGTTCCCTTTTCAATGTTCCCTTTTCAATTTTCCCTTGTCTTGTTTTTTCCTTTTCTTGTTTTTTCCTTTTCTTGTTTTTTCCTTTTTTTGTTTTTTCCTTTTTTTGTTTTTTCCTTTTTTTGTTTCCCTCTTTTTTTATTTCCTTTATTTCCTTTTTTTGTTTCCCTTTTTTGTTTCCCTTTTTGTTTCCCTTTGTTTTTTCCTTTCTTTTGTTTTTTTTCCGTTTCGTTTTTGTTTTTTCCTTTGCCTTTTCCTTTTTTTTTTCCTTTGCCTTTTCTTTTTTTCCTAGTCTTTTTCATTTTCTTTTTTTTTCTCTTCACTTTTTCCTTTTCCCTTTCTCCATTTTACCTTTTTCTTTTTCACTCTAATTTTTCCTTATTGTTTTTACTTTTGTCTTTATTTTTCTTTTCATTCTTTTTCATCCTTTTTTTTTTTTCTTTTTCGTTGTAAATCCCGCACTGACCTCTATATCTGTGCTTCTTAATTGCTTTGTCAGAGACAGTCGTCGTTCTAGCCTGGAACACATCCTTACCAGCCCTGAGTCTACAGCCAAGACAACTGACTCCGGCATCGAATCATTGGCCAAGAGGTTAAGTGAAGATACACAGCTCAGTTCAAGCACCAGTTCCAGCCCGTTACCCCCGAGCACTGGCAATGAACAAGTCGACCAAGCCTTCATCTTTCATCTCAACTACTGCAACAAACTAATAGAAGTAAGTCTGTCATAGGCTCAGGCAAGCAAAAATAAATTATAGGTGTGCAAAACCTCTGCCCTTCTTTTTCTCTTATTTTAATTTGCTGTTTTGTTTTCTTTTTCTCATATAAAACTAGTGTGGATACCCGGCGTTGCCCGGGTGTTTGGAGGTGTGTGTTTAGTGAAAAAAAAAAAAAGTGAGTAGGCAGGCAGGCTCGAACCCTCAGGAACTTTCAGTGCTGAAAATGCTCTTTTTTGTGGCTTTTTTTCATATTTATCAACAAAATTTTCCTGAAACTTGGCCAAAATGTGGAGACCATTGTTCTTAATATAAATTTAGTATAGGTGATCCTGGCAAAATTCTGGTTTGCATCCCTCTGGGACTTTTAGGGTTAAAAAAACGTGCCTTTTTGGAGGTCTTTTTTCATATTTCTCAACAAAAACTTGATATGTATGTCTATATGGTGGTTTTCCATGGTGATGAATTCAAATATACATGTCTTAAGGCTTGAAACTGCACCGTTCGTCCATTTTTCACTGAGATTCGGCAATCCCAGGAGCTCAAAAGGGGTCACAAATGCCCGAAAATTACAAAAAATGACACTTTTTACCCCATAACTTTTGCCCCATCCATTAGATTTTTCTGAAACTTGGCGAAAATGTGAAGGTAACGTTGACCCTTTACACTTCTCACATTGATCATTTCTTCACTATTTTTTGTGGCGGACCACGCACGCGCAGCTTGTTTTTCTTGGTTTTTAGAACTTATACTAATTTCAATATGACACATAAATATATAATAGTGTTTTTTATCTGAAATGCATGTGTTTCAAATCTCACTATTCTACAGTAGCACCAATGATGGTATGCAATGATGTCTGCATTAATATTGCTTCCCACAAATTTCACAGACAATTCTGGGAACCGATTGGTGCATATAAAAGCTAGAAGCTTGTTGCCCAAAGTTTGGTTTCAGGATTGCAAGCACACAACCCATTTTGA
This sequence comes from Euprymna scolopes, assembly GCF_053919585.1. Classification (NCBI taxonomy): domain Eukaryota; kingdom Metazoa; phylum Mollusca; class Cephalopoda; order Sepiida; family Sepiolidae; genus Euprymna; species Euprymna scolopes. The sequence goes on along the minus strand of NC_136517.1, from coordinate 35,155,425 downwards.
TTCGTATTAGTTTGGTCATAAAACACCTACAATCAATTGTTGTTTTTTTTTTAACCATAATTTTATAAAATTATTGGATGAAAATAACTTCTAAAATTTTCAGTATTTTAATTAAATAAAGATTTGCTAAAAATGTTAAAGTCTGAAATGAACTTTAATGCATTCTGATGGACTTAATTTCTCTTATTTTTATAGGATTTTAAGAAAAGTTTTTGCACTTTACATAATCATTTTTTCTTTCAAAAAATCTATTATATAAAAGTCACTTTGTGTGTGCGTGTGTGTGTGTGTGTGAGTTCCTCATATGTTTCATAACAGCTGACCCTATCTTTTGAAAATTTCACACAAAGCTAATTTATATATCTGGCAGTGTTCTTAGATATGTTTTGTACAGAAGTTCATCCGATAGGTATAAAAATTAAAAAAAAAAAATCCAATCTTAAAAATAGTCTTTCTTCTGTTGTAGATAAAAAGAATTTTTACAAGGGAATATTTTATATTACATCGGTGTTACTTTGGCCCGTGTAATGTAAATTATTCCTCTGTAAAAATTCTTCTTTTTTATCTATAAGAGGAGAAAGACTATTTTTAAGATCGTCAAAGTCAAAATATCAGCTGACGTGATATTGTAAACAAACACAAGTGGAATTTGACGAACGACATTATCATTATTACTTTTTTTATATTTTTTTGGCAAATTACTCCACCAGGCAAAATATTCCTTGTAATATATAATAATCAATAGAGTTGATTCTATAATGATACATATGCAATCTGCATAAATCAAAATATCATGTTTAAGCATATTGTACCACTGGGCAATGCTGGGTGTCCAGCTAGTAAATCTAATATATAAAATACTATATGTCTATCTGTCTGTCTCCATATTTTCAAACTCTATCTCCTCCGAAACTAAAAGTCGCAGAGCAGCACTAGGTACCTTAAATTATTGGATTTTTTACGGACTGTTTTTTTTTTATAGCTCTTTAGCCGGTTTAAATTGTTTTTAAAGGATAAAAATTGAAAAAATGGTTATACATTTTGTACATTCATCTTAATTTATTTTTAGTTTTTAATCAGTTCATGTGTGTGTCACGTTGGTACAGTTGTAACGTCACCAGCTTTGAATGCTACAGTTTTGCTTTCAGTTTCGATTCTAGCTGATCGCACCCAGATACTTGTTTTTTACTTTTGAAATTAGACTCTATAATGATACATTTGAAATCTGGACAAATTAAAATATCATATTTAAATGTATTTAGTACAGAAGGGCTTCCCCTACATTGATTAAGACAAGTTCACTTAAGTGTAACATCAGACGAGATACTACACTCTGATTTTAGCCGGAAGGCTGCACTAAGTGGTTGATATAACATCGTTGCTGTTACATCAAGGCATCATTTGGCGTCAGCTATATCTACTAATGGGTCTTGTCACTATGGGCAGTGTGGTCATTGTCGTTAATCACGACAGGGACCATTGGGCTGGAATTGAATGCCTGTTTAAATTAGCGACAAGACAACTTTTTTATAAAAATAAAATAATTTTAATTTTTAATATTTAAGGAGTATTTTAAATTTGGTGGTTGTAGACTCACGTTTGTTGTGGATGGGATCGAACCTAAACTGCTATGAGCATCGAAGCATGCAACCCATCTCATTCGCTGTCTTGACTTCAACTGTTTTCACTACAATACAATTCGTCTTTTTTTAAGAGAAAGAGAAAGAGTGATAAGAAAGAGAAGAACGAGAGAAAGAGAAAAACATGCATACATTTTAAAAACAAAGGCACTGAAATATTGTCATTTTAACAGTTTTTGATGATGACAACCAGGTTTGACCATTGTATCTTTTGCACCCGGTTGCATAAACAAGTTTGGATTGGCAGTTGTTGCCTCTCAATCTGGGCCCAGTTGATATGCACTGACATTTTGAAATATTTGTGCCGACTTGTCTCTGTATATCGCTCTCTTGAGTACAGGACATCTGGTACAAGGTGTATTAATACAGAAGCCCCAGCTCCCCAATGTCCTGGATATGACCTAAAACTATATCTGGTGGTGAGGCCCCAGCTTGCAGGCTTTGGGGAGTGTGGAGCCACCCTTTAATTACCATTGCTCCCAGGTCCACTCTGACCTGGAGTGGTAATACCTGTTAGGATCCCAGGTATAGGTTAAGTAGAAACCGACTTGAAAACAACAAATATGTTCTATTAAAAATTTTTTCTTCAAAATCACTGGATTCGGCATTAAATAACCTGAAAAGGGTTGATATGCTGTAAAACAAAAACAACCAACCAACTAGCTCTCCAAAAGAGTTTATCATTGTGCCACAATACAAAAAGATCTAAATGATGCAGAGGCAAGAAACACGCTTGCAGACACATGAGAAGTGGCTGCACAATATGATTAATGTGGAGGTTTTTGTGAATGCGTTGGTTACTTTCTAAGTGTTGTTTTTTGTTCCAAGCAATGTTAAAACCGTTTCATTTTGACTTCCACTTTCTGCTTAGTGAAAGTCTAGCATATATCGAGGAAAAGTCCCTTCTGATTAATACCTATGTAATTCCAGTTTCATTTTAAAACTTTGCGTAAAACAATAGTCTTTACTTTTAAATGTTTTTAAAAATATATCTTGTAATAAAAATATTTTTTAATTTAAAATTTAGAATAATATTTTTCATGTAAACTTAGAAAAATTTCGATGTAAAGACTAAGAAAAAATATTTCTCTTAGAAGATATTAAAACATCAATCGAAATAGCAAGGTCTGTTTAAACGTATGTATGTATGTTTGTATGTCTTGCAAAAACTTTCGACAGAGGCGATGGATTAGCCATGAGTACCCGTGTACCAAAAAGAAAAAAAACCTTTTTATTACAAGATATTTAAAATAAAGCATTTAAAAGTGAAGATTTTTTTTTTATTATATGTAAACTTTTAAAATATGTTTTTTATTATTATTTAGTCCAGGTGAGTTATTTAATAAAAAGTTTATGGCATGAAGCAGTTTTCTCTCTCTCTCTCTCCCATGATCCTCCCTCTCTCCCTTTTCTTTCTCCACATATGTCCACTTTCGCTTTTGTGGGTACTTATGCAGAATAAGGGTCATGCTATCATTAGAATTTTCTAGTAGTTTATGTAAAATGCTGGAAGGTGTTGAAATGCTGAGCCAATAAAATCGTAGCAGCCAACATCAAAAATAAAAAAGTAAAAAAATAATTTTCTATCAGTTGTTTGTTATTCAAAAAATGAATATTTATTCATGAAACTTTGATTTTAAATTCCATTTCCGTAAAGTTTCGTAAAAATTGTTTAGTTATTATTCATCATGTTTTCTTCATAACAACGAAACAAATATTGTTTTCATTTTTCCAATTTTTCATAATAATAGAAATTATATATTTTTAATTGAAAAAATTGCGCAATGTTTGTGCAACAACAACAAAAAAAAAACTGAATTACAAAACTTTTGTTTGGCACCTCCCACCATTTCACATAAACTGGAAAATTCTGTACAAGTACCATTTTGTTATCAATATAATATAAATCTCACCTGTCTGTTTAAATGCATGTATGTTTGTATGTCTGCTTAAAACTTTTGACAGAGGCGATGGATTTTCACGAGATCAGTATCGTTTTGAAGCTCGACTCTTCGAACGGAAAATATCGAAAAATTGGCCCAAAACATTAATTCCTTTACCCTAAACTCAGCCGTTTAATACAAGGAGTGGTCAAATTTTTTTCGACGACATTTTAGCAAGTCATCGTCACAGTTGGATTGACTTGGGTTAATTTCAATGCTTTTGACTTCTGGTCACGTCATGTAGACATCGGCTAAGACGTCAGATTTTCTTTCACTTTCTTTTCCGTCTTCACGGCACAGGTTCGAACCCCGAAGCCTTGACGCGAAGGTGGAAACGATATAGAAAAAACCCTGAGACTTAACCACCTACCCCACGAGGGGAGGAAGTGATGTGTCTTAAGTTAACATTTATAAAGTGAAATTGACAGGTGCGAGAAAATTAAGTCGCGAGATGTTTGACCTTGAAAGATGACGTGGCTGCAAGCCAGCAGCGATCGAAAAAAATCTCGAAAATAGCGGGTAAAAGTCGGGCAAATGAAAAATAGACGCGACACACCCCCGGTCATAACTTCGACATTATATAAAAAGTTTTAAGGAGTGAGCCGACCGAGAAGCCTGGCGAAAAAAGCCTTTGGCGGGTATACACAAAAATGCACGCACACGCGAGCACACACACATATTAACACACATTTTCGCTTATATATATATATATATATATATATATATAAGATTAGCCATGGTGCCCGGCGTTACCCTGGTGTTTGGAAGTGTGTGTTGAGCAAAAAAAAAAAAAAGTGGTAGTAGGCAGGCTCGAACTCGTGACGCAAAGGCGGAAAAGAAAGTGAAAGAAAATCTGACATCTTACCCCTACTCCATGATGGGACCGGAAGTTCAGAACATTACAATTATGCAAAGTCAATCCAATCAATACGATGACTTGCAAAATTGGCTCACAAAATATCGAAGAAAACTGCCCAGTTGAGGGTAAAAGAATTAATGTTTTTGGCCAATTTTTCGATATTTGTTGTCCGAGACGTCGAACTTCAAAATGATAGGGATCTCATGAAAATTTGTCACGTCTGTCGAAAGTTTTAGGCAGATATACATACATACATATGCACATACATGCATACATACATACATACATACATACATACATACATTTAAACAGACGGGTGAGATTTATATTATATTCATTTTTTATTTATTTATTTTCCTTTTTTTTCTAACTTCAGAACCTTGGAAGTTTTGGTCCACTCAAATGTAAAGAGATTTACGCACTGGATAAACTCGAGAAACAATCACTCGTTCTCGACAGTCTCATAAATCTGGCGAAGGCTGGGAACGACGTCGACTTACATGCGGGTAATTATTTTTTGTTCTGTTTTTATTTTATTTTTTGAACTATTTGAACTGTTATTCTCATCATTGGTGTTGTTTTTTACAACGTTTTGGCCAATATAAACCCCTGGCCTTTTTCAGGTATATTTTTGTTCAAACTTTGGAATCTTTATATTTAACTCGGGCAACCTATATAAAATGACATTGCACGGGGGGTAGATTGTTCTCATTCTGTTGTTAATTATTATTTTATTATGTTTCTGAATATCTAAAATGAAGATTGATAATTGGATTATTTAGACAAGTGTTCTTATCTTTAGTATTATTCTCTCATTTTGGTAGATGTAAACTCTGATCTTCTTCGAGTGTTTTACAAGGACCCGTGGCATAGTGAATAGAGTACTAAGTAAAATTCAGTTTCAACTGACACTCTTCTGGAGGTTGAAGGTTCAATCCTAAGTGTGGGCAGTGCTAAAATTACAATTGTTAATTATTTAAGTCATGGTTGACAAAATAAGAGCATACTACTTCTGTGGATTAAATAAAAGGTTCTTTTGAAATTTGATGCAGATCCGAGAGTTTGACAGAAAGATCCCCGAGTTTGACAAGCTACAGCTGAAGGTCAGAGTTTACATAGACTGAAACCTTGTGAGAATAACACTTCAGATGAGAACAGTAGTCCGAATAATACAAATAACATGTATTATTTTATTCTTAGGTATTATGGTCATTATTAACCAGCAGAGCGTTACCACTGTAAATCAAGGAAAGAGTCCATCAGAATTTACCTCTATACATTATCATATGGAAGTGAAACTTAGCCTGTAAGGGTTGAGAGCATGCGTTGCATGGCATATAAGAATGATATGATGGGTGTGTAATGTGAGTCTTAAAGACAGGCTTAGATCTGATGACCTCAGAGGAAGAATAAATTTAAACAGTGTAGGGAGATGTGCTTCGATAGTATAGCAATGTTGAAAGAACGGATGTAAGTTCTTGGGTTAGTAGATGTAGAACAGTTGAGGTAGCAGGGTTAGTGTAACATTACCCAGCATTTACTATGTAGACACCAAACACGTTGCAAGAAACCAAGTCAAGAAATAACTTGACTCTTTTTTTTTTAATACTTTTTTTTTCCTTCATGAAACAGCCGACATTTATTTACAGATATATATTTTTTTTTTTTTGTTTTTGTTTTTTTTTTTACACAGGCATCATCACATTATCAAGGCCAAGAGGCCACTCGAGGATAAGGGTTAAAGAGTGTACAGTAGAAATTGTCTATAGGTTTTTTCCTGTCACCCTTGACCACCATGCGTAACATGTCTATCGCTGTCCTTCTCTGGCATGATTTCAAATAACTTTCGAATGGCGCTTTCTTCTCTGTTGTCATCTGTCACTCAGGTCTGTCATTTGCATACAGCTGCCATATGTGTGTCCGTGCTCTGTTACATCATTTCATGGGGAGGGGGGTGGATCAAGGAAAACGTCAGAAGGAATGATAAACATGGACTTGAGAGAATGAAGGATAAATAAAGACCTGGTCGGAGATAGCTTGGTTTGGAAGTCAGTGATTCAGAAAGAATTAAACCTTCAACCTCCAGAAGAGTGTCGCTTAGAATTGAAAGTTAATCAATGCCTTTAGCTGTTGTTGTGCCACATGTCTATGTAAAAATAACAATCAAAATGAAAATATTACAAGTATTATAATGGTGAATGCTCTGAAGAACTGCAAGCACTTGTGCCCCCACGACGTGAACACCCTCGACAGACCCGACAAGCTGCAAAATCCCACCCCCACACTGTAGAGATCCCTAGATGTAAAAGATCTTTCTACTCCAGTAGTTTCTTCCCCAGAACAGCTAGACTTTGGAATTCCATTCCAGGTCACTGCTTCCCCCAACTGTACTGACATGCATAAGTTCAAGTGCAACGTGAACCAACATCTCGCTGCCCTAATCCCTACATAGTACCCCAGTAGATGTTTCCCCTGATAGTAGCCCCCTACACCAAAGTGGCAATGTGCCTTGTTTGGGGTGAAAATGTAATAAAAAAAAAAACAAATTGATGTTTCTGATTTTTTTAGATGAAGATTGTTTATTCGTATTATGTGGATTGCTTGGACTACTGTTCTCATCTTGAATGTGATTTTCGCAATGTTTTGGTTGATGTAACCTCTGGCCTTCTTCGGGTGTATCTTGTCGAACTCAGGAATTTGGACAGAATTTCAAACGTAACCCTTTATTTACTTCATGGGGGTAGCGTGCTCTTGTTTCATCAGCCATGACTGGATAGAGGTCCTAAGTAATCCTCCGCACAAGATACACCTAAAGAAGGTCAAAGGTTATATTGACTGAAGCATTGTGAAAATCATGCTCTAATGAGAACAGTAGTCTGATGAATCCAAATAATACGAAAGTGAAAATTGTAGTCAGAATAATCTAAATCATCGATCCTCATCTAAAAAAAATTCTGAAACCTTTATTTTTAAAATTATTAATGACTAGCAGGACCCGTGGAAATTCCACAGAACGAGAAATATATTTAATCAACAAATGTTTTGATAAAGCTGATATTTTCCTGAATAGCGCAAAAGATTAATTTTTTTTTTTAACAGAAAAACCAATAACACGCAGCAACTATAAGTTTATTAATGTTTCTATGAAAATGGCATGCATTGTCTTTTAAATATAGAACAGACCCAAATGTGATAAATCAATAAATACTAATAAATACTCAGAAAGTAATATTGTGCTACATAGTTCAATACAAACAATAAAGTCACATCGTAAGAGATGATCTTTAATTTATTCCTTCAGTCCAGTACCTCTTAGCAGATAATGTTCTCCTCCCCATTTCTTTGGAATGTTCCCTTTTTATGCGTAATGTTTCGCTGGCTTCTTTCTTTGAAGAATCGCTGCATGTTGAAATTACTACTCGCTCCTTTCTCTCATACCATTGCAACAATAATCATATATCATTTTGATGTTCGAAAACGAGGTTACATCAAAGGGAGATCACTCTCATATTCTTGTCCAGGACAGAATTAATCTTTTTTTTTTCCTAATTCTCACGTATTATGCATTGGAAACATTGCTCTTTTAGATGGTACCGGTTTCGACCCAGTCCGATGTGGCTGACAAAATTTTTAGCGGATATTTAAACACACAAACTAATGCACAAACACACAAACTAACCGACGTTTGAGATTTCTATAGTAGACTAGCAGGAGTACCCGGTGTTGCCCGGGTGTTTGGAGGTGTGTGTGTGTGGGGGGGGGGTAAAGAATAAGCGAAGTAATAACCCTGTTTAAACTTCTTAAAAAAAATTGGAAAAACCAAAACAAAAAAACAGCGAAAAATCGGAAAAACAAAAAGCAAAAAAAAAAAATAAATAAATAAAAATGAACGTGTTCGAAAAAACAAAAACAAAAAAAAAAAACAGCGAAAAATGCAAAACACGGCATAAATAACCCTGTTTCAATATTAAAAGTTGAAAAATCAAAAACAAAAAACGTTATCTGATGCCTGAGATTGAGCCTGCAATCCTAAGATAAAGACGCTATCACTTTATCCATTGTGCTATGAACGCATGGTCGAATGTAGTCGGTTTTTAAGATATTTAAATGAAACGTCTTTTGCGCGTGTTGACACATGCGTAGAAGCTATCTTGTCATGAAGGAACGATTTTTTTCCACCCCTCCCTGTAGAAAAGGGTCTAATTGAGGGTGGAGGAATGAATGTTTCTTGGCCAATTTTTCAATATTTGTCGTCGGAAAGTTTGAGCTTAAAAATGATATCAATCTGGCAAAAATCCGTCACCTATGTTGAAGGTTTTTGTGAGACATACAAACACACACAAACACACATTTTTGATTTTATATAATAGACTAGCAGGGGGTACTCGGCATTGCCTGGGTGTTTGTAGGTGTGTGTGTAATTTTGGGTAAATGAAAAGAAAGATCGTTGGTCGGGTGTACCGGGTGTTTGTTTTAAAAAAAAAAAAAAATGAAGCCTTGATGCGCAGTTGGAAAATAATAAAGTGTGAAAAAAAAAAAACGGCAGGTGCCGGTTTTTGACGAGTTAATGATGTCAACTTTGAGTGCGGGACAGTGTTTTATTTACCACGAGTCTGTTCGCTTCTTTTTTTATATGAAAAAGCTTAATGCACATGCGGCGATCGGATATTTATCTTTGGAAAGTCGGGCAAATTTAATAGACAGGCGACCCAGGTTGTTAACTCGTAGATATTATCATTTAGGCGCGATATAAAAAGTTTTAAGAAGTTGTGAGGCGACTGATCGGTTCTCGGAAAAAAGCCTTTCTTGGACATACACGAAAACGCACACATACACACACACACACACACACACACACACACACACACACACACACACACACACACACACAAACATTTTCGCTTTTATATTTATAGATTAATATATAACGGGCATTAAACTGAATATAATGATGATTATGAAATAAATTTAAATAAATTGTATTGTTCTTTGCATATTATTTTTTATTGTCATTTAAGATGAGTAATTTATTTATTTATTTATGGACTGTTATCCTCATCTTCATAGTTGTTGTTGTTGTTTCACCATCTTTCAACCAACTCATCCTGGTCTTAAAAGTGATTAACCAAAAAAAAAAAAAAAAAATATATATATATATATATATATATATATATATATATATATATATAATACACCATTCAGTATGGACCCAACAATGGAAGACCAAATAAGAATAAAAACTTGGATTTATAAGACCCAAAATCCAGCCATGATTTTCCTTCAGGACCCATAGTGCAGTGGATAAACGTATTGAATCTCTACGGTTCCGGGTGAGCATTGTTTAAAGATAGCAATTTCAATCCTATCCAAAATATGCCAGAGGTTTAGTTGGCCGAAACGTGGTGAGACAACAATAACTATGGAAGGCAGTAATTACTGGCAATACAGTTAATAGACTCAGAATTCCTACGTTGTGTTTAATCACCTGTTTTTTGTTTTGTTATTCTCATTTTAGTTTTAGCAGAACAGCTGAATGATAAACAGCTGAAAGAATTCTGGGTTCAATGCGTTGATCAAAATGTGCTGACAGTTCCTGCTGACAAACTAATCAGTTTGATGGAACAAAAATTGTCCAACAGATTCCAAGAACAAAGTGAAGTGAAGCCTTGTCGAGGTTTGTGTCTCACCCAAGCCTCTTTTCTCATCCCCTCTCTGCACTCTTTTCTCCCTCACCGTTTCTCCACTTCCTCTTTCCAACCCAACTTCTTCCTTGTATCTCTCTCGTTTCCCCTCTCTTTCCCTCTCTTTCCCCTTCGTTCCCCTCTCTTTCCCCTCCGTTGCCGTCTCTTGCCCCTCCGTTGCCGTCTCTTGCCCCTCCATTCTTCTCTCTTCCATCTCCTTTTGACTCTGTTCCCCTTCTCTATTTCCTTTCTCTTCCACTCCTTTCCTCTCTTTTTCCCCCTCCTCTCTTCCCTCTCCTCTTTCCACGAGTTTCTCTTCCCTCTCCTCTCTCCACGAGTGTCTCTTCCCCGTCATCTCTCCACGAGTGTCTCTTCCCCGTCATCTCTCCACGAGTGTCTCTTCCCCGTCATCTCTCCACGAGTGTCTCTTCCCCGTCATCTCTCCACGAGTGTCTCTTCCCCGTCATCTCTCCACGAGTGTCTCTTCCCCGTCATCTCTCCACGAGTGTCTCTTCCCGTCATCTCTCCTCTAGTCTGTCTGACCCCACCTCCCACTCGATTTTTCTCTCTTCTCTCTCCTCCCTCAACTTTTGTTTCTGACTCCTCCCTCCCTTTCTCCCCTTTTCCCCACTCTTTCTCCTTTTCGATTTTTGTTTCTTAAGTATGTGTATTAATTTGCTATTTTTGTGTTTTCTTTGCAGTGTTTTGCCATATTGTCAGTCGTATTCTGGATATTTCTGATGCTGAATTGAAGATGACGCAAAATGTCTACATCACTCTTTACCAATTTGCTCTATTCTTCAAACCAAATGGATTTACTTTGGTCGACAGAGTTATTGAAGAAAGTAAGTTACATCATTTGTATAATACATACGCACATCATACCAGATTACTCATGAACCATTGCGTTAGTATTTGTGTGTGTCTAACAAATCAAGCACTGTAAAAGTGCTGGTCACATATTTATATAAATAGAGATTTGATAATAACGTTTGTGGGCACCTATCCCATGGGCCAGAGTGTAGCACTGCCTACTATCGGATAGATGGTTGTAGGTTTGATCTCTGGTTCTGGATCAGTGCTAGTCTTGTTACACTGAGGAGCTGTGATACAGCAAAACAGTCTTTCTGTGGATAACATATATTAGTGGCCTGGCAAGTCCATGGGGAAAAAACCAACAAAAAAAAAGCCCTAAAAACAAATTCAACCAAAAGCAGTATAATTAAAGCTGGCCTGCCAGCACACTATATATACAAAAGTAGGTAAATTTGGGTATATTTTATTGGTTTGAAAATATAGGTTCTTTTTTACCAATTGTTGTAAAATGTTAACCATCGAATAGTATTATAATCTTCAAAAAGCCTGCAAATTTTCATGTAGTTTCGTCCCATAGAATTAAAGATTTAAGCGTTTCAATATTCAATTTGACTATGAGTGTGTGTGTGTGTGTGTGTGTGTGTATATGTATGTGTGTATATATATATATATATATATCACACATATATGCCATCATTTTTGGCAATTTTATAAATTTCAAATCTCAGCGACTATTGATCAGAATTTAACAAATGAAGGCTCGTTAGAAAGGTAATGACCTGAATTGTGTAGTAGGCTGTCATTTTCCCTTAAGGTCGCACATTTAGGGATAATCCATTATCCAGAGCCTATTTTTGGCACTTTTTTACAACCATAAAATGTTTCAATTATAGTTATAGTGGATATAGTTATGTGGATAATGAATGATTCCCTAAATGTGTGACATTAAGGGTGTGTATATATATATATATATATATATATATATATATATATATATATATAACTACTTAATTTACTCATATAAAATTAATATAAGAAGGTATAGATTTATGCGTAAACTTTAAGTATTTACTTCAAAAGTGCTCAATACGTAGGTAGAGCTAGTTAGTAAGTTATAAAATGTATATGGCGATTAAGCTACATTGAATATTCCGCATTTCAACCACTCTAGGATTCTTCGGGCTTAGAGTGGATGAAACGCGGAATATTCAGTGTAGCTTAATCGCCATATACATTTTATAACTTACTATATATATATATATTGAGCGGAGGCATTTGGACGATGTCAAAACTAAACATTGTTAATTTCATTACCCATTCAGCAACAGCCGTATAGCGTAATGGTGAGAGGCCTTGAATGTCATTTGGGCGGTCAGGTTTCGATCCTGGCTTGAGGCAGTTTCCTGTTTAGCCGCACTGATAAACTGTGAAACAGCGAAACAGTACTGTATGTGGATGACTATATATATATATATATATATATATATATATAATTATTTTTTTACTATAATAATTAAATACCTACAGACACTAGTGTTTCATCCTTTCGGGATTCTTCAGTGCAGGGTGTCACGATTACTACCAGTTGAACGATTCGAACCCCGCGACACGAGACATCTCTGGCTCGATTAGCGGAGGCCGTATCCATTCGGCTACCATTAATCATGTGAAATAGCGTTGAATTTTAAACATTTTAATTTAAATGTTCATTACGTCAGACAGACAGTGATCAAATCGTTATACGATGATCTACGCATAAGAGCTAAATTGACCGACTTTTTATATATATATATATATATATATAAAGTTTGGGCAAAGTTTATGTAGTAACTCAATAGTGTACAATACAACTAGAGCTCATAATGTAATATAATATAATAATGTTTGACTACATATGTGTCTACATGTTTCAGCTACAACCTTTTTCAAAGTGTAGCTTCCCAAAGTCTGAAACTATTCAATTATTTTTACAGAAGAATATTGTCCTCAAGTGGAAGTCACTATTTTGGAGAAGTTTAACATTTACTAGAGTGTTCCACCCATAGAGGACTGTGTGTATCAGTATGATGGCAACTTGTTTCGTGAGACAATGGCGTACTGCATCTAGTCCAGTGCAATGCAGCCTCTAATGTAGCTATATAGTCAAAGCTGAAATTTCCTCTCCAGATGCAGGCCTGGGTGGGTAATAAGACATAGACTTACCCATTTACCAAGGTTCACCTCTTGGTGTTGCAGACAAAGTCCAACAGAAAGGCAATCCAATATGGTTGGAGCCATTGCAGCTGCAGGAATTGCCAGAAAAGGGAGGGGGGCAAATGCTGAACTTAGTCATATTTTTTTCAGTGCCTCGTTCACTGTGCACTCACGGGGGACCATGCATGCTTCACTTGTTGATATTCTATTGTTTTCCCTTGAGCAAAGCCAGTTATCTCAGCTCGTTTTAATGTCAGTCTTTTTTTTTTATTAGTTGTTTTTATTTTATGTTTATTATTTATTTATTTTTTAAATTTATCTTTACAGTTTCCATCAGTGACCGACTTTGTTCGGGGAATCCGGAAGTTGCCATCCGGTCGATAGAGAATCTCCATGGCACAATTGCTCCTTCATTCTGCCTCAAAGTACTCGGAACTTTGCTTATTTGTGATAACAAGGACATCAGGCAAGCCGCAGGTCAGTTCAGGATGAACTTCTTTTTTCATTTTAAAGGTCCCTTTTTACGTTTTTATTCGTTGCAATTTTCATTTTTTTCTTTTTCTTTTCTTTTTTTAGAAAAGGAAAGATAATGCTTTTTCCTTTCCTTCCCCCCTTTTTTCTTTTTTCCTTTTTCTCCTTTCTTTTCTTTTTTCTCTTTTTCTTTTCCTTTTTCTCTTTTTTTTTCTTTTTCTTTTTCTTTTTTATTCCATTTTCTTTTTGTTCCATTTTCTCTTTTTGTTCCATTTTCGTTTTTTTTTTCTACGTTTTTGTCCATTTTCTTTTTTGTCCATTTTCTTTTCACTTTTTTTTCATTTTCTTTTTTTCCAACTTTGTTCATTCTCGTTTTCTTTTTCATTTGTTTCTTTATCATTTTTTTACACTACCAACCTTTTCTTTCTTATCTATTTTCTTCTTGCACATAAATCTTTCTTTTTTACTTTCAGCGTCCTATTTAAAGAATCTCCAACAAACGCGCATCAGTCGAGACAAAGTGAGTTTAAATTATTTTTTCCACAATTCCTTATCAAACTTTTATTCATTTTTTTTTTTGCATCACTGAAACTGTCTTTCAAATATATGAGCCATACACTTTAATAACAAATGCTGCTTCTATTTTTATCTTTCAGTCAATGATTGTATATGTCGAGGCTCTTGAAGACCAGACTGCTGAAGTACGGGCGGGTGCCGCTGTTGCCCTATCGTTATTACAGGTGAGATAATTAGCACTTCAAGCATTGATTCTGTTATATATTGTGATATGGTGATGAAAAGATGAAGAATGACAGAAACAGATTACAAAGAAGACTAAGATGAAGCGACACAATAAAAGAATGATCAATTATGGTCAAATCTTAATTAGACTTAGGAACTCCTGTTACGTTTCTGAATTTTTGTGATGAGGATTGATTATTCATATTATTTAAATTCTTCGAACTACTATTCTCATCTTCAGTGTTATTTTCACCACGTTTCGGTCGATGTAACCTTGGTATATCTGAAATCTTTGTCGAACTCGAGTTTCGAATGGAACCCTTTTATTTAATTCACAGGGGGGGGGGCAGCATGCTCTCATTCGGTCAGCCATGACTGGGTAGAAGTCTTAAGTAATTTGCAACTGTATTTTGAGAGTCCCACTTGCTCCACACACACACACATACACATACACACACAAACCTTCAGCCTCCAAAAGAGTATAACTTTACAACTGAATTTTAGTAAGTACTTCAACTACCATGTCATGGCTCCACAGTCTGAAAGATTCCCAAGTTCGACAAGATATACCTGAAGACAGTTGGACGTTTCATTGACCAAAACATATGAAAATAACACTCAAGTTGAGAACAGTAGTGTGAAGAATCCAAATAATAAAAACTCCTGCGTCTTCTGACGCATGAAGCAGTCAAAGTATACTATTGTTTACTACCTGAAGCCAGATTCACAGTACCCTTCCATTTTTTTTCCCGTTGCAATAACATCTCTCGATTCTTTGCTTTCGGTTCTTTTTGGTCTTCCTCTTTGTTTTCCATAAGGACTCCATTGGAGTACTTAGTTGTCAATTCTCTGCGGAACCAATCTTAGGGTCTGTCTGAGCTAGCGTTAATGTTGTCTGCAGATTATGGATCATACTACTTGTTGGTTTGTGTGGTCTCTGACTTCTTGGTTGTTAATTCGATCACTCCATTTGATCCTAGAATCTTTCTAAGGCACTTGTAATCAAACGCGTCTAATTTCTTCGTTTGATAGATTTTGAGATGCCAAGTTTCACTTCCATACAGCAATGTGGACAAAACACTGCTGTTGTAAAATCTTAATTTAGATCTGAGGGTGAACGTTTTGTTTCTACAGACCTTGCAGAGTTGGTTAGATGCTGCTAAGTTCTTAGCCATTCTGCTCTGCAACTCATAACCCATACTACTTTCCTCGTTTATAGAGCTTCCTAAATAGGTGAAGTTGTGAACAATAGCAATTTCGTTTTTGGTTGGTAAAAACCATTGCATGCGGCTGATATGTTTGAAGTTTTATCAGCATTGATAGAGAGACCAATGATTCCTGCTTCAACTTGAACCTTGTTCACAATGCCTTGTAGCTCATGTAGCAATATCGTCTGCAAAGGCTAGGTCAGAAAGTTTATGCTCATTGACTCACATTATATCTTGATCCGTGTGTAGTTAAATGCTTTAAAATAAAATTGGTATAAATCTGTTTTTATACAGCCTGTAGAGTTCATTGGCAGGCAAAAAGAAAAGAAAAATGGTTGCTACTTCTCTATATGTTTGCGATCTTGTCACTTGATATACAAATCAAAAGCTTATGGTTTTGAATAAAAAAGCTGATATTTTAGATAACTGGATTTGGATGTTGGAGTAAGTTTTGACAGCAGAGTATCGAGTTTTGGAGTAGCAGTGGTTTGACAGTAGATTTTGAGTAGTTAATTGTTAACTTTAAATCAAATGAATCTAGTGTAACGGATTTGGAGTAGTGAGTTTTAACAATAGAAATTGTTACTTGGAAACTGTAGAATTGTTAACTCTTGATTATTTAACCACATCTTGGTCACAAGGTATCTTTTTGAACAGAGTCAGGCTCGGTCTACACAGGTAAATCATTCTCCGTTTTCTCCCCAATAATTGACACAAAACAGTGGAGGGGATTAAGCAAGAAAAGAATCAAATAGAAACCACATTAAGTCCTAAAAGATTTTCTTTTTGCTTGCAAAGAGAAGGTTTAAAGGACTTAATATAAATGGTTTCCCATCATTCTTTTTTTTTTTTTTGTATCCCCTGTCATATTTTATATTTATTTTTTTTATCGTAATAGACTCTGATTTAGCTCCATTAAGTACTTATTTTTTTTAATTAAAAATGCCAAGTACAAACTGGTTGAATAATTGCATTTAAAGAAGTATGTTAATTAACGTGTCTTGTATTTATTATTTAAAAAAAAAATCCTACAAATTCGACTACCACTATCTAACATGATGTGTTATGTTTGGTTCTTCTTCGTTATTGTAGCGAAATTCGAAAATTTAAATCTTGAATTTCGGTACTAGTGCTTCCTTTGAACGAGACGTAACTTGGCGTTCACTCGACTTTCCCTGAAACATGACATCAACAGCTTGGGTTTAGCTGCTGTCTGACATAACATGGCGATCAGCCAATCACAATGCTACATGTGTGAGAACTACCCCTGAGCAGCAGATGAGAAATTGGATAAATATTGGAAGAGGAAAAAAGCCATCATTTCTTACATGCAAGTCAGGAAGAGAAGATCAAAACATGAATTTGACCGTCTTGGGCCAACAACAACTATAGACACTGGATGCCGTAATTGACTTTTGTTACCCGTGGAAACTACTGGCAAAAACAATACAATATAGAACCTGCAGCCACAAGTGCAGCCTAGCAAAAAGAGGGAGCATTACTGACTACTACGGCTGGAGATGTGCGAATGTGAAGTGTCGACTGTAACCTTTGCTAAATCTCTGAAAAAAAAAAAAACCCTAACCCATCCATTTTGTTTTCACTTTTTTACCAAAAAATACTTGAAGAAATTGTGAAAAAAAAAAAAGAACCTAATCATAACCCGAATACCCTTAAAAAACAAGTGGGACTTAAAAAAAAAAAAAAAAAAAAAACAATGTTTGTTCCAATTTTCATAAAAAAAATACTTGAAAGCAAAAGGAAGTTCTTTTCAAATTTTCCTTTAAAAAAAAAAAAAAAAAAAAAACTTATTCCTTTGAACCTTTTCTTGAAAACATTTGCTTATTTGACAAAAAAAAAAAAAAAAAGGCACTTATAACCTTTCTGTCACACAATTAATAAAAATTACGTTGGTTTTTTTAAAAAATTTTTTACATTTAACATTTTGTTATTTTCTTTTACATAAAATCTATGATTTATGGCCAAATCCGGTTGTTGACGTCATGCTCTGAGGAAAGCCGAGTGAACGCTGAGTTACGGCTGATTCAAAGGATGCACTCGTACCGGATTTTCAAACTAATGGTATCCACTGAATTATTAAGTGACGGTAATGAAAATATCCAAAAATTTCGAAAAAAAGAAGTTAGAAAAATAATTATTAATGAAAAGAGTTTTCGAAGATAATTAACGAAAATTTCGAAAAAAAGAAGTTAGAAAATTAATTATTAATGAAAAGAGTTTTCGAAGATAATTAACGAAAATTTCGAAAAAAAGAAGTTAGAAAATTAATTATTAATGAAAACAGTTTTCGAAGATAATTAACGAAAATTAAGTTTTGCTAAATTGGCAAAAGATTTTTAGAAAAGATCACTTTTGTTAAAATGCTTTTTTTTTTTTTGCAAAACTTTCGCTAATTGTCTTCGAAAACTATTTTCTTTAATAGTTAGTTTTCTACCCTATTGTTTTCCGTATTTTTTTTTTGGATATGTTCATTACTGTGACCTGACAATTCAGTAGATACCATTGGTTTCACTTGAAATTCGATATTTCAATTTTCGAAGTTTGCTATTTATACAATAACAACGTCCTAATCTATTCGCTTAGGCAAAATGGAGTTATCCCCCTTTCATTGTTAGCTCTTTCTGCCTTTACATTTTTATGACTATACTAGTAAAAGTACCCGTCGTTGACTGAGTTCAAAAACAGCCTACAGAAAATGGAATCTGATTTATTAAAGTATGATAGGTTATGAAGAGGAAGGGTTGTAAAGAGATAGCTTCGAATTCGGGGGTATCAAAACGAAAGCAAAATATGATGAAAGTAAAAATAAAATAGATAAACTCCATAATTTATTATACCATACCTGTTCACATTGAAACACTTATCACAATATTCTGTGGATCTATATTAAAAAAACTTGTTTAACTTTGTGACATATTTCCATTCTATGGAGGTCAGGCGCGAACGAACACCCCATAATTTTATTATATCATATTTCTTCAAACTGAAACATAATTACCAAAGTATACTTACGCAGATAGATATGAAAAGTCTTTATTAAAGTTTGTGCCTATTTCCATTCTATGGAGGCCAGGCGCGAATGCAGACCTCACAATTTTATTATACCATCCTTATTTAAGTTCAAACATACTTATCAAAGTATTATTATGTACATCTATATCAAAAACACTTGTAAACGTTTTTTTTTAATTTTTAAATTTTTTATTTCTATATTTTGTGGAGCAGGCGCGAACGCAGACCCCACAATTTTAATGAACAACCGTTCTGCCAGATCAAATATGCCCATTCCTGTGTCTCGATACATCTTCTATCATTATATGTAATCAGTTTTTTAAAATAGTCAACCATATAGGAGCCTATTTGTGACCAGACATACAGACACATTCAGCTTTATATTATAGATATCTATGGCAGACATTTTACATAACAGGGGAAATAAGATGCAAGGGAGATAATTGATCATATGCAATTTTAATTTTCAATGTATTTTTTTTTTTTTTTTCAATTTTTACTTTTTACGCTTTTCGATATTATTTTATTTGAAGAAAACTTTTCAGTAATTATTTTTTTTTTTTTCGTTTTTAGGCAAACGAAAGTATCCCTCAATTAGTCTACCTTTGTCAAACAGATCCATCCACGTCTGTCACGACATTTGTTAAAGATGCGCTTTATTCATTTGGTGAGTAATTCAGTGAGTCTTTCTTTTTTGATAAATATTAACAATTTATTTTATATACCTACAGACACTAGTGTTTCATGCTTATGCAATCATCAGTGTAGGAAGTGATAATTACTACTGGTCGGGAGATTCAAACCCAGTCAACAAAGCCACCTTTGGCTCAGCAGGATAACATCTTCCCTCCAAACCACTGACAATAAACACATGAATGGAAGGAAATTAAGTGCCTATAAATTCTATTTTCAGCGTATATCACAGTCAGAAAGAGTATTCAATAATAGGAAGTTGGAATGAACTGTTTTCACTAAAGTTGACCACTTTTTTCTGAATTCCCTAAATAGGGCTCAATTTTAATTCTCTTAAAGATCGGAGATTCAGAAAAAATTCTGCTCAGCACTATTTCAGAACCATTTATTATTGCATGGCACCAAGATATTTGGTAAGTATTGCGATTGGTGGCATAAATCTTTTTAAAGGAATTGTAGTTGAGAAATTTTTTATTTGTATTTATATATTTTTAAAAAAATATTTAGGTACTTGTACAGTTTAGTCAAGACATTAAGAAATGAAAATACCAAAAAAAAAGGTTATATTTTCCGTATCCGTTATGAAACGAAGTTCTCCAAAAAATAAATTTCACTTAATTTCATCAAGTAGTTTTTTTTTTTTTTTTTTTTTTTTTTTTTTTTTTTTACAGCGAAAAAACAATTTGTTATGATACCGAGCAAAAGGTTCGATTTTTAGGAAGAAAAGCTAGAATTAAAGATGGGAAGGGAGTGTCGGCACTTTACATTGAGTTATCTTCCCGTGGCATGCTGTTCAGCTTCAGCAAATTTCACAATGGCTGACTTCAACGCGCTCTCATAAGAACGTGTTTTTCCGCTGTAAAAAAGAAACTACTTGATTAAATTAAATGAAATTTTTTTTCTGAGATCTTCAGTCCAAAACGGATACATACAATATAACCTTTTTTCCAATATTTTCATTTTTTAATGTCTTGATTAAACTGTACAAGTGCCAATATTTAATAGGAGATATACATGTTAAATTACTGTTAATGTTTGTTCTGAACAAAGTAATCCACAGGAGGCCTAATACTCGTAAGTGCCTAACTTTCTGTGACTAAACAAAATATTTGACCCCTTACTTATACAACCAATATTTAACAGTGAATTCATGCGCTTATATTAAATATTTCATTTTTTAAATGCAAATATGTTACAAATAAGCAATAAATTGTTTTTGACTAATTTGTCCAATTGTATTTTCTTTAAAATATTTGTCGCCAATAGTAATGTTTACTATTTTTTATTTTTCTAAAAAAAAAAAAAATATATATATGTGTAATATAGCAAAAATAACATAATAGCGATAATATAATATTAACAATAATGATAATAATAACAACAATATCTATTGTAATAATAATGACAATAATACATGTTATTTTCAGCAACAATATTGATAGTAATGATAATTAAGTATTATTTTCAACATAGCGGACTTGTTTTGTTTACACTACTGTTAAAATTCAATTTTAGAATTGACGTCTGAATGACAGTTTTATACTATGGGTTAAAAGATCAAAATCACTCTAGATTTTTTTTTTATTCTTTCACCTTAATTAGGGGTGTAAAAAAATAAATAAATAAAAAAAAAGCGGTGCCAAATGATTGCCAATAGACTTTTGAACATTACGCTTTTTTGCAAGCATAAATTTGCATTTTTAAGAATGGCAGCCATATTTAAAGATGGCCAACAATGATTCAAAAAGAGCATACAGGCTTTATTTAGAATTCAATATGGGCACCTGCATTTGCTACCAGCTTCTCCAACTGCTTTGAAAATGTATCAACTGATTTAACAAGGAACTCATTTTATTTTTGTTTTCGAATCACCACTTATCAAGGCTAAATAAACTCAAGGCTAAGAGTTAACAAGATGGATAGATTAACTGTCGAATACTGGTGAATATTATGAGAGGATTGAAAATATCCACATACCATTCATCCAAAGAAACAGACGGTCCAGAAAACAGTAGTCTTACCCTCTTTATCAGAAACATCGCTCATGGACTGTAAGGACAAAGACAAGTGCAAACAAGAGACCAAATACTGGCACTCCTATTGAATTTCTAAATAAAACCCTGTGCTCTCCTCTTTCTTATAAATTTCTTTTTAAAAATTATAACTTGTTAATAAATTATGAGTACTTAATAAGAGGGAGTAACTTTCCACTTTTTCAATTTTAATATAGTTAGGAGGGATATAAAATTGGTGCAAGACTATTCTGTTTACTGAGCTAATTGTATTCAACTAGCAGAATATCTCTTCTGTCGGTTTTTTTGATAAAGTGTATAACCCTCCCCTCCTCCACACACACACACACACACACACACACACACACACTATTTTATCCTTTTGTCTGAATATTTCATGGGCGATGTTTTTGACAAAGAGGGAAGAATTGTCGTTTTCTGGATCAGTTATTATTTGAGTAGGTGGGATGAAGAGATGTTCAATTCTCTCATAATATTCACCATTCAATTGCCAATCTGTTAATCTCATAAACTGTTTTTATAGCCTTGATAAGTGGGGTCTCAGAAAACACACATACGCGAAAAAGAGTTCTTTGAATATATCGTTTGATGTGGTTCCCAAGTAGCTTTATAAACGGGTGGTTAATGCTGGTACTCATATTGAATTCTAAAGAAATACCTATACAAGTTTTTATATTCATTTCTTGTAAAAATTACATTTCAGTAATAAAGGATGAACACTGAATAATAACGAATTACTTTAGAATCATCCTGTAAAAGTGTATATGAATATGTAAAAATTGATCTTTGTGCTTAATATCTACTCCAAGAACGTTCCATGGAATAAAAATATGTCGGATTAATTTATCCATAAAAATGTTATGTTTTAATTGTGCTTTTTGATTTTAAATATCTACCAAATGTTCAATAAATATAAAAATATTGGACTTCAGTCTTCAATTTGCAAATCAGCTTAAGTTGTTGTCAGCCAAACGTTTCAAAACCAATTTTGCCAGAGCAAAAACTAATCTTTCAAAAACTCATGACTAACCAGAGAAAAAAAAAATTGTTGTCAATGGAGAATACAGACCATTTCTATTATTAGCAGTTATAAACTTATGTAAAGTAACTTCAACTGACGATTAAAACAATAATCACACTTGACAAGTCATGACTGGACTATGAAAACATACTATTTGACTGAAAATAACATAGATTTTTCCTTGTAAAAAACGATGAAGGATCAATTAATCAGTTCGAAAGAATTGAGACATATTAATAAAATTATCCTTTTGAAAAACCAAACATCACTGAAAACTCAAAGCATTTTAGTATAAAAGATAAAATAAAACTCTAAATGTCTATAACAGGGACTGAAATATGAATAGGTTATTATTTTTAATTTTTAAGGAAAAACAATAATGGACATCCAAATAAAATTATCTTTTGTCCTGATAAAATATCCGACAGTTACTCATATTTAAACATTTGAAACTTATTGTTGAAATAGTGAAAATAAGCTGAATTTAATAAAACGCACTTTCCAGATTAAATGTTCAATTTGGAAACATGAATTCACAAATTCCAAATGGAAAAATTGAATATGAAAATCAGTATTTTGATATGAAAGAATCAGAAGAGAGAAAATAGTATACTGATAACAAGAGAAATATATATAACTTGTAAACCCGTGATGTAGGGGATAAAGTACTTGGTAACATTCAGTTGTAAGTTACACTCTTCTGGAGATTGAAGGTTCAATCCTCAATGTGGGCGACACTAAAAAATATAACTGCTAATTATTTAGGACTTTTATCCAATCATGGCTGATGGAACGAGAGTATGCTGTGTTTATAGATTAAATAAAGAGTTATGTTTGAAATTCTGTGCAAATTTCTGAATTTGACAGAAAGATTTCAGAATTCGACACAATACACCTGAAGAAAGTCAGAGGTTACATTGACCAAAGTGTTGTGTGAATAATACTTAAGATTAGAACAGTAGTCCAAAGAATCCAAACTATACGGAAAACCATTCTTTCAAAAACTAGTTTCAGTAATAAATTACAAGCGCTTAATAATAAGTTGTTACTATCCAATTAATGTGTAGTTTTAATGGTATGTTTAATTGTTTTTATTTTCTGTTTAATGCTGTTTATAAAAGTTTGACCATTAAACATTTTTTTTGCCAATTAATTAAAAAAAAATTTTTTTTTTGTTACTTTCAGGTTTGGAAGGGAGAAAAGCATATGAGGAAGCCCAACTTGGTTGTCACGGGTTCCAAGGTTTACATGTACGAAAATAAGGGCCATAGTACATATATTGCGTAACAAAGTGTGCACGCTGGAATAAGTAATAGTTAGTATTATTATTACTTATTATGATTAGGACAATAGTAATTACAACAGTTACTCTAAATAATGAGGGCAATTAGAACAAAGTACAATCAATAAAAAAAACAAATGTCTCCTTTTAAGTGGACTCATGGCTGAAATAATGTTTACTTTCTTTTATATATATATATATATATATATAATTTCAGTGGAAAGTATACTTAGTGGCAAGCAAGCTATACAGAAACGTTTTTATGTTTCATTCTTTGGAGTTTGTCTGTTTTATTCTACGATTGCTTCTATAAGCAAATAATTTTTAATTTAACACTCAACTAATTTAAAGCCATTTATTTTATTGCCTATATTCACACTGCTCCCTCCATGTTCATTTCAATGATGCTATAAATTTTATACAACAATACAGCTTTTATTTATTTATTTTTATTTTTATTTTTTTTTTTAGGCTGGTTGGAATGCATATAGAAAAAGTAGTGTACATATGGGGGGTGGGGACTAATTAGTTTTAATTGGTTGGTGGTTAATTTAAAATTTATTTGTTTATAAAAGAGATTGTAAAATGTTATTCTTTGCAATTAGCCTGAGGAAATCCTTTTTAAGGAGTAAAACAAACGTTTTTGTGGAGTCGCTTGCTTGCCATACATATATTTTCATACTATATAATTTTTTTTTTTTTTTCACCAGTGGTCAGTACAATAAATTTTGAAGCCATGCCAATAAATCAGTCACTGCTACTGTGACCATTTGTAACATTAACAAGGTGATGTGGACTATAAAGTTATTAGAAATTTAAAAAAAAAAAAGAAGGAAATTATGGCCATCCCTTTCCTTATATCTGGCCAAAGTACTGGCCAGACCACCACCAATTACCTATCTACCTACCTACCCTAAATGTCCGCTTGATCAGTCCTCGCACACACACATAACGTATGCAGTCTCTTTTAGTTGCTAGTCTTGTTACCCAGTCCGGCCTAATGTCCCAACACTTTCTCTTTTTTCAATTCGGACACTGGACCGTTGGGCAAGAAACTGTGCACTATGAGCCTTATTGTTACTCTTAACCGCCAGCATCCGTATGTCACCCAAGAGGGAAGGCGAATATATTTTCTCCTTTTATCTCCAACCAAATCCAATCACACAACTACCCTGCCACCTAACAACACTTGTTCCTCCACCCTGACCTCCAAGCATCCGCCCACCACTGCTAGCTCCCTTTAAAACAACAATCCCCTGTCAACCTTTCTCTCTTTCCGACATTTTGCTTGCTCCTTTGTAGTCATGATCAATATAAATTGGCCAGGTAAACATTTCTAACCTTCGTAGGTGGGATTGTTAAACAAATTGTTTTATTTATTTCATTTTGCCAAAGAACAGAGAAATAAAATATGCAGTTATATATTGAATTTTTTCAGAAATACAATGTAACATTGCTAAATAATGGGCATGTGTAATTATATATATATATATATATATATATATATATATATATATATATATATAAGGTAAACAAAATTGAGATAATCATATATATATATATATATATATATATATATATATATAAATGAAAATTTTGAATGCAATTATGTAAATTCACAACAAAATTTATTGTTTGACAAGGTATATAAAAAAAGTTTTATCCTTAATCCATGGATTTTCAAAGAATGGCTCATCTCATCCAAGGAAATGTTTTAACAAAAAGCAAAATAAATATAGGTAATTATAAATTTTGCTTATTAGCACATAACTTGAAAATTAAATTTATTCCATGGATGAATGAGTGAGGATACAGAAATTATTGTAAAATCCAAAGCAATGAATACTGGTATAGTCTAGACTGGATTGTGTGTGTGTGTGTGTGTTTTTTTTTTTAAATGTTTATTCCAGGTCGAAATGTGAATTCTTTGAAGTTCAAGATCATGTATCTAAAGTTATCCATGAAGTTCACTTATAAATATTGATACTAATATTTATATGGACCTTAGGTTTACAGTATTATGCAATCTGTAGATCGATAGCATTTCAAAATTTCATTTATATAGATATATATATATATATATATATATATATATATCAATTCTTCATTTCATGCCATTGCAATAATCATAGTCAGATGCTTGTGATAGCATAATATTGATATCATGAAGTGTTCATTGCTGTATCCACACTGCTTATATTCCTATTTATAAATGCTCTCTCTGAT
>NC_136517.1:35072085-35127085 GCF_053919585.1 Euprymna scolopes | reverse complement strand
CAACAGAATAACAAATTAAAACCAATCATTCAATCAATCAATCAATTAGCCATTCAATCAATTAATTCCTAAAACAGTAATGCCATAAAAAAAGATTCCTAAACTAAAGAACAGTGAACTTCCACTCATTATCAGAAGACGGAAAGAGTAATGAGACACTTGCAAGACTAGCAGTAGTTCTCAAGACCAATTTTTATTAAATGTTAACTATCGACAATGAGGGATATAATGCTGACACATTGGTTCTCATTAGATCATTGCAGTTAATCAACATCGAGCCTGGTTAGTAGCATATAGGTGACCATTTGGAATACCAGGCACTGTATGTAGGAGGATATCGACACCTCATTGCAAGAACTGTAAAACCTAACTTCGTCATCTTCCCTGATGAGGATATGCATGTGATCAGGGATCATTTATGAATTTAATATTTCCTTGAAACTTCTTGCCACCTAGGATGAATGCCACTGGCTTAAACTCTTGAGATTGGTAGTATGTATTTTCTCTGCATTTCAATGTTTTTTTTTTCTTCTTATTTTGGTTTCTTCCGACTTGTTTTAAGGGCTCTATTCAAACATTTTTGTGTGTACTTGTATGTAAACTTTGTGGATCTCTAGGAATAGATGCCAATTACCAGGTTATTATATAAGTTTAGAAGAAAATATTTTAATTTGTTTTTAATGATATTACAATAGCCTTTTTTTTTTTTAAATGGTATTGTAATTAGCAAGAAAATTAAAATATTAAACAAAATTTAATGATATATTAATTCTTTTGTTGTTTGCAATGCCATTAAAATCTTATTAATGCTATTGCAATAGCATTAATTTTTTTAATTGTTAATTAGTAAGTAAATGAAAATATAAAAAAAATTAATAGGATATCAATTCTTTTGTTGCAACACCATTAAATTTTTTTAATGGTATTACAATATTTTTTTTAACTGTATTTCTAATGAGCAAGAAAATTAAAATATTAAAAAAAAATTAATGGTATATCAATTCTTTTGTGATTTGTAATACTATTAAAGTCTTTTTAATGATATTTTCATTATTTTGCTGTTTATATTTTTTTAAAGAATGATTATGTCATGGATTGGAGAGTGTTTAAATGAGACGAGCCTTCCAGACATTATCTCCTCCTGTGTATTTGAGTAGGTGGGGAGGGATGGGCGGGAGGGGTTGTGGGTAACTTCTGCTGATGATATCTTAGATTGCTCATTTGCTGCCCAATGTCAAAAATTGATGCACCATTCATTGGCAGAATCTTTCCCTGTTTTCCTGATGGTGATAGATGATTTAGTGTCCCCGAAAAAACATTATTTATCAACAGATATTATGTATTATAATATGTAATATTGATATAATATTATTTATTGTTTATTATTAACATTTTATATAAAAATAAATGGAACAATATGAACAATTATTTTATTTAATGAATGTGTAATGTTTAGTGATTGTAACTTAACTTTTTTTTATGTGAAACATTTTTAAAAGTAAATTTTTTTTTTACATAAAAGTATCCTTCTTACGTCAAACTACTTATAATAATAATAATAATGATACTATTATTAATAATAACAATTTGTCTAAGAATGTGATAAGTTCTTGCAATGAGATTCATCGGGGACGCTGAATCATCTATTATCGTCTAGAAAACAGGGGAAGTAATGCAAAGATGAAACGTCTCGAGGAATATGGTGGAATGCCGTCAGATGTAATTTTTGGAATAGAGGATGGAAGATCTTATTACGATTTTATGTGAAACATTCGTAAAAGTAAATAAACATATTTTTTTACAGAAAAATATCATTCTTGCACCAAACTAATTATAATAATAATACAAATACTACTACTACTAATATTACTACTACTACTACTAATAATAATAATAAGCATAATACTAATAATTTGTCTAAGAATGTGATAAATTCCTTCAGTTAAAATATCTGTTGGAAGATGTTTTGTCAGGGACACCAAATCATCTATCACCGTTTAGAAAATAGGGGAAGTAGTTCAACAGTGAAATGTCTCAAGAAATATGCTGGAACGCCAATTTTCTTCTTAAACAAAAATCGATGCAACATTGCAAAAGATTAGTGCGACTTGTGTCTCAGTTTAATCCAAACTTTTAAGAAATCTGATTTAATACTTAAATTTAAATCTTTAGTTTAGAGTAAAATTGCAAACCATTTTTTCCCACAAAACAGTTATGTAGTAAGACATCCTACCTTTCTTTGGTTATTATTTTTCAGTTCAAGTCCTGAGTTCAGCCCAATAATAATAATAAAAAAAAAAAACAACAATACAAAAAAAAAAAATTATTATATATATACCTGTTATGGAACAAAAATGTCACTTTCTAAAAGTCATGTACATTGATAAAGTATTTTTTTATATATAAAAAATCATTTTATGATTTTTTTGTGATTTTACTAGTAAATCATAGCCATTACAAGGTTGATTTTGTTCTCTATAGTTCGAATGGAGTGTTCTTGTGTTATTTATTAGACAAGGCAGATCAAAACAAAACACCCTGGTTCCTCATAAAATTATATTTTCTTATTTAAAAAAACAAAAAAAAAACTACTTGATGAATTTATATGATTTTTGGAATATGACATTTTTGTTCTGTGATGGGTACATACATCATAAGGATTTTTCTGTATTTTTGTCTATTTTAAATTTAGATTGATCTGTGGATTTGCATCTATTGTTCTATATCAAGGTATACAAAAATAACTTACTTTCTAGTCAAAACATTTTTAATGTTATTTTAATGATTTAAGAGGCCAATATTTCATTTCTGTTTGTAATACTATTGTTTTAAAAATTTTAATGGCGTTGCTAATAGCTAGAAAATTAAAATACTAATAAAAATATTTTTAACTGCCTTTTAGTTTTCTTTTTTATTTGTAATACTATTAAAAATATTTTCTGTTGTATTTCAATTCTTTTGCTATAATACCATTTAAGAAACTACTTTTAATGGTATTACTAATAACAAGAAAAATACCATTAAAGATGTTTTTAATTGTGTTTTAATTATTTTACTATAATATCGTTCACAGTACTATTTCTAAAAGGATTACTAAAAAAGAAAAAATACCATTAAAAATATTTTAAAGTGTATTTTTAATTCTTTCAGTGTTTATAATGCCATTAAAAACTATTGTTTAGGATTTTATAGTTTTGCTGGAAAAAAAATTCAATTTTAATGACTGTTTTTGTTTCTATACTGGATTATTTAATCATAGCAAGTTTCAGTTTTCTAATAATTTTGGTTAAGTTTTATGCTTTAAGTGATGGCACCTGTAGTTATAAGCCCTGTCTTCACTCCAAGAATTTTGGTCATTATCTTCTTGAGCAAGTCTTTCTCAGTTCTGTAATCTTTCTTTCTCATGCAGAATAACAGAATATTTACATGAACTTACCACTTTTTTATAAATGCTTGTCTTTTTGAAAACGTTGCAAATATTTTTGGTTTGCATAAAGGAAAGAGTGATGCTTGTTGATTTTTGTATTTTTCATGATTTTAGCATCCGTTTTAGCATACTTAATACTTAAAAACATTATAGCAGCAATTTTGACATGCATGGCAATCCATCTGACATGTCAGTACATGATTTGAACTAGCCTATTTTTTCTTTCTTTTTTTCTTTCCACTGTGTTATTAACACAAATATATTTTATTTCACTTCAGTATTTTTCTGAAAATACTTTTTCCAGATAAGAAAACTGCCATATCTCAAAATTTGACAAATCTGAAAGCTTATTTTAATTGAAAGAAAGAAAATTAGGCAGATTTTAATTTATATAAAAAAATTATGAGATTTGATAGTCATGAAAGACAAAAATTTTAGTAGCGATAACTTAACAATTTTAGAAATGGCGTTTATAGCATTCCACATGAAAACTCTTCCTATCTTACATTGGTAAGACAATAAGTACTTATTTAATTTTATTTTAAGAACCAAAAACAGAGAGAGATGAATGTTTCTTTTTTTTTTTTTTTACTTCCATTTCTTTTATTTGTTTAACAAAGTCTTATTTTTATTTTTTTAATACCAAATATTTTATAAAAAAATGAAAATTTATAATTTAATTAGTTTTTTGTAAAATATTTGTCTTCCATAAAGACTTTAGTTTAGAAACATAGAGGTTGACATCTCTATGTTGCTGAACTGTGCAAGCCAACATTTTAGATCTCTTCCAAAGCCTTCCCCAAACTTTATTATTATATAAAGGATTGGTTTTCTGAAATATTTCCCTATTAATTTCTACAATTCCTGAACCAATTCCTTCCCCATTACCAGAAACATGATTGTAAGAAAAAAAAAAAACACAAAAAAAACGAACAAAAAACAAAAAAGACAGGCTTAACATACATTCCTCTATTTGACAAATATTTCAAAGTCAAATTGTATTATTATTATATTTTAATTTAAAGAGGAATAGGAGATGAGTTTTATAGACTAATAAATGGACATTTGTTTTAATTTATTTATAGATGTCAATTTTTAGGTGCTTGTGAAAATTGATCTTTTAAACCAACACATTTCAGTTGAAAACATTACTTATGTGTCATGGCAAAATTAGTATAAATTAAAAAATGTTGCAAAAAATGATCCAGTAGAAAAATAATTACAAGTAAAAATAGAATTTATTGAATTATCAAGTTTTATCGTATGTTTTAATATGGAAAAATGTTGTACAAACAATTCAGTATGAAAAACTGACTTACCTCCCTTGACTTGACTTAAAAAAATTTTTCTTTCCAATTTTTAAACAGTGTAATTGTGTACGATATTTTTTTTGTTAAAACTTCTAGCACATTTTATATGGGATGCTTTTTCATAATTTTTGGAATTTATACTAATTTCGTGATGGCATAAGTGCGTAATGTTCTCACCTGAAACGCACGGGTTTAAAAGATCTCCAACTTACACAAGCACCTATTTTTATTCTTGTCTCTTTTTATATTTACCGGCCTTTGTCGACAAAGTAGATTCCTTTTTATCAAAGTGAATTTTTATTTCTTCTCATTGCAATTGAACATAAATCTTTTTTGATTTGAGACTCAAAAACTTAAACTTGTATTATAGTCAGTTAACGTACTTCCTAACTTCTGGCGTAGTGCTACCGGAAACCGTGACAAGGCAAATCATTTCCTTCACTTTTACTGCTATTCAGTACTTTTTATCGTTGAAATAAAATATATAAAAAAAGGACATTTTGAAAAATGCACAATAAAAATGAACAAAATTATAAAAAGATAAAAATTACACAATTAGTCTTTATTTGCACTTTTAATAACAAAATTTTTAAAAAATAAAAGATCTTTATTTCATTTGAAATTTTATTAGAAATATGTTTATGAAATTATTAAAACTAAATTTTTTTATTTTTAATTTTTAAAAATAAGTTTTTTATTTGAACTTTTATTATAAATATATGTTTATGAAAGTAAAAAAAGAATAAAATTATTGAAATCAAAATAACGAATGAAATTATTGAGATCCAAATAACAAAATTTCAAACACCATAAAAAAAAAACATATGCAATACGTAGTATTCCCAAGATTGTTTAAAAAGGTGTTTTTGATAATTATTTATAAAAATAAAACTAATTTCAATAACTATTAATTAAAATAAGCCCCCCCCCAAAAAAAACAACAACTTTTCAATGATTATTAAATAAAAAAAAAAAGATCAGAAGAACATAAAAAAAGATGAATACATTCACAGGGGAGATATAGGCGTGGGAGAAGACAGAAAAAAAAAAAAAAAATGGAGGAACTGATTTGCCTTGTGACTGCTTCTGGTAGCATTACACTGGAAGCTAGGAAATACATTAGCTGACTATAACCGAACATTGTTTTTGGTTCAATTACTGCCTTGACCACTTAATATAATACCACCAGAAAAAAAAAATGTCATAATGTTTTATTGGATGAATATTATCTTTGAACATTTTGGCATATTACATCACTTCTATGACAAAAAATTTCTTTAGCACCTACAATATTGCGACTATTGCCACAATTTCAAATGATAATTTTTTTTTTTTTGTAATTTATTTTCTTTTCTTTTCAAAGAAAAACTGAAACCAAAAAATTATCTGCTATAAACAAGAAAATTTTTTTTTTTAAATCAAATTAAAAAAAAATGTAAAATTAAGAATTTTTACCCTATTTTTTTTTTTTAAATATATCTTGATTTATTTTTAATTGTTGTAATTATAAAAAAAAAACATTTTTTTGATCACAAAATCAATCATTGCTCTCTCTTTATCAATATTTTTTTCTTTTCTTCTATAATTCAAAAATAGCAACAAAAAAAAAATAAATAAAAAAGTTGTGAAGATAAAAAATAAAAAATATTATTTACAACAAAAAATAATAAAACCAGAAAAGAAAGAAAACTTAAAAAAAAATTCCTCTGAAAATAAAGTGTTAATTGAGTAGTTGTACATGTTCGCTGTGTTTTTATCGAGCTGATGTCAAATTATTTCTGCAGGAATAACTGATAAAAAGACATGAAAAAAAAAAAAAAAGTAATAAAAGAAAAAATTTTTTTTTAAAAATCTACAAACCCTCCTTTTTTTTTAACGTCATCGTGTGTCCATATGTTCTGGATGTCAATAAATGTGCATCTGTTTTGTGTCGCAACCCCATTAAATAAAAGAATAATTAAAAGAAAATCTTTAATGAAAAAATGAGCAGAAAAATTAAGGGGTTAAAAAAACAAAAAAAAAAACAAGAAAAGACCTCCACTCGACCTTCCCCTTAAAATTAAAATGAACAATTTGCTGTTGTCGTCAGTGTTGTCTCCTTTTCTCCTCCATTTTTCTTCTCCAGGGAATGAAAAAGGAAGAAAAAGGAAGGAAAGGAGAACAAAAAAAAACTTTTTTTTTTTACCATTTCAAATTTTGAATCACAGTGACACTGTTTTTGAAAACAGTTTGAACTTTAAAAAAGGAGAACTGAAAGGGAAAAAAAACAGTGACGAAAAAAAAAAATATATATATAAAACAAAGAAGAAAGAATAAAAAACTGTTGTGATTAGTTAATGTGAAAAACGGATTTAAAATCACTGCAACAATAACAACACCATGAAAACAAATAGCAAATTTTCCAAGCTGAAAATTAAAAAAAAAACACAAAATGTAAATATTGCAATAAAATTGTTTACAGCAATTGATATTTTATAATCTTTTTTCTTTTCGCTTTTACCTTTACTTAATTTTTATTTTCTATTGCTTTTCATTTTTTATTCTAATCTTTCTATTTTCATTTTATTTTTTTATTTCATTTTATTTTTTATTTCATTTTATTTTTTAATTTTCAATTTCGTTATTTTATTTTTTTTTCATTTCATTGTCATTTTTTCTTTTCATTTTTTTAAAAAATAAATTTTCATTTTTATTTCTTGTTTTTTCACTTTTCTAATTTCTTTAACTTCATTTTTCATGCATTTTCTTTTTCATGTTCTTACTGTTTTCATGTTTTTTCATCATGTTTTCATATCATGTTTTCATGTTTTTTCATGTTTTCATGTTTTTTCATCATGTTTTCATGTTTTCTCCATGCTTTTTCATGTTTTTTATGTTTCTTTTTTCATGTTTTCGTGTTTCTTTTTTCATGTTTTTGTGTTTCTTTTTTCATGTTTTTGTGTTTCTTTTTTCATGTTTTTGTGTTTCTTTTTTCATGTTTCTGTGTTTCTTTTCTCATGTTTCTGTGTTTCTTTTCTCATGTTTCTGTGTTTCTTTTCTCATGTTTCTGTGTTTCTTTTCTCATGTTTTTTGTTTCTTTTCTCATGTTTTTGTTTCTTTTCTCATGTTTTTGTGTTTCTTTTCTCATGTTTTTGTGTTTCTTTTCTCATGTTTTTGTGTTTCTTTTCTCATGTTTTTGTGTTTCTTTTCTCATGTTTTTGTGTTTCTTTTCTCATGTTTTTGTGTTTCTTTTCTCATGTTTTTGTGTTTCTTTTCTCATGTTTTTGTGTTTCTTTTCTCATGTTTTTGTGTTTCTTTTCTCATGTTTTTGTGTTTCTTTTCTCATGTTTTTGTGTTTCTTTTCTCATGTTTTTGTGTTTCTTTTCTCATGTTTTTGTGTTTCTTTTCTCATGTTTTTGTGTTTCTTTTCTCATGTTTTTGTGTTTCTTTTCTCATGTTTTTGTGTTTCTTTTCTCATGTTTTTGTGTTTCTTTTCTCATGTTTTTGTGTTTCTTTTCTCATGTTTTTGTGTTTCTTTTCTCATGTTTTTGTGTTTCTTTTCTCATGTTTTTGTGTTTCTTTTCTCATGTTTTTGTGTTTCTTTTCTCATGTTTTTGTGTTTCTTTTCTCATGTTTTTGTGTTTCTTTTCTCATGTTTTTGTGTTTCTTTTCTCATGTTTTCGTGTTTCTTTTTTCATGTTTTCGTGTTTCTTTTTCCTGTTTCATATTTTCATATTTCTTTTCATACTTCTTTTTTTCATTTGTTTTCTTTTTCATTTTTTCTGTCTTTCCTTCATTTGTTTTTCATTTCACTCTTTTTAAACCACTTTTTCTTTCCATCAGATTACGTCATATCGTTAAACATGTAAAACAGCATTTGTTTCTTTTAAAACTTCAAGAATAAGTTTTCCTGTTTCTTTGTAATAATTATGTATACACTAAGTTTTCCAAACAAATTCTGTCAGTAATGCAAGATTAGTTCGAGAGTAGATGAGAGCTGAGAAATACTATGATTGGCTGAGCAATTCACATGTTGTAATTAGAGAAAGATTTTTTTGGTTAGATGCAAAGAGAGCACATTTGTGATAATTTGTACAAGATGTTTCTTCACATTATATTTAAATTTCTGCATGTTGATACCGTTGGGGAGCATGTAGGAAATCACAGAAGCAAGATGTCCAAGAAAAGAAGCTTTTAGAATAGAAAGTTTTCCATTTCTTCAATGGCTACCGACCAGATTCCCCCCCCTCCCCCCACCGCTTTCTCTCATCTCACTTTTCCTTTGTGCAGGTGTCATCGTTTTCGATATTTCTTAAGCTTACTCTCAAGTCGTCATGGATTGGCAGGTCTCCAAATTCCATTCTGTCTAACCTTATCTAATCATTTGCTTCCAAGTATGGTAAACCTTACTGAAATTCACATCATTCTTGCTTCTGTAAGGAGTTGTGTTTTAAGGCTATGACGGTTCCATCTTGTAGAAAAATACTGTTGGGTACAAGACAAGGTACAAGGTGCCTTCAATAAGTTTCCAAACTTTTTTTTGCACAGGCATTTAAAATTGTAGTATGTTATTGCTATATATCTTTCGTAGCCTGGGTGCCCGGAGTTGCTGAGGTGTTTGGAGGTGTTGTTTAAAAAAAAAAAAAAAAAAAAGTGTTAGTAGATAGGCAGGTTCGAAACCGCGACACAAAGGCAGAAAAGAAAGTGAGAGAAAACCTGACGTCTTACCCAAACGCCATGACGCGACCGGAAGTGTACAGCATTCAAATTACACATAGTCAATCAAAAAGATGACTTGCAGAAATGGCATTGCTTTTAAACCTCCCATGAAGGTCGTTTTTAACGTGTGTGTGTGTGGGGGGGGGGGTAAAGCAGCTCCGCTCAAAAAGGGGACACTCTGGCAGTATCCAAATAAATAGTAATTGTCTCAGTATGAAGGCGTTCCCTTACATTGACCAAGAACGAATTACAGAACAGATACTACCTGGGTGAAGGTCATGTGCTGGCGGAGGAAAATACAAACAGCCGACATGACGGCGGGAATTTTTTAAAACTTGACCAAAAAAAAAAAAGAAAGAAAGAAAGAAATCGTGTTCATTTGCAAATCTGAGATATTATGATCTAGTAAGTATAACAAAACTAATCGACGCGAGAATCCAACGCAAAAGCCTTTCGTGAACATATACAAACATACGCACACATTTTGCTTTTTATATATTAGGTGAGATGACTGACCAATTTTTATAATTTCAGGTTCAAATGAACAGTTACATCAGGAATTGGAATACACCCTACTAAAGCCTGATTGTCACAGCTGGTGAATTTCAAAAATGCAATCTGGACGTGAGGATACTTTAAGAAAATGATATGCAATAAAATTCTGTTTTAAACTTGGAAAAAGTGCCACAGAAACGTAGGAAATGCTTCATACTGCTTTTGGACCATCTTGCATGAATTGAACATCAGTTTTTGATTGGCATAAGAGATTCAAGGAAGGCAAAGTGTCTGCAAGGGATAATGAGAGGTATAGGAGGAGTAAGGAAATCAGAACACCAAAGTTGATTGGCCAAATAAAGAATTTCATGGATAAGGATCGTCGTGTGTCTAGAGACAATAAGTACACAGTTTGATGTCAGTGTTGGAACTGTACACACACTAGAAACTGGAAGATTTGCACGAATGTACCAGTCTACAGCTCCATCCTTGTCACAGACTATTTTACCAAGATGCGGATCAAGACAGCTCCTCACCCTCCCTATAGTCCAGACCTTGCACCCTGTGACTTTTGGTTAATCCCTAAGCTCAAGGAAAACCTTAGAGGCTGTCGTTATGAGACAATTGAGGAGATGAGAGGGGGTGTGACGAGGGTCATTGACACGCTCACACAAGAGGACTTCCATGGAGCCTTCCAAAAGTTGATGAAACGGTACAACAAGGGCATTGCAGCCGGAGGAGATTACTTCGAAGAGGACTAGCGTTTCATTTGCGTACTATCAATAAAAGTGCCTATATGAAAAAAATCTGGAAACTTATTGAAGGGACCTTGTAAAAAGAATGACGGCATTGAAAGATTTCAATAATTTTCAATTATAAATTATTTACCAACATAATGTGTTGAACTGGGATGACATTATTAGTGCCTGGCACACAAGATGTCAAACAAAATATGGTTGCCATAGTTTCTGCTGTGAAATCATCCTTTCCGTCAGAGTTGGGTCTTTGCTGTAATTTGATATTCTCCTGCAGGTTTATATTCAATACCAACCGATGTACCTGACTTCCGATGGTCTAGAAATGACAGCTGCTACACGTAACTAAACTTATAGCCTTTTATTTTAGATCAAAATGGAGTTTGGTTCAGTTTGGGAGTATTTATTTGCAGACTCTTATTTAATCTCTACAGTCAGAATGATGGGCAAGTTTTTTGTAGTGGTGTGGCACAATGACATAGCCCCTTTCGAGGGAGCTGGGGGTTTCTACATTAATAAACCTTGTGCCTAACTTGATCTGCACTTGTGCAGTGCAAATGTTTAAAGCAGGTGTTTGTGATTTTGAAAATGTTCTGCTATGACTCAAGTCAAGAATGACAGTTTGTTTATAATATTGAACCATATAAGACCTTAGAATTTGAAAGGTCAAACCCAGAGAACTCGTCACCGAGGCATTAAAAAAAAAACCTTGCGTAAAACGCATCTTTCTCTCTCTCTCTCTTTCTCTCTCTCTCTCTCTCTCTCTCTCTCTTTATTTCTCTCTCTCTCTCTTTATTTCTCTCTTTCACTCCCCTTCTCTCTCTTTCAATGAAGATGGAGAAAATTAAAAATAATTTAATTGTTTTAAACAGTTGACGTTTGCATTCTGGGATCGGCAGATGCAACATAGCATGCGTCTGGTTTCATAAAAATATGCTCCTCATTGTTAAATCTTAAATAAATTATATATATTTTTATAAAAACGCATTTGTTCGCTATTTTTGTACAAGCGTTCGATTCCAGCATGCCTTTAATGCCGACAATGGGAAGATGCCTGTAACGATGCAATGAAGAAGCAACCCATGCCAGCCAGTTATAGCCGACGACATATCAACCCGTTTTTGTTGATGTTACCAACATGTGCCTATAGTTAGATATCGTTGAATATCATTTATTCCCCGGGGAGCTGGTTGCGTTCCCAGGATGTTGCTCAACCAAATAACTTTCCCTGGGGAAGCGATAGTATCATAGTGGTAGTAGTGAAGTGTCAGCCGAACTTTTCATATTCTGTTCTTTGCTGCGAGCTTCATCTTCTTCATATTATTATTATTATTATTCTCTAATATTTGGAGGTATACCACATCTTCAGAAAGAAGAAAAATGAAGAATATGTACAACCACTCAGTGGAGGCATCTGCCTGCATAAATATGCGTCCACTGATTGGTTGTATTATTATTATTTTTTCTTTCTGTAGATGAAGTCTACCTCGAAAATTTAGGAAACTCAACACAACGATACCATCCTGGTTGAACACATTATGTTGGTAAATAAATAATTTATATTTAAAAATTATTGAAAAAATTTTTCAATATTGTCATTCTGTTATGTTATGCTGAAGCAACATAAGGCAACACCCCATCAGCCGATGCCGTAGATTGGTTTGTTGAGATTAATAATATAATATAAACAAATAGGTTCTGGAATAAACAATAATTTAAAAATAACTTAACCATTAGCGGTCTGACGTAGGGGTGACTTTAAGCTGACATATATCTTGAGAGGAGACTTGGCCAGTGAGAGTTTTAGTTCAGTCTTGTTTTTGGAGCCAACAAGAGAAGATGGGTTTTCCAAAACGACTGAGGAAGCAGGTTGAGGCAACAGACTTACAGATGTGATTTAGAACGGTGGTTGTGACTTCTAGGAGATGGAACCATTCCGGAATAAAGACCTGTGTGTATATATTATCAACGTTTCGTGTTTGTCTCTCTCTCTCTCTCTCTCAAAGAAGTTGAAAGTTTTTATTCCAACCCAATGATCCAAACAGCCGAACCGGCAAACATAGAAACCGTTGGAAAAAGTATGATCCCATCTGATGCTTTTACATCCCAACATCTACAATGTATATTGATTTCAATGACACTCATGAATAGACGCACGTACGCACATTTCATTAAAAGATGTATTTAAGCACTCATCTTCTCTTCCCCACAACGATATAACATGGCAACTTGGTGCCGTTTATATACACACGACTATATAACAATTTTTTTTTTTTTTTTTTTTTTTTTTTACTTATGTTCACCCCTTCCAAAACACATCGCCACTTGGACGTAAGGGGCTACTATTTGGGGCTATGTCTAGGAAAGATTAACAAGATATTTATGTTACATTTAAACTTCTGCATATCAGGGCAGCAGGAAGGGAATTCCAAAGTCTAGCTGTTCGAGGGAAGAAAATATTAGAAAGCTTTCTGGCATTTAGGGACAATAATAGTAAAGGGGGTGAGATCCTATTGCTAAGCGGGTTTGTCGGGGATAAGTAGGGTGAACCGGGGTAATTCCACCCCCAACTTTACAAAAATGGCTGCCAAAGACAAAATAATAGTTTTTACTAAAAGAAAACTTGACACACACACACACACACACACATATATATGTCAAAACAGTTTAAAATGTAAAAAAAAAAAAATTGAATTCGTGTAACAAGGTCAGTGAAAAAACATGTTTTAAATAAATTTCAATATTTACGAAAAAAAAGGGCAATCCCCCCCCCATCTTCCTTCCATTCCCTTTGCCTCCTTTGAGCATCAAAAGTGTAAGCAACAATATAATTGGCCTACAGTGTCTTTTCAAAGCCACCTAACATGAACAAAGCCAGCTCTACACCCCACACAAGGGAGCCTAGCCTATTGTTTGACTGAAAAGAGGTTTCTTGACCGGGTTAACAGAGTTTGTTCCTCATTGTCATCATCATCACCATGGGGTGACTGGTTTGATCAGCCCTCATCAATGTCCTCGATTTGTGAATCATCATCAGAGATGATAGCATGTTCTTTCTTTCCCTTTCTCTTTACTTTCTGCTTTCTTGCTGAGGAAGAGTCATCTTCATCATTGTTGCCAACTCAGGTTGACCGTTTTGGCTGCCAATCTTCATCACTTTCAGTGTCACAATTGAACTCTTGCTCGGACTCGTCATCAGCAAATATTTCCACTCTTGATTTACTCCCCTTTCATTTTCCCTTTCCCTCCCTCTTTTTAGCTGGCCCGAGTTTTGCTCTTTTAGGCTGCCTTTCTTCCTCTTCTTGTTCCATCCTCTGAATAAATTCAGCAGATGTCAGATTCTTCCCATATATCCTGGCAACTGTTTTTGCTAGCATAATCCTTCAGGACTCCACAGAATGACTGTTGGGAAATTCCAACCTCACCTAGGGGGTGGGTTTTCCCCCAAGAGGCATAGATGATAAAACCCACCTGTTGACTATACTAGGCCTGAAATAGAAAGATTGAGTGTTTCAAAGTGAAGAAAAAAGGGTAACAAATGTCAGATTAAGAAAGCCACATCTCGACTCTATGATCTCATCATAAAAAAGTGCGAAAGGTGTACTTACTTGATGGATGGAGTAGGATGATGTTTTCAAGCTTGAAGAAGTCAAAGTTCCCACCAACATGACTTCTGGAAAGGAAATGCTATTAAAGGGAAGCAACTCTATTAAATGGACAACTCAAGTTAGGGATGAAACAGCATTCCTGACAGCAGTTATTTCCCATTATATGTAAAGGGGGTGGAATTACCCCGTGGGTGGAATTGCCTCGGTTTACCCTACGTTGGGAGGGGTGCAATTAAACAAGTTCATCAGAACACATTCCATTAAAATATTTTTAAAACAGGCACAGTGATGCAATATTATGGCGATAAGACAGGGGCTGGAGCTTAGTTGATAAAGTGGGACCGATTAGATTCACAACTCTTTTTTGGACCTTATATAAGAGTGAGAAACTATTGGTAGATGCACCAGCCCAGATGTGGCAACAATACTCCATACATGGGCGAATGGTGGCCTTGTAGAGGTACAGGATACTCTCAGGCATGAGTAGTCTTCTGGCTTGCTGTTTTTTTTTTTTTTTTTTTTATCATAGCCTTCAAACACAACTTTGTACACACTACACATAATGCTTTAAGCAAACTACAACATCTTCCTCATTCGTACTTTGGCAATGGTTTATCAAGGAGTTCGAACACGCCACATGACTATACCAGTGTAACATTTTCGGGCTGGCTTCATCCCTTGGCATGGAATTGCAGTTGGCAAATTTGTGACCCTGTTAACGGGGTGCTAAAAGAGAGATGTAGAGGACAGAGGAGCATAGAAAGATGATAGACAAGAACAGGAAATGAGAGAGGGGGAGCGAAAGAGTGAGGAAGGGGAGAGAGATGGTGAACGCGAGAGTGAGAGGCTCTATTATGATATCTCTATGTATTATGATTTTAAAATCTTTTGATTTTGTAATCTTTGTAAAAACAAATGCCATGTTTTCAATGAATGTGTTCGGTTTGGTCAGATTTCACATTGCAGATTCATCTGATCATGGATTTTATTTTTTTAATTTTCTACTTAGATGGGGTGGGGGTAGGTCACCGCTTATCATGGCCCAAAAGTCACTCGATAAGGATTACCAGGTGACCAGTGAGGCAACACCATGATGATCAGTAATGGTGGAACTTGGGTAGCGTTTTATTATTTAAGGAAGGCTCAACAAGAACTTGTTTACATCAGACTTGAAAATGGCCATGTTATAGTCAGCTGGGAAGTAGTTCAGCAGTACTGTGTTTTGCAGACAGGTAGTTCTAGAAAAATGAACTTTGCTCGTGGAATTTTCGTTTAGTTTTAGGCACAGAAAGAAAACAAGGAAAATTGTAGATAGTAATTGTAGATTGACGAGTATTTCAGGTAAGCACCTGCCATGAAAATATGAATAGAGCAGATATTGACTCGGTTTCTTTTTTTTTTTTTTTTTTTTTTTTTTTTGTGTGAGAAAAAAAAAATTAGGTGTGATTATATATATATATATATATATATATATAAGGTGATTGAAAAGTAACTTTATATTTTAAAATACATTCAGTTTATTTTTTAAAACATAATTTATACAGTCAATAGTTATGGAAGGAAAGTATAATACATAGACTTTTATTTAAAATTCAATATGGGTTCCTTCAGCTTTTGAAATCAACCAGGAATCACATCAACTGATTTCTCAAGAAACTCTTGCAGAATGGCAGTCATAACTTCATGTATTTGCCTTTTAAGTTCTTCTAAATTTCTTGGTTTGGTTAAGAAGACTTTGTCTTTCAGCCAACCGCAGAGAAAAAAGTCACAGTGCGTTGAATCAAGACTACTGGCAGGCCATACATGTGAACCGCGATGACCCATCCATCTTCCAGGAAATTGGGCATTCAGCCATTCATGAACAACAATGGCAAGTTGTGGAGGTACCTCATTATATCGACGGATGGAATTTAGCCAATTATTAATGCTTGGAACAATATTGAAGATTGGATTTTTATGCAAGATGGTGCTCCTTCACAGGAAGAGAGCCCCTTGATTTCTGAGTTAATGAAACAAAAAAGATAGGTGTGTGTGTGTGTGTGTGTATATCTATAAAAGTGAACGTGTCTGTGTGTCTGTGTACATTTTTCCTACGCAATAACTTTGTCAATTTTTAGGCTACAGACTCGAACTTTTATATACAGGGTACTGAGATTTGGGAAAATCGATGTGATCGGTTTTCGGCCAGAAATTTGGCTGTTAAGAGGTCAAAATTCAACGATTTGACCTTTGAGAACTCTACCAAACTCCTCCGCCAATTTTGGGTCTAAACACTTGAAATTTTAGATATAGATTACTTGGACAGGGATCTAACTTTATAATTCTATTTGAGCCTAAAACAATAAATGCTAAGGGGTCAAAATTGGGGTCAAAGTTAAAAAAAATTGACCGCTTTTTCTTTTTTTTTTTTTGCTTAGCATACACCTCCAAACACCCGGGCAACGCCGGGCACCCATGCTAGTATATATATATAATTATATTTTATCCAGCCAACATGGAAGTATTAAATTTGGCTGTCTTCAATATTTTAAACTCTTGTTTCTAACGACGGATTTTCAACTTGGATTATTCAGATGCGCATCTATTGTTTTTTTCACCTACAATTAATAACCTCCATTAGTGGACTTTCCTTTAACTACGGTTGGTTGTTTTTTTGTCTTAATGTTGAACTCTGAATCAAAAATATATACCTATGGATCTATATATGTACATGCGTGCTCTTATATATCTGTATATGTACCAATTGATTATATACGTATATACATCTAATTGACTTTTTCCTCCAAATATTTCTGAAATAACTCTTTGCATGAATCGTTTCTCTATTCATATTCTTGTGTGTTTTTATACTCCACGACTAAAACTCATAAAATCTTTAGTTTCATCTTAAGCAGTAACCAGCAAATGCATAGAAATGCTAATATCTAGTATTCCCATCTCATTATTTTGCTAACGGGTTTTCTCTGATGAGAAGAATAAGCATTCTTTGAAACTGCGGATTAAGGATTACCTTACACAACAGTTTTGGAAAACTAATTCTAAACTTCTATTTTACAGCTTAGCTTGGTTCTTAGGCTGTTTATTGTACAAAAATTATTACCTTACATATGTGCATACATGTTTCAGTGGAATCCTAATTCAAAGAGAATGGGATTATATATATATATATATATATATATATATATATATATATATATATATATATATATCCCATGTCATATTGCTATGCGATTAATGTTGTGCTATTACCAACTCCTGGATCATAAAAATTCAACTGATGTAAGGGAGATAAACCAGATTCGTACTTTTGTATATTTTTGAAAAGTAGTTTCCCTTTTTATCCAAGTTTTTCATTTTGGTGTGTTTCCGTTGAGCGTATATGTGTCTGGCGCACTTCAGTAATCACATTTTTAATGAGCAAAGAATGGGAGGCTTAATCTTAATAGCAACTCATAAGGAAAACTTATAATAATAAGGAAATAATTTCTTCATTTCTGATCTAATATATAAAAGGCAAAATGTGTGTGTGTGTGTTTGTATCTCGCAAAAACTTTTAACACGCACGAGCACGACGGATCCTCACAAGATCGGGATCATTTTCAAGCTCCATCCTTCAAACAACAAATATCGAAAAATTAGGCGAAAACATTCATTCCTTCACCCTCAACTGGGCAGTTTTTTACAAGTAGGGGTCGCTTTCTTTTTCTCGCCGACATTTTAGCAAGTCATCGTCACTGTTGGATTGACTACACTTAATTTCAACGCTCTTGACTTCTGGTTGCACAATGGAGACATTGGCTAAGACTTTTTTTTCCCCCCTCTGTGTTACGGGTTCGAGCCTGCCTGCCTACTACCACTTTTTTTTTTTTTTTTTTTTTTTTTTTAACACCTCTCTTCACCCAAACTGCCTACTGTTGTTTTGACCCCCTCCGCTTCTATCACTCCCCCGCCGGGGGTGGGGTCCTTACTCCCCACACCCGAGCAACACCAGGAAACCCCGCTAGTATGAATATAAAAGAAAACATTTCCTTATTATCCACATTTGCGAAAGAGAGGATTTTATTGAGCAAATTAATATTTTATTTACCTTTTTAAAAGTTGAGAAAATGCTTAAATACAGCTTTGAAATGGCTGATAAAATTTCCCTGTAAACAATAGAGTTTATCAACGAAATGTGCTATGTTTATTAGAAACTAGCATTTCAGCCCGGCGTTGCCCGGGTGTTTGGAGGTGTATGTTGATAATAAAAAAAAAAGTGGTAGTAGGAAGGCAGACTTGAACCCGTACCGCGAAGAAGGAAAAGAATAGGAAAAAAACGTGACATCTTTGCTTTTACGACCACCGCCAAACTGGAAGTGACGTAGGTTTAAATTAAGGCTAGACAATCGAAAAGAGGTGATGACTTTCGAAAATATCAGCAAAAAAAGCGACCCCCTCCCTGTAAAAAAGTGCCCAGTTGAAGGTGAAGAAATTAATGTTTTTAGCCAACTTTTCGATATTCATCGTCTGAAAGGTCGAGCTTAAAACCGATACTGATCTTGTCAAAATCCGTCGTCTCTGTCGAAAGTTTTAGGCAGACATACAAACATACATTAGGTGTATCAGAAAGCGGTCATTAAAAATGATAAGAACTTTAATAATTCAACTTGCTATCTTTCGAAGCTTATAACTACTTGAAAAATGTAATTCAAACCCTAATTCT
Organism: Euprymna scolopes; assembly: GCF_053919585.1. NCBI lineage: Eukaryota > Metazoa > Mollusca > Cephalopoda > Sepiida > Sepiolidae > Euprymna > Euprymna scolopes. Next base: position 35,108,090 of record NC_136517.1, on the reverse strand, counting down.
TTTTTCAATTAAAGGAGCAAAGACCAAATTAAAAATAAAATAACAGATCTAATAGCAAATTATGCAATATTTGTTTTTTTTTAAATCGGTTTTCTTTAAAAAAGATTTAAAGAAAATCAACGTATTTTAACTTGCTTCGATAAATATATGTATATATAAATGCCAAAAAATCACTTACCTATAAAAAAATACTATTAAATGTGTAGTTCCATTCTTCATTGTTAAGAATTTATCCATATTTATATTTTAAATTCCATTTATTTTTTAAATAAAAGGATTTTTTTTTTAATCGCATTTTCGTAACGTGTTTGTGCCATAAGCTTAAAGGCTGCTGCTGCTGCAACATTAGAATTTATCAAATACGGATTCGCCAAACGGACATAATTAATGTTTTTTTTCATTGCGTGCTGTTAAATAAAATTAGTATTTTTGGTCCTACGTACACAAAAAAAAAAAAAACACACACATTCACTTATAAGTTTTTCCCTTAAAATCCAGTTGACCGATTTTTTTTAAATTCTCTTGATGAACTACACGAGTTTGTGATTGATATATTTTCATACTTCTTTATCGACTGATTTTTTTTTTTAAAATATCTAAAAAAAAGAAAACATTGAATGAAATAGAAAAAATTGCCGGCAGCGTCCGGTATTTACTTGACGATATAAGCATAACATGAGCTTTCATTTACAAAAAAAAAAAATCAACGTGGTTAAAAAAAAAAAAGGTTGTACACTTTGGGCTTCACAGGTAAATTTCACTTCTTTTTTTGTTTTAAATTAGAATATTTTATTGATCTTTTAGTTTCAATTTGTGATATATAAAACTTTGGTACATAAATTAATTATTGAAGTTTTAATAGACATTTCAAAATGGAGGGGGGGGTGAATTTAAAAAATAACGCTTGTCTAAAATATTATATTCAGTTTATTAGAAAGAGCATAAAATTTCACATTGACCCTGAAAATATAGAAAACATTTAATCAATAGAAAAATTTTGATAGATTTTTAAAGTTTAAAAATTGAAAAATATTTAACTCGTAAAATTCAATTGATTTTATTACGTAAAAAAATGGCTGCATGAAGGCGCGCCGGCATTTTGTAAACACTGTTTTATAAAAAATAATGTATTATTTTTTAAACAACTTTAATAGTTTATTTTGGAAGTATATTCCATAAAGAAAATAAACAACCCACTTTAAAAAGAGAAATGACGAGTTTTTTTATATTTTATTCACAATGAGTGTCAAAAATTCCCCCAAATTTCTGATACATCTTAATATACATACATACATTTATATATTGGTAACTCAAATTTTCGACCCAAACCGATTAAAAAGCTTGCCCAATCTCTGAATACCCTTTATGTAAAATTTCAAACGTTTAGACCAGGAATTGAGTAATTTGGTAGAGACCGCAGCGGTCAATTTTTTAAAACTTTGACCCCAATTATGACTCTTAATATTTATTGTTTTGGCTCAAATCAAGTTATTAAGTTAGATCCATGTCAAAGGAACCTATATCTAAAATTTTAAGTGTTTAGAGCCAAAATTGGCGGAGGAGTTTGGTAGAATTCTCAAAAGTCAAATCGTTGCACTTTGACCCCTTAACAGCCAAATTTCTGGCCGAAAACGATTAAAAAGATTTTCTCAAATCTCATTACTCATTATGTCAAATCTTGAGTCTCTAGACGAAAAATGGACAGAGTTATTTGGTAGGTAAATGTACACACACACATACACACACAAATTTTCACTTGTATATAGATATAGATTTTCATTTATGTTGCTAAAATTTTGAAAGTAATAATATGGTTGGAAAAAAAAACTAAGTTACATTAATGCTTGCTTGATTGATGAAATTTTGTTGAAGGAAAAAATATTCACATTTTTAGTTAATTTGGTGATTTCTATTTTTAATTTGGTTAATTAATTTTGTATTTTTTTTTCTTGATTAGTTATGTCTTTTTAATGATTAGATTTTTTTCATATTGTTTGGTTTCAGTACAATAATTTCAGGGAACGAAATTGCAAAAACCAAAAAACACATCGCCTTGACAAATTTCTGTGACTGAAACCTGAAATGGAAAACCTACATCAGATGGATTGCCAAAGCCAATGGGAAAATGGTTGGATCATTCTACCACTCCAGAAAGTATTTCACTCTCGAGCAATTTTCTACCTAAGATAGAATATTGTTGTTATATTTGGAGAGGCGCTGCTTAGAGCACACTTTTCTGTTTTGACAGATACAAAACCGTTGTTTTTTGATACCTATATGTAATTTGAAAGTATCCTTTTCCTTCTAATTTATTTTGGCTTAGATCGTCTGACGAGATTAGCAAAATAATTTTATTGTCCTGTCTATTGAAACAACTTATAAGGATTTAAGTAAAAATCATGGAGGTTGAAATAATAAAAACAAAATACATATAAATATCTATATATCTATAAAAATGACATTGTGTGTGTACATTTCCCTAATAAACTACTCTGTCAATTTTCAGTCTACTCAACTCGAGATTTTACATAAGGGGCATTGAGATGTGGGAAAATCTTTTTAATCGGTTTTCGGCCAGAAATTTGCCTGTCAAGGGGCCAAAGTGCAACGATTTGACCTTTGAAAACTACCAAACTCCTCCGCCAATTTTGGGTCTAAACACTTGAAATTTTAAATGTAAGTTACTTGGACATGAGTCAACCATTTTAATTTGATTTGAGACCAAAACAATAAATGGTAAGAGGTCAAAATCTCTCTCTCTCTCTCTCTCTCTCTCTCTCTCTATATATATATATATATATATATATATATATATATATAAATTTTTTGATCCTGGCTTGAGGTAGTTGCCTGTCTAGCCGCACTGATGAGTTGTGATATGTTGCGAAACAGTACTTATGTTGATGACTATAATGCTCCTCATCTTGAGTTGAGCATATTAAGAAGTGATACACGAATTACCATTAGCGTATTAAGCGATGCTCTTTGTGTAAACAAATCGAGCTTAGGTATTCGGACGATGTCAAAACATCGTTAATTTACTACCCGCACAGCAGCTGCTGAATTAGCGTAATGGTTCAAAGCCTTGACTGTCGCTCGGGCAGTCAGGTTTCGATCCTGGCTTGAGAGGTAGTTACCTGTCTACTCACACTGATGAGCTGTGATACAGCGAAACAGTACTGTATGTGGATGACTATATATATATATATATATATATATATATATATATATATATATATATATATATATATATATATTGCCTGTTGGTGACTACGTTTTATGGCATTAACGGTAATGCAAAATTCGTAATGAAGAAAAAAAAAACACGTTTCGGTAGTTGTTTATATAAACATTGAGATTTCATCCATTTCTGATATCGTACCCAGAGGCCAACTCGTTAAAATGTCAACAAGACGATTGAGTTTTGATCCCGTTTTAAAGCATTTGCCTTGAACCTCCAGCATCCTAAATCGAGCACAGTGATAAGTAAAATATCAATAAATTATTATTAGATATATATAAAGCTCTTCATAAACGAATAAAGCACTTTTCCATTGCAAACACTAAGCGAGAAAAATAGAAAGATAATAATAATGCAAGGGACATAACTCTTAACAAAATTGATATTGCCAAGGGAAGCAACTCTTTTTTGTAAATATATTCCTCATAAATGATTGTAAATATATTTCTTAATGTTTGTTTGTTTATTTGTTTTCTTTGTATTTTTTATGTCAAAAAATTACGGAAAAATGATGTCTCCTCATTGTTCACACTCTCTATTTATTTAGCATATTGCTAAAACAATCATATAAAATCATAGCGGTTTGTTTTACAATAGATCTAAAAAAAAAAAAGTAGTAATAAAGAAAACATTTATTTGTTATGTTTTATCAAAGGCAAGATACTTTACTCTTGTAGTTACACTGATAAGCTTTTTTTTTTTTTAGTTTTAACTTATTTTAAGACGTTTACTTGTTTCGAAAAATAAATAGTTTCAAGCATTACGCGAGAACAAGAAAAAATTGGACACGAGGTGACTCTTACTCTTTGGAGTCTCAATAATGGCTTAAAAATAAAAATAATAAAACAAAATACTAGTAGAAACCCGCCCCATGTCACGGCAACATTAGGTGTATCAGAATTTTTGGGGAATTTTTGACATCCCTAACACGAAACTGCGAATAAAATATAAAAATAACTCGTAATTTCTCTTTTTAAAGTGGGTTGTTTATTTTCTTTATAGAATATACTTCCAAAATAAACTATTAAAGTTGTTTAAAAAATAATACAAATATTATTTTTTTATTAAAAAAAAAAAACGGTGTTTACAAAGTGTCGGCGCGCCTTCATGCAGCCATTTTTTTTTTTTACGTAATGAAATCAATTGAATTTTACGAGTTAATTGTTTTTCAATTTTTAAACTTTAAAAATCTATCAAAATTTTTCTATTGGTTAAATTTTTACGATATTTTCAGAGTCAATGTGAAATTTTATGCTCTTTCCAATTAACTGAATATACTATTGTAGACAAACGTTTTTTTTTTAAATTCACCTCCCCATTTTGAAATGTCTATTAAAACTTTAATAATTAATTTATGTACCAAAGTTTTATAAAATTGATTTTTTATTGAAGATAAAAGATCAATAAATAATATATTCCAATTTAAAACAAAAAAAGAAGTGTTTTTTTTAGAAATTTACCTGTAAAACTTTTTTTTTAAAAAACGTTGTTTTTTGTTTTTTTTTAATTAAACCTTATAATCTTCTTATATTGTACAGACAGTTTCGTTTTATTACGAAAATTATTTCTATTTCATTCAATGTTTTTTAGATATTAAAAAAAAAAAAAAAATTCACTCCATAAAGTGGAAATTAAATATATTAAATCAAAAACTCGTGTATATTTTGAGAAAAGAAAAAGAAAAAAATATATTTCTTGAACTGTTGTTGTTGTTGTTTTTTTTTTTTTTTTTTTAATGCAAAAAAATTATAAATGAAATGTGACTAGTTTTCAGGTATGGAAGCACAAATTTCTTTACGCGCAAAGGTAGACGTGAACGTGTGGTTTTTATATCCTTCTGTCGACCCGTAATTCAAAACAATAAAAAAAAATGTACTTCCGGTTTTAAATAAAAATGTAAAAAGTTTGCATCATAGCGGGGTTTTTCAAATAGGCTTTTAAAAAATTATTTTATTTAAAAAAATAAATGGATTTAAAAATATAAATATGGATAAATTCTTAACAGTGAAGAACATTGATTAGTAATTTTTATAGTTAAGCGTTTTTTTTTTTTTTTTTGAATTTATATCAACTTTTTATAATCGACCTAAGTTAAATTTCGTTTATTTTCTTCAAATCTTTTAAAGAAAACCGATTTAAAAAAAATAAATATTGCATAATTTGCTATTAAACCTGTTATTCTTTTAAAATTTGGCCTTTGCTCCTTTAATTGAAAAAAAAAAAAAATTAGGGGTTGAATTACATTTTTCGAGTAGTTATAAGCTTGGAAAGACAGGGGGTCGAATTATTGAATATTTTTCATGCATTCGTAAGGTCAGTTTCTGACACACCTACGGCAACATTAATGATAATGATAATGATGATGATTATTATAAAACAATTTGATTAGCATTACAGTTAATCTATTATATAGAAGCTATATCAATGAACGTTTGTTTCCATGAAGTTTTTTTTTTTTTAACATATATATTTCAATTAAACAAAATACATGTTAAATACTCCTTGGTTTTGGATTGAGTTATGTGCACACACACACACACACACACACACACACACACACACACACACACACACACACACACACACACACACACACTTTTATTCATTTCAATTTCCCCGTGCATTTTGCACAAAAATAAGTTCTTCCAGCGATGGCACAATTTCAAATACGCCCACACACTTTTCACACAACAACAAAAGTGAAACGAACATATTTCTGGCGGACGTAGTTTGCGACAGTATCACGTGACACAAGCGACTAATGAGAAAATTCAGAAGATTGTCTTTTTAATGCTTTTCCAAAAACCAAAAAATCAGCAGTAGCAATCTTGTTTTTGGAGCCAAAAATGTATAAAAATGCTTCTAGGGTTAATTCAGCAAATTCAATTCAATGAATTCAATTCATTTCGTTCATTCAGTCGTTTCGACGACACACGAGAACATGCCTCTCGTCTTCACAACATCGTCGCTGCCGACGCCAATCAACACGATGATGACACACGCCACGCGGACACTCCAAAATCACTTATGCACGCACGCATCCACTCCGCACATTTTTAAATTAATAATACCGAATTACTTTCCTCGCGAATTACCTTGCTTATGGGACTTTTAAGTAAGTCGAACTTCGCCAGATAAAACACAAACTTTAAAATAATCTTATTTTCACACAGAACCATCTGAACTCCTTGATTCCACGAAGGACTTTCGTCTAACATTTTAATCATAAAGACTTCGAAAGAACTTTCACTGATCGGACCTTTGTTTATTCACCTTGTTTTTTTTTTTTTGTTAAAAAATAAATGTGGTTCATTTTAAATCAGGAGTCGTTTTGTTAAATTCTTTTTTTTTTTTTTTTTTTTTTTTTTTTTGTTTGAGGCAAAGAGATTTAATTTTACTTAAACGTCTGCACCCCTACATTTATATTTTTAATTCCATTCAAATAAGACTGATGATGAGGGGAGGTTCTTTCATGATTTTGCCATTGCCTATGACCTCACTCAGATTGTCGGCGAGCCCACCTGTGTGCCCGATAGTACCGGTCAGTTCGCAAGCCTCCTAGACCTTTTTCTATCCACACCCCCTGAGCTATGCTCATGTTCCGTTCTATCTCCTCTGGGATCCTCCGACCACTGCGTCGTATCAGTTAAGATAAAAATGAAATATAATAAATCTACAGACGTACCTCTCCACCGTACTGTATACCGATACTCTATGGCGGACTGGGATAGCTTCCGTACATTCATATCTGATCTCCCTCTCCATTCCATGTTTAAAAACGATGTGTCCTCTATAGTATCAGACCTGACTGAATGGGTACTTGTAGGCATAGACCAATTCATACCATCCAAGCAATTCCAACAAAAACCTAACAGCCAGCCATGGTTCTCCCCCGAATGTGCTGCTGCCATCGCACACAGAAATCACTTTTTCCATAGCTACCAACATAATAGATGCACTGAAACTAAAGCTGCTTTCAGAACCGCCAGCAACCACTGTAAAAGAGTAATAAAAAATGCAAGAGAGCTATATGCGCAATCCGTTAAGTCCAAAGTAGCTGAGCAGCGGCTTGGTTCCCACCAGTTCTGGCAAATAGCAAATAGGATCCTGAACAGAAGTGTGCGTTCTATTCCAACCATTATCAATGGACCAGAGGTCATTTCGACAGCATCCAACAAGGCCAAACTATTTGCCAAAAACTTTGCGGCAAATTCTACCCTATGTGACGAAGGCCATCAACTCCCCATATTCCCTCCTATAACAGACAACACGCTATGCAACATACAAATATCTGTGCGTGAGGTCGCCAAGCTAATCAAGAACCTTGACTCCAGTAAAGCAACTGGTCCCGACGGTATTCCAATTATAGTGTTAAAAAAATTACAACCAGAACTTGCCCCCATACTTTCCAAACTGTTTAAGCGTTGCCTTAAGGAAAAGTGCTTCCCAACACCCTGGAAAACCTCATCAGTATGCCCTGTATTTAAGAATTCAGGAGATAAGTCATCCCCCTCTCAGTACAGACCAATAAGTCTCCTGTGTGTCATGAGTAAGTTGCTGGAATCCACAATAAATAGAGAAGTAGTCAACCACCTCAGCAGAAATAGCCTTCTTAGCAACACGCAATATGGTTTCCGCTCTTCTATATCTACAGCAGATGTGCTAACGGTTATATCTCATAGGATTAGTGAATCTCTCGACAAAGGCTTCATTTCTAGGGCAATTGCTCTCGACATATCAAAGGCCTTCGATAAGGTTTGGCATAAATGCCTACTACACAAGATTTCCAGCTACGGTATAACTGGAAATGTTTTCTCTATCATTAAGTCATTTCTCTCAGATAGGCTCATAAGAGTAGTGGTTGATGGGCAGAAATCAGAGGCCCACAGTATTAATGCTGGAATCCCTCAGGGGTCCATACTGAGCCCAACTCTCTTCCTGATCTACATCAATGATCTCCCAAAACACATACTAAAATCTTTCGTTGACATCTATGCTGATGACACGACCATCTATGGCAACACATCAAAGGCTGTAAATGATGATGTTCTCTCTGATTCACTCTCCTCTGATCTTGAGTGCATGGTACAGTGGGGAAAGAGGTGGCTGGTTACATTTAATGCATCTAAGACCAAGCTCCTATCTCTACATCATAAACGCTCTGATCCCCATCTGGCATCAATTGAAATGGATGGCTCTCGTCTAAGGGAGGCCCCAGGCTTTGATAAGATCCTGGGTTTGACCTTTACACCTGATCTTAAATGGAACACATACATCAAGTCTGTGGCCAAGGTTGCTGGGAAAATGGTGGGATCCTTCTACCGCTCCAGAAGATATCTCACTAATGATGCAATTCTCTATCTATATAAAAGCCAAGTACTCCAAAGATGGAGTACTGCTGCCACATTTGGGCGGGGGCTCCAAAAAACAGTCTATCTTGCCTTGACGGAGTACAAAATAGACTCCATGGCTTGGTGGGGGAGGCCCTTTTCTCTACCCTGCAACCTCTTATCCACAGAAGAGACGTAGCGAGCCTGTCATTGTTCTATCGTTATTTCCATGGCAGGTGCTCGTCTGAGCTCCATTCTCTGGTCCCCCCTCGCCAATCTTTTTCAAAAAACACCCGACTAGCTGAAACCACCGTCAATAATTTTCCCCACTCCCTATCTGTGCCTAAATCAAAACGTAGATACCATGAACAAAGCTTCTTTCTTAGAACTGCACGGCTGTGGAACTCTGTTCCGCTTGCCTGTTTCCCTCCCGACTTCAACCTGGATGTCTTCAAGTCCAACACAAACAAATTCCTGATGAACCGCCCCCCCTTAAGTAATGACACCTTACCAATTCTCCAATACTATTGCTACACTATCCCTTTGATTACTGTATACACAATAACCCTTATCCCTGAGTGGCCATTGGGCCTTGATAAGTGGTGAACTCCATGTAAAAAAAAAAAAAAAAAAAAAATTGATCTCATTATCTCTAATTTTCTCATCAAGTCATCCATCTCTTACTAAGTTTCTACCTATAACTCTCACCCTCTCTCACCGTATATAATTAATTATTTATTTTACTCATGTTCACCCCTTACAAAGCATATCGCCACTTGGACGTAAATAGCTACTATTTGGGGCCATGTCTAGGAAAGATTAACAAGATATTTGTTTACCTTACATTTAAACTTTTGCATATCAGTACAGCCAGGGAAGCAGGCAGCAGGAAGGGAATTTTTGCCTCCTGCCTGACTGCCTTTTTTTAGGGAGCTAATTTACCCCCACATTAAAACTGACCTTGTGTCACATATTTCCATCGTGGGGAAACAATTAGATACCAAATTCATGTCTTTCGTTTTGTGCCCTCCCTTTTTCTTTTCATCTTGTATTTCAAATTTTACTGAAATTTGTCAACCGACTTGGGATGTTTTATTCGTCGTTTTTCAATCCCTCTTTATCTCTCTCGTTCCTCTTCTCTCTCGTTTTATTTCTTTTCTTTTCTTTCTATTTTCTCTCTTTTCCCTCTTTTTTTACTTTAATTCTCTCCCCCCCCCCTCTCTCTCTCTCTCTCTCTCTCCATCTTGTAATGTATTCCAATTTCTATTCACTTTTGCCAACCATCTTAGAATCTTACATTCATCTTTTTTAATTCTCCCCTTTTCTTTTTGGTCCTGCATATGACCTTTAAACTATATCCAGTGGCGAGACCCCAGTTTGCGGGATTTGGGGAGTGTGGAGCCACCCCTTAATTGCCATTGCTCCCAGGTCCACTCTGACCCGGAGTGGTAGTACCTGTTAGGGTCCCAAATATGGGTTAAATAGAAACCGACTTGAAAAAAAAAAATTCTATTAAAAAAGTTTTCTTCTGAATCACTGGATTCGGCATTAAATAACCTGAAAAGGGTTGATATGCCGTAAAACATAAACAACCAACTTTTTCTTTTTCTTTTCTACTCTTTATTCTTTGTTCCTTTTTTCTTCTCCTTCTTTTCTTTTCCTCTTTTCTTCTCCCATTTTTTATTTTCTGTTTCTGTTATATATATATATATATATATTTCCATCTCACTCTACTGTATTTATTGATCCCCACTCCCTCCTCTTATTTAACTCCCCCACCTCTCTCTTATCTCGCTAACTTTATCACCTTCTCAACTTTTCCCCAATAGATCCTTCTCCCCACCCCCTCTCGACCATAACAACTTTATTTCAACTTACAAAGGAACGGTTGACCAGAACAATTTCAAAAAAGGGTCAAACAAATATTTTTTTTTTCACTATTTATTTTATTCCGCGTTTTATTTCTTTTCCTTTAAGCTAAAAAAAAAAACAAAAACAAAAAAAAAAACGGTGAATTAATTAGTTCACCTAATCTCGTCTTTGTGGTGTTTGAATTGTTCTCAATTATCACCAAACCAAGACACGTATCTATGACGAAACAAAATTTTTCTAAAGATGCGTCCATTTCATTTGTGAGGAGAAAAACGTTAAAAAAAAAAAAAACAAACAAAAAAAACGATACGTCCATTTAATCTGCACGCTTACCGATGAAAATTTAGTGTCAAACATAAACATAACAGACCAATGAACATTTTATTTCAGACTTAAGCATGGCAGCCCAATAAAATCTTTTATTTCACACTTAAGCATGGCAGACCAATTGGCATTTTATGTCAAGCCTAAACATGACAAACCAATGAAAATTTAATGTCAAATTTTAGCATGACAGACCAACGAACATTTAATGTAAACCTTCATCGTGAGAGACGAATGAACATTTTATGACAGATCTAAGCGTAGCAGACCAATATATATTATATGCCAAATTTTAGCATCAGTGAATATTTCATGTCACAGCCTAAGCATGACTGACCAATGAACGTTTTTGTCAAACTTAAGCGTGACAGATTAATGGGCATTCTTTGCGCATATACATTTATGTGTATAATATATATGTGTATATATTTATGCGTGTGTTTGTATATATATATATATATATATATATATATATATATATATATATATATATATATATATAAGGGAATTAGAAAGAACAAACAGTCTAAAGAGCAGAGTTTATTTTAATGTATTACTAAATGCATTAATACTATTAAAAGAAAATAGTGCTCGTTGTAATGTAGATATATAATATTGCGAGTTTGTCTCTGCTTTATCGTTCTTTTCATGGAAAGTGTTCGACTGAGCTTCAATCTATGGTTCCCCCCTCGCCAAACTTTCACAAGAAACACTAGACTAGCTGAAAACATTATCAATAATTTTCCCCACTCTTTATCTGTGCCTAAACCTAAACATAGATTCCATGATCAAAGCTTCTTTCTTAGAACTGCACGCCTGTGGAATTGTCTTCCGTTTTCCTGCTTTCCAGCTGTCTATAATATGGTTGTCTTCAAGTCCAACGTGAACAAGTTTCTGATGAGCCGTTCCACTTAAGTTAACAAATTTACCGAACTTCCATTACTATCGATTACTATATTGCCCTTTTGACTACTCTACACTCTTTAACCCTTATCCTTGAGTGGCCTATCAGCCTTGATAAGTGGTGACGCCTATGTAAAAAAAAAGAAATAAAAAAGTTCGATAGGCATAGATATCCAAAAGCTATTTGAATATTGAGTCAAATGAGTCATTATAATTAATTTCAAAAGGAAGAACAAACAAAATCAATAAATTGTACGATCGTTTCGGAAACGATGTTTTTATTGAGATAGACAATACGTCTTGAACAATAATTTTATCATTTGATTTTATAAAACAAAGTCTCCTCGTCAGCAAAAAGAGTGGATGGGGGTTTAAAGACGCTCAAAATAAAAGTAGCATTTTTTTTTTTAAGTAAGGCAGATATATCTGGAAAATATTTAAAATATAAAGAAAAACAGTTACTTATTTTCATGTTGATAAACAAAGTAAAATGAAATAAAATAAAATCGTTTTTTTTTTTTAATTTTTTTAAAATTCAATTTTCACCCCAAACAAGGCACAGTGCCACTTTGAAGCAGGGGGCTACTATCAGGGATTAAATTAGCGGGGTCATTATGAAGGGAGATGAGTAAAAAGATGTTTGTTTACATTACACTTGAACTTCTGCATATCAGTGCAGTTGGGAAAGCAGAATCCCGGAAGGGAGTTCCAAAGACCCGCAATTCTGGGGAAGAAACTATTGGAGTAAAAGGCTTTCTTGCACCTAGGGATCTCTACTGTAAAGGGATGAGACTTAGTAGCTTGTCGGGTTTGTCGGGGGTAGTTACGTCGGGGAGGTACAAGTGCTTGCAGTTCGTCAGAGCATTCACCATTAAAGTATTTGTAGAACAGGCAGAGGGATGCAACATCTCGTCGATGGGACAGAGGCTGAAGCCTAGATGACAGTTCAGGACCTATCAGGTTGGCGACTCTCTTGGTTGGAAAAGTAAGGTTAAGAGGGGATATCTTTAATATTTCTAATAAAAATATATCTACCTTTTAATCGTCCGCCTTTAAAGCTCATAAATATCATCGTCCATGCATTCATTGGGATGTTGTTGAATGTAGTTTATAAATGGTTGAAATGGTGATATATACAAACTTCAAAGGAAACGCTAATAAAATTAATATTACCAGTTTAATATCGTTAGAAACGCTATATTTGAATTTAAATTAAATAATTTATTTATAAAGGGAGATAACTGCCATTTTTGAAAAATGATACTCAAATAGAAAAATTAAAAAATCTTTTATTGCTCAAATGGAGGTAACCACTAATTACTTATAAAATTAGTTATTTTTTTTATATAATGTTTTAAACATAGTAATATTAATATATACTAGCAGGACCCGTGGAAATTCCACGGTAGTTAAAATCTTTTAAAACACATCAGTAAGAAACTCCTTATAAAAATGAACGTATGGAAGCAAGTAGAACAAACAAAGAACTTTAGTTTAAACTTTTATTGAAGGTCAATGCGATCGTAACTGATGCTGTTGATATTGTCAGGAAGTGCTGGTGATGATTGAGGCGGTGACAGGGACGTCGATCAGCTGCTTGGAGTGAGAATAGTGGTCAGTCAGCAGGTTCTTGGGAGTCAGATTGTGAATTTAAAAAAACTGTGTGACATTGCTGACATCGATTTTGTGCAAGTTCTGATGACCCCAAGTTATTTAATATTTCAGGACATTTTGGATTACATGTGTGAGTAATGAATAGGTCACAGAAAACTGCCATTGCATCTTGATAAAGCTGTTGTAGATTCCTAGGACTTCCTGTAAATGTAGATGGTAGAATAACTGGTACACCAGGATAACCATCTTCATTCATTGCTAAATGATCAATTAAGCCAGAATATTGAGCAGCTCTTAGTTGACTTTGATGGCTTTTAATGAAGTTAAATAAGCAACTGTCAACTTTTACATATGCGATAGACTTTTCTATTCATTTTGAATTTTATTCAATGAAGATTTGGAAATTCACAAATATTTTTAAGTCGAATTATTGATATAGATTTCAATTAATGCATCACAACTTCCTGATAATATAAATAGAACACTTTGAATTTTCTGTACAAAAGTTTTTTTCCATAAAAACATTGTAATCTGTTATAATATTCAGATTTTTGTGTATTACATGCATAGAAAATGAAGTGTTTCTGTAAATCTTACGAAGTACAGTTAAATTTTGATTTTTCGATAATCAAAATGATGTGAGGTAGGTTATACCTATCAAATTTATTATCAATGTTATATAGTTAAGTAAGCTGGCTAATTGGCTATAAAGTAAGTTATTCCGAACTTTGATCTTACATTTTAATTAAAAAAAAAAAAAAGCTTAACATTTTCTTGTATCTTTTTTTTATATTAAGAAAAATGTAAGCATCATGCTGAAATAATAAAATGCCATTCTTAATAAGGGGAGAGGGTTTGACTATTCTAAACCTTCACCTAAATAACGATTTAACGAAAAAAAATGTTTAAAAAGTTCTTGTATCTTTTTTATAATTTTTGTTAAATAAGAAAAATCAATAAACTTTGATAGCACTATTGTAAGAATCATGCTGAAAGCCATTCTTAATATGAGGAGGGGGTTAACTATTCTGAAACTTCACCTAACAATGTAAAAAAATAAGGGAAAAATATATGTATGAACAATAAATATTTCTTCAGTTAAATAAAATATACTGTAAATCTTTAAATAAGGAATAAATATTTATTTAAACCATAATTATTGAAACAAAGTATTTTACTGCATAAAAAAACGGTTATGGGGAGAAGGGTTAACTATTTTGAACCTTCACCTAAATAGCGATTTAATGAAGAAAAATTTAATGGTCTTGTATCTTTTTTTTATAATTTGTTTTAAAATAAGAAAAAAAAACGGTAAATATCCAGATACGCTACTACAGAACACCGACCACTCTAATTTGTTTTTTATAGGTAACTAGCATTTCAGCCCGGCGTTGCCCGGGTGTTTGGAGGTGTATGCTGAGCAAAAAAAAAAAAGAGTAAATTTTTTTTTTAATTTGACCCCTATTATGACCCCTTAAAATTTATAGTTTCGGGCTCAAATCACTTTATTAAGTTAGATCCAGGTTCAAGGAACCTATATCTAAAATTTCAAGTGTCTAGACCCAAAATTGTCGGAGGAGTTTGGTAGAGTTCTTAAAGGTCAAATCGTTGAAATTTGACCCCTTAACAGCCAAATTTCTGGCTGACACCCGTCACATCGATTTTCCCAAATCTCAGTACCCGGTATTTCAAATTTCGAGTCTATAGACTAAAAATTGACAGAGTTATTGCGTAGGGAAATGTGCACAGACAGACAGACACACAGACAGACAGACAGACACGTTCACTTTTATAGATATATAGATTGAGGTCGCTGACAACGAATCTGATAGTCAAACCTGGGGCAAATTTACCGTTTGCATGGTATTTACCCCTGAACCCACGAACTACTTTCCACCATTTTGCAGCTTCCGTTTATGCTACGCGCATGCACGTTGTAGCATAAATGACGGCTTCACCAAGCAAACTACGTTGGGGGGAGGGGATTTTTTTTTTTCCAGGACATAGAATTTTCTAATTTTCAAAAATACATTATAGCACTTTTTGGGTGGAAAATTTAAAATTAGCTGAAAAAGAAATAAAACCAGAAAAGGAAAGCACTCCAAGTTGGAGTAGGGGGGGGGTTAATTTATCTGTTGTTTTTTTTTACCTGGAACATAGAATTTTCAAATTTTCAAAAAGTAACGCACCGACATTTACCAATTAGAACACCATTTAACATTTTCCGATTTTACTGTGTACATTGGGGGCGCGAGCGGGGGGGGGGCGGATGTGATGTTGGGGCGCGCGTACCCCAACATCACATCCACCCCCCCCCCGCTCGCGCCCCCAATGTACACAGTAAAATCTTCGGAAAATGTTAAATGGTGTTCTAATTGGTAAATGTCGGTGCGTTACTTACGGAAAAACGTTTAACTAAACTGCAAAAGCACCTATTAAGCCACATAAGTTCTATAATTGAATTCCCCCCCCCCGCAAAAAAGAATGAAAAACAACATAAAAATGTTTGGTGCTTATGTTTTTTGTAAACCACATTAAAAACTACGCGAGACAAAAAAAGTCCCCCAATTTGTTGTACTTTTCTTTAACTGTAAGTCATTAAAAAAATGTCAGTCCGTAATTTTTTGATTGGTACGCCATGTGAGAAGGCAGTTTGCTAGGTGAAGCAAGCCGCCGTCCATGCTGCAGCGCACGCGCGTAGCGTAAACGGAAGCTGCAAAATGGTGGAAAGTTATTCGTGGGTTCGGGGGTTAATATCATGCAAACGGTAAATTTGCCCCAAGTTTGACTATCAGATTCGTTGTCAGCGACCTAAATTACCTATAAAAAAAATAAATTAGAGCAGTCGGTGTTCTGTAGTAGCGTATCTGGATATTTACCGAAACTTCACCTAACAATGTAATAAAAATAATGGAAAAATTCTTCAGTTAAATAAAATATACTGAAAATCTTTAAATAGGAAATAAATCTTTGACATTGCTAGTTGTATGAGGGGGAGCATTATCCTGCATGAAGATGAGATTATCATCCAAATTCCGACCAAAGTAGCGTAGAAAATGCTCAGTCAACATATTAATGTACTTGGTCGAATTAATTCGACCTTGCAAGCGAACTATAGACCCTGGACCATTGGTACTAATAATGCCCCACACCAAAACTGAACCTCCACCACCTTGCAGCGTTAAAACTGAGCACCTAGGATTAAATTCTTCTTCCTTCCTCTGACGGACGTACTGCCTACCATCACTGCCTAGCCTATTGAACTTGCTTTCGTCGCTAAATAGCACTTTTGACCAATATGAAGAGTAATGATCTTCATTACATCTGACGAAGTTTAGCGACGTTTCCTGTTCTTTACAGAAACCATTGGCTTGCGTTTTACAACATATCCTCGCAAATTAAATTCCTTTAATCTGTTCTTGACAGTAGAAAGAGAGCACTTTTTAACAAGATTGCACTGATGTTGGATTTGGGGAGCCGTTTCCAGTCTGTTTCTTAGGCTGCGGATCTTGATAGCATTGTCTTTCCTTGTTAGAAGTAACTCTAGTACGACGAGATTTAGCGGCATCACCAACACTGCCGGTGTTTTGGTGCTTTTGCACAGTCTTTGCGCAGTTTTCTCATCACATTTCAATCTGCGGTCGATTTCTCGATTGGATAAACCAAAAAGGTGGAGACGATCACTAAGAGAAAGTCGTGGCATATGGACTAAATGTTACGTTGTATAACCAGGATCAACAACAATTACGATTAGAGACGCTTTGTTGCCTGTTGGTGGATATTTAAAACTGATTTAGGGGCGATAATTTAAGCTGGGTTTAAGCGAATTTGCTGCTGCGGACGTTCTTTTTGCCTCCTCAATTTGAAGTTATTTTTTTAAATTGATGTGAACACTAGAGTATTTCAATTAAAAGTCAAATATGAACAGGTAAAATTATAGAGGAATAAAAGGCGAATCAAACGAGGTATAGGTTGTTTAAACAGTTACATTAAATTTAGCTTAAATTCGCAATTACAAAAATTACAAGTGCGGACTTTCTTTTTACTGATACTATATATATATATATATATATATATATATATATATATATATATACACACACAGATAGAGAGGGATCGAAAGGTAAATAAAAAGAAATACGTTATTTGTAATGCGCTTTCTGTTGCTTTCTTATCGTTTTGTTTGCACGCACCTTGCATAAAGAACGTTCGTAAATTTAATTTCTAAAATAAACGTGAATGTCGTCGCCGTCCCTCGTAAAAAGATTCGTTACGATATATTATATATTCTTTGTCTATACTTACCGTGTATTACTGTATTGGGTCTGGTGTTTGTGTATGGGGGTGGGGACAGGGTATTGACAGTGTAGGATAGACGCGCGAATTGATAAGTAAAATGTGTTTAATAATATCTGGCACCTTAATCACTCTCCAGAAAAAAAAAAACAAAAACAAACAAAAACGCACCGAAACTTATATACAAACTCTTTAAAAAGTTGTCATCTATTTAAAAATTGTAAAAACATCGAAAACCTTTGGCCTTTTTGGCTATGAACAAAGTGCAGTATCTGTTCCGATGCTACACTTTATTTTTTTTCTGTCCACGAACAGTGAAGGAGGAATCCTTCCTGACTGGACAATTTTAATTTTTGTTCCTATTCAGAGTGCCTCTTTTTTGGGGAGCCGGATTTTCCCACATTAAAAACCGACCTTGTGTCTAACTCTGCCCTCGTGGGGAGGCAAGTAAACAGGAACATCGAAAGCGTATTGCTGATGATAACAAAATTTATACATCATCATCATCATCATCATCATCATCATCATCATCATCATTTCATGACTTCCGTTCAGTCTTGGGATACAACATATACCCCCTGTAAGTGTATCTGCGCTTGGATTTGTGGGCCAACACTTTTCCTAAAACGATATTGCTTGGTTTCAGTGGCAAGGTAAAGTCCAGGGACGACTTGAAACAATTCCAAGATAAGAGGAGAGCGCATACAGCACTTGGTATTCCCAAATAGTCGCCCATTTGATACTGACCAGGAACAACGTTGCTTAACATAGATGGTCTAGCGGGAACCGGTGTGTCAACGTGATTGCGCTCTATATAATTGTGATTATGTAATCGGTTTTACATGCTGGCATGCTTTGGACGGCTTAAAAGCAACCTAATTTTCAAACTAACTCATCTCTGGACATGTTCTTATTGATACCTCTTGCTTTGAAGTGCATTTTTATCACTTTCTCTCGTGTTTTCCTTGGCATCCTCTGCCAGCAGACCTTGTTACTTCAACTGTTCCACATTTATTAATCCAATAACTCTTATTACTTTTCTCAACGTTGCTATAACATCGAAGTCTCCCGTTTTGCGCACATCTCCCTATAGTGTTTGGATTTAACATTTCTCTAAGGTCATCAGAACTTGAAACTTCATATTACACATCCATCGTATTATATTTATATTATTTCTCTCCATGCAACGAATGTCCCCAAACCCTCACTAAACTAAAAAAATAAATTTATGCATCTTGTTTTACGCCGTTTTATTTTACACCATCTTGTTTTGTCCATCCATCCATAGCCGCTGGAGGGGCATAGGCCATCTACAACTTTTTGTAGATGTTTTTGTAGCGAGGAATTCTTTTTACAGGGTGAGGGTGCTGGCCCCACGCCAACCTTCTCAGAAGGTACATACAGCGCCTAGTCTTCCCAAATGGTTACCCATCTGGTACTGGCCAGGCTCAACGTTGCTTAACTTCGGTGATCTGGCGAGAACCGGTGTGTCAACGTTATTGTGCCGTACATCTTGTTTTGTGTCTTTTTTTTTTATACCATCTTCTTTTATGCCATCTTTTATGCTATTTTGTTTTATGTCATTTTGTTTTATGTCATTTTGTTTTATGTCATTTTGTTTCATATCATTTTGTTTTATGGCATCTACTTTTATGTCATCTTGTTTTTGCTTTATCGCCATTTTGACGCATACACCACAACAGCGTGTTGGTTATTTTTATGTCAAAATGGGACTGCCAGACTTCTTATTCTGGTGTTTCTTTAAAAACAAAACCCGAAGATTTCAAAAGAAACCCACAAATAATTGATCAACTAAAGTAATTGTGTGAGTTTGAGAATGACTTGTAGTAGATTAGAAATCGATGTGCGAGACAAATGGGCATAATAAGCAACCCCTTTTCCTTCTTCGTTCGGTTCACTCTTTTTTTTTACCTTTACACTTTTTTAATGGTATTTTTAGCGTCGGATTTTTAGATTCCAATTTGACGGATGCTAAAAAAAAATGGCTTAAACTGCTATCTTTTTTCTTTCTTCATTTCGTTGAGATTTATCAAGTGAGTTTTCACAGGAACGTGTAAACTCAATATATTTTCAAGCCAATACAAATTGTTCCAAACTCTAAAAGTGTGAAATTAACCAAAACTATGAGACACTGGTTTGGTTAGCTGAAATGAGAATTCTTCCGAAGGGGGGGGGCGGAGTGACACCTGCAACGCGACACGCTTCGATTAGCAGCGCCAACAACGCCCATCCTAGAAAGTTAGAATGCTCCATGCTAAAATTCCTTTAAATCTGCTGCTATATTTCTAGTGAACACAACCACACAAAAGGTAAACTCTCTCTCTCTCTCGCTCTCTCTCTCGCTCTCTCTCTCTCATACACACAACGGAACTTTGAAATTAACCTTCTGATGCTTTTCTGAATTTCTCAGTTTCTTATTCAAGAACTTTAAAACTTTCTTAACAAACTTTGGCCTTTTACAGTATATTTTACATCTGTACAATTGTTGATATAAATATATTTTATTTGTTAATTTGTTTCCGCGCTTTCATTTCAATATTCCCTTTGTTTGTTTGAATTTGCTGATGGCCCATTCATATATTCATACGGCCATCTTGTTTTACGTAATCTTGTTTTATGCCTTTTTTAATCATTTTGTTTGATGTCAACTTGTTTTACGCCATTTTGTTTTATGTCATTTTGTTTTGTACTGTCTTACACCATCTTGTTTTATGCCATTTGGTTTACATTTTGTTTCAAAACATTTTCTTTTACACAATTTTGTTTTTACGCCATTTTGATTAATACCATTTGTTTTATAATATCTTGTTTTTTCATGTTGTTTTATGCTATTTTGTTTAATGTCATCTTGTTTTATGCCACTTTGTTTTATGCCACTTTGTTTCATGCCACTTTGTTTTGTGCCATTTTTTTTGTGCCATTTTGTTTTACGCCATTTTGATTTACGCCATCTTGTTTAATGCCATCTTGTTTTACATTTTGTTTTACGACATTTTGTTTTACGGCATTTTGTTTTACGGCATTTTGTTTTACCACATTTGTTTTATGTCATATTGTTTTATGTCATCTTATTTACCTTTTCATTCGACAATTTAACTACATGTATATTAATTGTTAAGAATGTTCTTGACAGTTTTCAAAGATGTTATTATCTCCACAAATACACTATTGAAACATCGAGCGGCACCAGGCTCTTTTTAAAAAAAAATTCTTGTCATTTTTTTCTGACGGTGGATGAGGCATCCTACCGGATGAGATTCACCCATTATTTTTTGCAGCTTCTTAGTAGACCATGAACTGGTATTTGATCAGCTAAGTACTAGCAGCGAACGGTTCTTATCTTAATTGACCTGAATCAAACTAACGACGCAAACTAGATATTTTGTAACGCATGCAAGTTTTGAAAATTAAATTGTTTAATTAACATTGCACTAATGTTGTTTTTGTTAGTGTGTTGATGATTAATGTGTAACAGTTTCAATAACAAAAACAAAATCTTTATACATACGTGCACGGTATACTGGTTGCTATAAAATAATTTTCTATTCATGAAGAAATAAAACACAAGGAAACGTTATTTTATTTATTTATTTATTTTTATTACATTTTCACCCCAAACAAGGCGCATTTTGGTGTAGGGGGTTACTATTATTGACATAGGCACCAGGGGTACTATGTAGGGAGTTGGGCAGCAAGATGTCGGTTCACGTTGCACTTGAACTTCTGCATGTCAGTACAGTTGTGGAAGCAGGGACCCAGCAGGGAATTCCAAAGTCTAGCTGTCCTGGGGAAGAAACTACTGGAGGAAAAGGCTCTCTTATATCTAGGGATCTCTACTGTGAAGGGGTGGGATTTAGCTTCTTGTCGGGTTTGTCGGGGGTATTTACGTCGAGGAGGCACAAGTGCTTGCAGTTCGTCAGAGCATTCACCGTTAAAATACTTGTAGAAAAGGCAGAGGGATGCAACATTTCGTCGATGGGACAGGGGCTGAAATTTAGATGACAGTTTGCTGAAAGTTTTCATAAATAATTTTTCCTTTCGAGAGAATTGACTCCAAAGAAAGTCTAATGCTATCTTTTTTTTTTTTTACTTCTTAACTTTCTAACTTTAAATGAGTGACGCAGAGGGATAGACATGGAAGAAACATTCGCCTTAGATTTCAAGTTTTCCACATTAGTGAGAGTGTCTCGTTCGCACGGCTTCCACAGAGAGACTGATTAAAATATTTCTTTCTTTCAGTTCACACACGTAACGTCGTTTGTCAGCTTTCAACTCTGTTTTGTCTACCGTTTGACCTGTTATAGCCTGCCTCAACATTACGTTACACATCATTCATTCAACCCTCGAAACGATTGTGTTTTGTTTTATAGATCTGGGCTATCAAGCACTCAGCGCGACCCCTATCAAAATTCACATGAGCTAACTTAACTATCATCGACCTAATAATAACAAAAGCGAATCTAGACGTACAGGATACCCTCAGAAGACTACTCACACCCGAGAGTGTCCTGTACCTCTACAAGACCACTATTCACTCATGCATGAAGTATTGCTGGGCTGTGGCAGCTACCGCTAGCCTATCCCTCTTGGATAGAGTTAAAAAGACTTTTCAATCTAGTAGGCCCCACTTTGTCAACTAAGCTCCAACCCCTGTCCCATCGCCACAATGTTGCATCTCTGTGCCTACTTTACAAATATTTTAATGGAATGTGCTCTGATGAACTCATTGCACTTGTGCCCCCCCTCAACGTATATATCTCCGACAAACCCGCTTAGCAATAATATCTCATCCCTTCACTGTTGAGGCCCCTAAAAGCCAGAAAGCTTTCTATACTAACAGTTTCTTTCCTCGAACAGGTAGACTTTGGAATTCCCTTTCTGCTACCTGCTTCTCTGATGCAGAAATTTAAATGTAACGTAAACAAATATCTTGTTCACCTTTCCTAGGCATGGTCCCAAATAGTAGTCCCTTATGCCTTGTTAGGGGTGAACGTGAGTTACAAAAAAAACAACAACAAAAAAACATTTATATAATGTTTTTTATTGTGAAATAAAAGAACAGTAAAGAATACATATCTATAACACATCTGTATCTGTAACAGAGCGCGGACGCGCCTATAGCAGCAGCAGCAGCAGCAGCAGCAGCAACAGCTGATGGATACAAATGACCGAGCCGTGTGCGAGGTGACATCACAACGAGAAAAAAAAAGGAAAGAAAAAGATTATATTAAAAAAAGAAAAGAAAAACGTGGCCCGAAACTGACAGGAATAGACGTGTCTTTGTTTGCTTGCGACTGTCCGCATACAACGTGTGGGTCCCGAGTGTTGACATGTAACGACTACGTTACATGGATTGTCCATTCAATCTGCGATTATAAAACTCAAGCGTGACAGAACGACGGAAGGAAAAGCAACGTCGTATAAATATGCATAGGCACTCCTAAAAATGCTATTTCAAACTTAAGCATGACAGACTAATGTAAATACCATTTTATAATTAAGTATTACATACTGATTAAGAATTCGACTTTAAAATTAAGCGTTACAAATCGATGAAAATTTCTATTTAAAAATTATGCATTACAGACCGATGATAATGATATTTCAAACTAAGCGTTACAGACCAATTAAAATACCATTTAAAAATCAAGTGTTACAGACCAATGAAAATGTGATTTAAAAATTAAGCGTTACAGATCGATTAAAATGCCACTTAAAAGTTACACGTTACAAACCAATTAAAATACCATTTAAAAATCAAGTGTTACAGACCAATGAAAAGGTGATTTAAAAATTAAGCGTTACAGACCGATAAAAATGCCATTTGAAAATTGCGCGTTACAGACCGATAAAAATGCTATTTCAAAATTGCGCGTTACAGAACGATAAAAAATGCTATTTCAAAATTGCACGTTACAGACCGATGAAAATGCTGTTTCAAAATTAAGCCTTACAGATTGATTTAAACGTCATTGCAAAATTACGCGTTACAGATTGATGAAAATGCCATTTCACAATGAAATATTGGAGATCAATAAAAATGCGGTTTTTAAAATTCTGATAAAACTTTTTAAACCTGAGCGTGATGAACGAAATATCAAATAAACGAATATAGTTTGACATGTTCTTAGAACTGCATGCCTGTGGAACTCTCTTCCGTTTGCCTGTTTTCCAGCTGACTACAATTTGATTGACTTCAAGTCTAACGTAAACAAATTCTTAAGTAATCCAATTTACCAAATTTCCTCGACTAACGATTACTACGATAGTTTCCCATTGACTACCGTACACTCATTAACCCTTATCCTCGAGTGGCCTTCGAACCTTGATAAATGGTTACTTCTTTAAAAAAAAAAAAGGTAAAAACGACTCGATATATATTTTTGGTACTTGTACAATTTAATCATGACATTAAAAAAATGAAAATATTGAAAAAAAAAAAAAAAAGGTTATATTGTACGTATCCGTTTTGGACTGAAGATTTCCGGAAAAAAAAAATTTCACGTAATTTGATCGAGTAGTTCTTTTTTTTTTTTTTTTTTAAATTATTTTTCACGGCGGAAAAAAAACACGTTTTTATAAGAGCGCAATGAAGGTTGCCCTCTTTGAATTTTCCAACACGCCACCGAGAGATAACTCAGTTTAAAGCGCCGACACTCCCTCCCCATCTTTAATACTAGTTTTTCTTCCTAAAAATCGAACTTTTTGCTCGGTATCATAACAAATTGTTTTTTCGTTGTAAAAAAAAAAAAAAAAAAAACAACAACAAAAAAACCCAAAAAAAAACCCAACTACTTGATGAAATTAAGTGAATTTTTTTTTTCTCTCGGAGAACTTCATTCTATAACGGATACGTACAATACAACTTTTTTTTTTTCGATATTTTCATTTTTTAATGTCTTGACTAAACTGTACAAGTACCATATTTTTTTTTGCAATTGTATTTTAAGGTGATACAAAATTAAACTAATAATATCTTTCCAAAATCTGTTAAAACCATTTCTTACTGAGTCTTTCCAGTAAATTAGGCCTTTCTCTGTTTTTTAAGTAGGGTCGCAGTCTTGATGTGAATACACCTAGCGAGTCTAACATGCAAACTAACAGTTGAGTGCCTCCAATTTATGGAAAGCCACTTCAAACTTTGAGAAAAGGATTTCGTCGTCATCGACGCATTGACAGAAGAAAGGAAGAAAGGAAGGGAAAAAGAAGAAGGACGCATTTTTTTAAGGACCGACTCTGAAAAGCGGCTTTGCGATCCATCTGTTCGGATAGAACTGCCCTCAGGGCGATCACCACAAAGGATTCTGCCTTGTTGCTTGTCAGGGTGTCGAAAAGAACCATTTTTATTTTATTTCATCTTATTTAAATTCAATTTTTGCATTTTTGTTTTAGAGAGAGGTTTTGTCTGTCGATCGAGAAGTTGGTCTATCACGACAGACCAAGGGATGGTTAAATGGTGTCTTATAAATATGATTGAGCGCTCCTAAAAATAACATTTCATACTTAAGCGTCACAAACAGCTAAACATGCGATTTTCAAAATTAAGCGTTACAAACCGATGAAAATGCGATCACAAAATTTAGCGTTACAAACCGATGAAGATGCGATTTCAAAATTTAGCGTTTACACACCAATGAAAATGCGATTTCATAAGTAAGCGTTACAAACCGATGAAGATGCGATTTCAAAATTTAGCGTTACAAACCGCTGAAGATGCAATTTCAAAATTTAGCGTTACACACCAATGAAGATGCGATTTCAAAATTTAGCGTTACAAATCGCCGAAGATCCAATTTCAAAATTTAGCGTTACAAAACGCTGAAGATGCGATTTCAAAATTTAGCGTTACAAACCGATGAAGATGCAATTTCAAAATTTAGCGTTACACACCAATGAAGATGCGATTTCAAAATTTAGCGTTACAAACCGATGAAGGTGCGATTACAAAATTAAACGTTACACACTGGTGAAAATGCTATTTTAAAATTAAGCGTTACACACCGATGAAAATTCGATTTAAAAATTAAGCGTTACACACCAATGAAAATTCGATTTAAAAATTAAGCTTTACTAACCAACGAGCATGCGATTTTATAATTAATGCCTGTTATTTTTTTTTGGAAATAGCAGATTGAATGGATGCACTTAGAAAAAACAAAGAAACTCTTTTTCAAACCAAAAAAGACATATTTCCACTTGGATCATATCTAACAAGGAACTGTAGAAGAGTTGAACAGCAAGATGTTTGTTTACATTACATTTAAATTTCTGCATTTCTGTGCAGTCAGAGAAGCAGTAAATAGGAAAGGAATTCCAAAGTTTAGCACTCCGGGGGAAGTCAAAGGCTTTCCAGCATCTAAGAACCTCAACGAGGAAGGGGTGGGATTTTGCTGCTTGTCAAGTTGGTCATGAGGTATGTACATCGAGAAGACAAGTGTTATGAGTTCATCAGAGCACATTCCATTAAAGTACTTGTCAAAGAGGCACAGGGATGCAACACTGTGGAGATGGGTCAGAGGTTGGAGCTTGGCCGATGGGGCAGGACCTATTTTAGACTTTTTTTGCCCTTGCCTAAGAATGCGAGGCTAGTTGGAGATGCATCAGCCCAGATGTGGCAACAATACACCATGCATGGATGGATAGTGGCTTTCTAGAGCTATATGATAATCTTAGGTATAAATAATTTTCTAGCATGGTAAAGAGAGAGCTCTTCTTCTTTGCAGCAGCCTTGGCGATACCTTCAATGTATTTATTTCAATTCGTGTTGCTTCTGAATATTAAACCGAGGAGTTTAACCGATGAGATCTCAGGTAAGATGTTATTCGTCATGGCAATCGGTGGTTGAGAACATTTTCTGTTATTGTTAAAGGAAAGAATATTAGTAGCATTAAATATTCTCGGTCGTTTATGGACTCATTTCACTACAAACTGAGAGTTGTTTTCTAAGATTCTACCATTGCATATGTGTACATTCGGTTTAATTTGACGTTGTGTAGATTCGTCTTAATTTGAGAGACGTTCAAGCATTTTTAATTTGAGATATTTTAATACTTCTTTGACGTAAATAAATGTTATTGTTGCCCGGGTGTTTGAAGGTGTGTTGAGCAAAAAAAAAAAAAAAAAAGTGGTAGTAGGTAGGCAGGCTTGAACCCGCACCACGAAGAAGGAAAAGAATGTGAAAAAAAGTGACGTCTTTGCTGCTGCGCCCATTGCCAAACCAGAAGTGACGAATGTTTAAATTAAGGCTAGTCAATCGAAAACAGGGGATGACCTTCGAAAATATTGGCGAAAAAAGTGACCCCTCTCTGTAGAAAAGTGCCCAGTTGAGAGCGAAGGAATTAATGTTTTAGCCAATTTTTAAAAAAATATTTGTTGTCCGAAGGGTCGGGCTTCAAAACGCTACTGATCTCGTGAAAATCCGTTGCCTCTCTCGAAAGTTTTAAGCATACATACATACATACATACATACATACATTTAAACAGACAGGTGCGATTTAAATTATAAACTCAGCGATTCTGTGTTCTTTATCGAGTTCATTTTTATTTATTATAAAATTGGTAAATCTTCCTATAAATTGGCGACTCTATTAATTTATTATTAAGGGACCCGAAAAATGCATCCTATAATTGAAACTGGCGACAGAAAAAAATACTATACATTGGACGACTATTGAAACTTTATATAAATGTGCAAAAACCTATCGCAAACTTGCTGCTATGATTTCAAATGATCTGAAATAGTAGCAAGGGGAGACTTGATTTCAAATATTTCTTATCTCTGCTAGAAAATTACTTACGCCCGAAAGTATCCTGTACCTCAGCAAGGCCACTATTCGCCCATGTATGGAGTATTGTTGTCATATTTGGGCTGGTGCGTCCGCTGCTAGACTCTCACTTCTAGTCAGGGTTCAAAAGAGTCGCCAACCTCATAGGTCCCGAACTGTCATCTAAACTTCAGCACCTGTCCTGACGAAATGTTGCACCCCTCTGTCAGTTCTACAAGTATTTCAATGGTGAATGCTCCAACGAACGCCCTTGTACTCTCTTGATGTAAATACTTCTGACAAACCCCAAAAGCAGCAAAATCCCACCCCTACACAGTAGAGATCCCTAGATGTAAGAAAGCCTTCTACTCTACTAGTTTCTTTCCTCAGGACTGATAGACTTCGGGTTCCTACTTTCTCAACTGTACTGACATCCAGAAGTTCAAGTGTAACGTGAACATACGTGGGCGAATGGTAACCTTGTAGAAGTACAGGATACTTTCAAGCATAAGTAACTTTCTAGCATGGTAGAGAGAGCCCAACTTCCTCAATTGATTTTAAGCGGTCATACCAATAATAATTAAAACTACTTAGTTGCAATAATGGCGAAAGGTACATTTTCAATTTAAATTAAAAACCAGTTAAAAAAAGTTTTTATATATCGTATTTTTTTTTTCATATAGTTAGTGGCGAAATAATAGGTCAAAGGGTACATTAATGACAAAGTTTTATTCTAACATTTTTGTAAACTTTATGGTAAATTTTCAGATTAGGTCCAGCGCCACAATTTTCTTTTAAATGACGACTTGTTAAGGTTTTCGACTATGCTGAATACGAAAATCGCATTGAAATTATGCAGAAATAAGTAGCTATCGAGATATAAAAAGTTGTATTATGCATTGCATTCTTTGGCGGCCATCTTTTTACGCGCGTGCGCTCGCCATAAACAAATCTACTTATCTATGACTGACACTGCACGCGCGTAAAAAAGATGGCCGCTAAAGAATAAAATGCATAATACAACTTTTTATATCTCGATAACTAATTATTTCTGCAAAATTTCGATGCGATTTTCGTATTCAGCATAGTCGAAAACCTATACAAGGTGTCATTTAAAAGAAAATTGTGGAAGTGGACCTAATCTAAAAAAATACCAACTTTATATTTTAGTATTATATATTATTATTATTATTATTATTATTATTATTATTATTATTATTTTTCTTGTTTTCTTAATCCTTTGTGATGAGATTTTATAATTTGTGTATGGAAGGCAGTAATTACTGTGGATACAGTTACAAGAATTAGCATTCCTATCCCGTTGCAGTTAACCACCTGAAGAAGGCCGGAGAATAAGTTGGCCGAAACGTGGTGAAACAACAACTATGAAGATGAGGAATTCCTGACAACATCTCATGAATAGATCAGACTACAGTTTCGGACCAGATAGCTAGAGAATGGCATCCCTCCTGTTGACATGGAAATTTCCCCTTCATAAGGCCCAAAAGAGAGTCGCCAACCTAATAGGTCCCTGAACTGTCATCCAAACTTCAGTCTCTGTCCCACCGACGAAATGTTGCATCCCTCTGCCTGTTCTATAAGTATTTTAATGGTGGATGCTCTGACGAACTACAAGCACTTGTACCCCCTCGACGAAAATACCCCCGACAAACAGCAAAGTCCCACCCCTACACAGTTGAGTTCCCTAGATGTAAGAAAGCCTTTTCCTCTAATAGCTTCTTCCCCAGAACTGCAGGATTTTGGAATTCTCTTCTGGTTTCCTGCTTCCCCAATTGTACTGACATGCAGAAGTTCAAGTGTAATGTGAACAGATACCTTGCTGCTACACTCCCTACATAGTACCCTTGCAACTTAGGTCCCTGATAGTAGCCCCCTACATCAAAGTGGTAATATGCCTTGTTTGGGGTGAAAATGTCATAAAAAAAAGCATCGTGGTCCTTGCGGAAAATATGCATGAGAAAAGAAATAGAATGACTAAGGATGAGGCTACAAAATTGATCCAACCATTTGAGAAGATGGAGAGGAGGACCATATTGTATTCCACGGACTGGTTGTTCTAGGACAGAAACTTTGTTCATGGAAGTTTCGTTTAGTTTTGGTGGGTGGGGGTTATAGCTTGACGAAATTTTATTGTGAATGTTTTTTGGGGATTGGACCTCAGTCGAGCACTTGCCATGAAAATATCTTTCTTTCTTTTACGACGTGCCTTAAATAAGTTTTCAGACTTTTTTTTCGTATGGGCACTTTTGTTGATAATACACACATGAGTCCTCTTCAAAGTAATCTTCTCCGGCTGCAATGCACATTACACCGTTCCATTTCTGGAAGTTTCCATGGAAGTCCTCTTGTGTGAGCGTGTCAAAGACCTTCGTCACATCCTCTTTCATCTCCTTTATTGTCTCATAATGACAGCCTCTAAGGTTTTCTTTGAGCTTAGGTAATAACCAAAACTCACAGGTTTGGACTATAGAGAGGGCGAGGAACTGTGTTGATGTCCATCTTGGTCAAATAGTCTAATCTTCTCTGAGTACTTTTAGAATAAACTTTACGCAAATCTTCAGTATTTTCAGTTCCTCATGAATAATTGTGTGTACAGTTCCCACACTGACATCAAACTATGCACTTATTGTCTCTATAGAAATACGACGGCCATTATCCATGAAATTCTTTATTTGGCCAATCAACTCTGGTGTTCTGGCTTCCTTACTCCTCCCACACCTCTCATCATCCCTCATAGACTCCCTGCCTTGTTTGAATCTCTTATGCCACAACAAAAAACTGATGTTCAAGTCATTCAAGATTGTCCAAAAGCAGTCTGAAGCATTCCATACGTTTTTGTGGCATTTTTTTTTTTTACAAGTTTTAAAATATAATTTTATTGAAAATCATTCTCCTAAAGTGTCCTCACGTTCAGATTGCATTTTTGAAATTCACTAGCTGTGACAATCAGGCTTTAGTAGGGTGTATTGCAATTCCTGCTGTAGCTGTTCATTTGAATCTGAAAGCATAAAAATTGGTCGGTCATCTCTCTTATGACAATAAAATACTGAATTTTCAAGAGTCTACGACAATTTAAAACGCCTGTGTTCAAAAGACGTCTGGAAACTTATTGAAGGACCCTGGAATTTCTTTATCTTCCTCTCTTTTCCCTCTTCTCTTCTAACCTGTTTTTATACTGTTCTCTCTCTCTGTCTGTCTGTCTGTCTCTCTCTCTCTCTCTCTCTCTGTCTCTCCCTCTCTCTCTTACTTTCTTTACTTTTTCTGTTCCTTTCTTTGCTTCTCTCTGTTTTCTTTTTTCTTTTCCTTTCCTTTTCTTTTTTCTTTACTTTCTTTCTTTTTATTGCTTTATTTCTTTCTTTATCTACTTTTAACTTATTCTTTCTCATACCGTCCGCATTTCTTGGAGCAACACCCTGAAGAACTCGAACAGCGACGTGTTTGAACCTAACTGGTGACTGTAGTAGTAAGAGTTGAGAATGGGGCGGGAGGGCTGAGGGGGACAAGTAAATAAAGGCATTTCCCTCCCCCCTTTCCCAACCCCACGAGCCACCAGACGAGAAGATGAGGTGGAGGTTTGCCGAAAGGCGCCAGCCCGAACACCTCCGAACAGAAGAACGGGATAATAGTAGATTATTCTCCCCTGTCGATGGCAAACAGGGGCGTGCAACTCTGCAAACACGTGTCGCCATTCGGGTGCTCACCCCCACATCATCTCCAGCCACCCGGGCCACTTCCCAATAGCGAGTTGCTCTCGATTCGAGTCCGCCTGCTTTTCTTTATTGTGGTCACCATTGATGAGAACAAAAAAGAACCGAGAAAAAAGTATCTTTCGCTTTTGTGTCTAAAAGATTACCCCAGGGCACTCGCAATCGTATTTTCTTGGCCTGATAGCACATTATATATATATATATATATATATATATATATATATATATATATATATATATATATATATATATATATTGGAGGTTGTATGGAAAAATTAAGTTATGTATTGATACAAATAATATTTTGGAGTGTCTAAAACAGGTTATGGGGATGAGGACATTTTCTATGGGAGTATTTGTGACCGTTTTTTTTTCTTTTTTTTCCACTTTCTCTTTCAGTGTTTCCTTTTTCCACCCCTCTTCTTCCTCTCCTCTGTCTACCTATCTCTCACTCTCTCTGGGTCTATCCTCCCCCCCCCCTGCTCTGTGCTTTTCAGCCTCTTTTCTACACTTATTTTCACTTCTTATCGCTATGTCTCTTGCTTACTTTCTCTCCTCTCACTCTCTTCCTATCTCTTCCTTTCTTTCTGTTAAGTCACCCCCTGTACACTAATTTACGCCTTTTTTCGCTGTCTCTTTCTCTTTCTCTCTCTCTCTCTCTGTGCATATCTCATTCTCACCTGCTCTGTCCCTCTTCACTCAGCTTCCCCTCTACATTTATTTACTCCACTTTTAACTATCTCTCTCGCTTTCTTTCTCTCTCTCCCTCCTTCTCTCTCTCTCTCTCTCTCTCTCTGTGCCTATCTCTTCCTTTCCTTCTGCTCTGTTCTTCCAGCTTCCTCTCTACACTAATTTACTCACCTTTTCGCTATCTCTTTTATCCCCCCCCCTCTCTCTCTCTCTTAATTAATCGGCACTTGTGCATTTTACGTTTGGATGATATTTTTTAATTTTCATTCCTAATGAATTTGAAGAATTTTATATGCTTTGCACAAAAGCAAATTAAACTAAATATAGCCTACATTACCCAACCTTAGGCCTAGCAGCTGTGTTCTCAAATTCCTAATCGTAGGTTACTTGGCTTAGGATTTAATCCTGACCTACACATTTACAAACATATGCACATGCCTAATTTTATAAAAATAATAGCAAGTAACAAAACCACGATATGTGTCGGTGGTCTTATGGTTAGCGGCGTAAACTGATCTGGAAGTGCCAAGTTGAATCTTTTACATATGGACGTCGGCAACCTTCACGTGGTCTCTCTTGTGAAAAACTGATTATGGAAAGAATCGGAGAGAACCAATACCAACCACAGAATTGAACCGGACAGAAAAACCAGTTGATTGATACAAATTTACGTTTTTTTTTTAACGAACCTGCTTTATAAATTTATTTTACGCTTTCTCACTCAAACATGTCTAATCATTAGTTTCAGGGAGTTGAGTAGCGAGATGTTTGTTCGCGTTACATTTGAACACTCTGCAGATTAGTACAGTTAGATAAACAGAACAGCAGGGGGGAGAAATTTCATGGTTAGGCAATCAGAAGGAAGAAACTAATAGGTCAGAAGGCTTTTCGGCATTTAGGGACCTCAATAATGAAGGGGGAAATTTTGCTGATTGTCGTGTTGCTCGGGAGTATGTAGGTCGAGGGAGCACAAGTGCTACGAGTTAATCAGAACACATTCAATTGAAGTACTTATAAAACCGATACAGGGGTGCGATGGGACTAATGTTGTAGCTTGGCAGACAGTGGGGGACCTATTAGATTTGAGACCCGTTTTTAACCCTGTCTAAGAGTGAGAAACTAGTGGCAGATGCATCAGCCAAGATGTGGCAACGATACTCCATGCATGAGCAGAATAATGCCTTTGTAGAGATACAAGATAAGCTCACTTTTTTTGCAGCAGCTTTGGCAATGTCCTCAATCTATTTGTTCAAACTCATGTCACCCGTAGATCTTAAGCCGATGAGTTTCAAGGATGAGCTTTAAAACATGGTGTTATTTGTTATGGCGGTCGATGGTTGAGAATGATTTTTTCTTTTTTGTAATTGTTAAAAGGAAAGAAACTTGGTCTTAGTAGCATCAAATGTTACCATCCGTTTATGGCTCCATTCCACGACAGACTGGAGGCCATTTTCTAAAGTTTCTGCTATTGCCTTGTTTTTTTTTGATTTTTTTTTTCTTGTATCTATTATAACGTCTGGTACAGATCTCTCTCCTTAACCTCCACGTCTTTCTCTCCCCGCTCTCTCTCTCTTATAACAAACTAATTACACATAAAAGTAATCTCTCTCTCTCTCTCTCCCCCTTCTTTCTATCACTCTCGCGCTCTCTCTCTCTCTCTCTCGCTCTCTCTCTCCATACCATCTGTGTTTTGTCTCTCAAATTATAATGTCGGCATAGACAGGCGCCACTCCAAATAGTCGAGAAGATCAAAGTGGATGGAAAGAACGAGGAGAGAAAGCACTAACCAGACCTCCAACTGGACGAGTGCGAAGAGTACTGGAACCTTGGAGAGGCTGGTTGCTACCCAAATTCCAGTGAAAATCAATGGAAAAACGCATGGGACTTTTAAGAGGCGTGAATATTACTCCATCTCCAAGAAAAAAAGGAAGGAAGAATCGTTGTCGCTATGTTTGAATGATTTTTTTCTTTCTGTTCGTGAATCGCATTCGGTTATTCGAGATTAGAAAAGTATTTATGACGGTGAAATAATGTCGTCAAACTCAAAAGGAGATCATGTTTGCCTTTTTCTTTTCTTTCTCCGGTTCCGCAACCTTTCTGTACATCCCTCCTAATTTCCTATGTACCGTCTCCCCACGAGGGGTACAATGCTATAAGATGGGTCAAAACTCGAAAATAAAAATTTATACTGATAGAAATTCACCCAATAAATGTAAAGGAGATATTTATTTGGTAGATTACTACTATTCATAGTATCAGCAGCGGGGAAGGGGGGGGGCTTTGCCCGAGCTTAAAATACGCTTAAATATGATATTTTAATTTGTCCAGATTTCGTATACAGTAGAACCCTGGGATACGGTGGCCCTAAGATACGTTTTTTTTTTTTTTTTTTTTTTTTTTTTGTCAGGTTACGATTTGGAATACGATGTCTTTCCGGCTTCTGGTTATGGTATTTGCTCCGCCTTACGGTGTTATTTATAATGTTATTTGATTATATACATGTGTATTATATACTGTACTGTATTTTGTTACTAATTTTTAATGTCGTATCTCAGGGTTCTACTGTATATTATTATAGAGTCGTGATTTCAAAAGTAAAAAAAAAAAAAAGTAGTATTCAGGTGCCATTAGCTAGAATCGAAACCGAAACTATAGCATTCAAAGCTGGTGACATTACCACTGTACCAACGTGACACGCATATAAATTGATTAAAAGTTAAAAATAAACTAAGATGATTGTACAAAATGTTTAACGATTTTCTTACAATTTTGACCCATTTTCGACCCCTTAAAAACAATTTTAACCGGTTAAATACCTATAAAAGAAGGGTTAGGACCCCCCCCCCAATAATTTGAGGCCCCTAGCGCCGCTCTGCGACTTCTAGTTTTGGGGGAGATAGAGTTTGAAAATATGGAGACAGACAGACAGATATATAGCCGTTTATGTATTAGATTTTTATTTATTTTCGATTTTAGAGCGATTCTCGGGAACTTCAAAGGTGACACACTCCTGTTGCCATCTAACTTAACAACTGAACACTACTTGCATCTAAACTTAATACACGCTTTCAAATTAGTTAAAAAAAAACGTATCCAGGTAGACAGAAGAGTTATATAGCAGAGGAATATAATGACTGTATAATGATTTTTCAAGTGTTAGCTAAAATTCCTGTTTGTTGTGATAAAAAAATTCCACCGTTAACATTGTTGTTACGTTATATAGCTGACAAAACATCTCAACGTCCAATAATCATAATAACTAGCGAGACCTGTGGACATTCCACAGGGGGACTGATTCATATATATATATATATATATATATATATATATATATTATATATATAAATTCGTATTCCTATCTGTTTGTTTTTTGTTTGTTCATAATTTGATTAACATATACAAAAGGTCCATTACTTTAATACTTCCTTCATTCCTATATATAGTATGATTCTTGCAAAATAGACGATTAAGGGGTGACATTAGCATATTACATTAAAGAAAATCTATTTTATTAAATAGCGATATGTTAGTTATTGTTTATAGTGAGAGAATTGTTTTAAGTGTTATATTTAAGTTTGTTATTTAAATTTGATTTATATTGATAACATATTTATTTAGTTTATTTTTACCGACATTGATTTTTTTATAAACCGGTTTGAGTTATTACCCCTGGGCGACAATTTTGTTTTATTTTATTTTTGCTTTCTTTTTCGGCGGATATTAAAACTAAAAAACTTTCAAGCGTTATTTTTTGGAATTAGTTTAAATAAAATAATTTCCGTGATTTCGCAATCTGTGGATTTTTCTTTTAAAATAAACAAACAATCCAATTCAAGTACGATTCTTTATTTAAATAAATAAAAAAAAACAACATTTTTTTACCATTTTTTTCTTCACATTTTTTTGACATCGTAACTGCTATTTTTTTTTCTTTTAATAACACAATAAATCAAAACTCATCATTTTTATAGCATAAAAACATGTATTAAAACAAATTCTACTTTGGTATTTTTGAAAATGAATTATTTACAGTTTGTTTTCCTTGCAACAAACCGTAATAACAAATCTTTCTAAACTGAGGTAGCATCAAAAGAAATTCGCTTAAGCTGGAATATGGTCATAAAAAGGTGATCAATATCTGGAAAATGGCTTCTCGTCGTATCCCTTCTGCCGAAATATTTGGCCGAGAGTTTATCACGTACTTCTTTTTTCAGAGCCGATT
>NC_136517.1:35049585-35067085 GCF_053919585.1 Euprymna scolopes | reverse complement strand
TATGTGTTCCACTTAAGATCAGGAGTAAAAGTGAAACCCAGAGGCTTGTCAAAACATGAGGTCTCCCCAAGACGAGAGCCGTTCATTTCAATTGATGCCAGATGGGGATCAGGGCGTTGATGATGTAAAGATAAAAGCTTGGTTTTAGATGCATTAAAAGTAACCAGCCACTCCTTTCCCCATTGTACCACATGCTCAAGATCAGAGGAGAGAGAATCAGAGAGAACGTGATCGTTTACTGTCTTAGATGTGCTACCATAGATAGTAGTGTCATCATGTAAGGATATGATTTGGAAAATCATTAATGTAGATCAGGAAGAGAGTTGGTCCCAGGATGGACCCCTGAGGGACTCTAGCATTAATACTGAGAGCTTCTGATTTCTGCCCATCAACCACTACTCTTATGAACCTATCAGAGAGAAATGATTTAATAATTGAAAAGACATTTCCAGCTATACCGTATTATGGACATTAAAAATCAAAACATAATAACCCTATATATAAAATTTTCATTTCTATTTTGATAAAAATCCATACGATTTTGATTCTAAAAAAATGTTGGTAAAAACCGCAGTTTAATGGCCTCAACCTAATGCGATGAAAAAAAGGTGTACATATTGCTGTAAATAAAAACGTGCTTGAAATGTGCAGACGCAGTTAGATTTCTGTATTATTTTGTCAACTCCATAATAAACCACAGAGTGGACATTTTTTTCTTTCACGTAACCTTAATTAAACAATCATCGTTTCTTAAACAATGGAGCCACGAGTAAAAAGCACCCGAAGAGCGACATATTTGTTTGCGTACCTTTCTAATATTCAAGAAATGTTTCTTTTTCTTGGGAAAAACCGAAACATAATTAATTGGCTCCTCAAAGGTTTACACGGACTTGGAATAATACATTTGCTACACGAGTATTTTTTTTTCTTTTTTGGAATTCATGACTCTTTTGACTCCCAATTTTTCGTCTGCTTAAATTCTAATCACGTGATTACGGTGTAGCGTCAACAGAACATTCAAGTGCCGCTTGTTATGGATTTAGCTGAATACTATATTAAAAATCACTTTATTGGTACTTATACACTTATTTTACCAGGCTGGCGGATGTATTGTAACTATTCTGTACTTTCACCTAACAATCTGATAAACCAAAAGATATCGTAAAACTTGAAAATACTATTTAAAAGAAAATAGCAAAGTAAAAAAATAATCTGATTAAAGTAAAAAGAAACGAAAAGAAAAGTTAAATTTAAGTTTTACAATATATTTTTGTGACGAAATACTACCTTTTTTTTTTAATTACACGCGAATTCATTCATAATTGTGAAATTATTCAAAATAGAAGACACACGCACAAGCATAACTAAAAAAAAAAAAAAAAAATTTTTTTAAATAATTGTACAACACTTTAAATTTAAATCAATATATTCAAACGGTCCTTTGGAAAATAAATATGTAAAATAAAGTGGTACATATTACAGTGCTATTTTTATTTTTTTTTTAATAGTAGTTTTTGAATTTATTCAAGTTTTACGATATCTTTTTGTTTATTAAATTGTTAGGTGAAAGTACAGAATAGTTACAATACACCCGCTAGCCCAGTAATTTAAGTACATAAGTACCAATAAACTGATTTTTAATATCGTATTCAGCTAAATCCATAACAAGCGGCACTTGAATGAATAGTTTATTTTATTGACTTGGGAGTCAAAAGAGTCATGAGTTCTTTTCTTTTTTAATTTATTAAAACAAAAAATTATTTTCAGATTGTGTGTCACGACACTTTAGTGTAAAACCTCAGTTTAGTGGCCTGAACTTAATACAATGAAAGATTGTGTATAGGCGATAAATATTGTTCTATCTTGTTTTTTTTTTTGTAAATGCGGAACCTCTTCGAGTTAAAATCAACTTAGTATTACGCCTGTTATCTTAAGAAGACGCTTGGAATGTGCACGTATGCTGAAATGATAGCTTTTACTTCTTTAATTTCCGTTTTTAATGACGACTCCATATTTTTTAGCGATTATTCCTGCATATGTATATATTTCAAGCATGTTGTACTTAAGTTTACAAATGTAATACTAAATTGATTTTAACTCGAAATCGTTCCTCATTGACTAATATTTAACAAAAAATAAAGATAAAACAACATTTGTTACTTGTAGACAAATTATCACTGCGTTCTGTTGAGGCTGATAAATTGCGTTTTTACCAAAATGCCCAAAAAGCTTAAGGAATCTGAGGAAGAAATTAAAATTCTGTAAATCTTGCTTAATTTGTGTCTAATTAATCACGATGAATCAAATTTAATGCAAATCCGAAATATTTAAATTTTTAAAATGCGTCATACCATGCCCTTTAAAGATACTTTGAAAATTTCCAAAGAAACAGAAAATTTTTAGAATATTTATTAATCGATGTCTGATAGCTATTGTTCCAATTTCACAGAATATCGACGGAATCTGAACATTCATGAAGTATTTCCACATCCTCTTTGCCTCCCATTTACATAAAACTAAATTCAAAACAGACTTCGTAACCTAGGTGATGTCTTTTTCTATTACGTGCAACCTCTTTCATACAAAAGAGACGTTGCTAGCCTGTCTCTGCTCTATCGTTATTTTCATGGTAAGTGTTCGACTGAACTCCAATATATGGTCTCCCCTCGCCAATTTTTCACCCCCCTCCAAAAAAAATAAAAACAAAAAAACACTTGTCAAGCCAAAAAACACTATCAATAAATCCCCCACTCTCTATTTGTGCCTAAACCTAAATACAGATTCCGGATTCTATGAATAAAGCTTCTTTCCTAGAATTGCCCGCCTGTGGAATTCTGTTCCGCTGGTCTGCTTTCCATCTGACTACAATATCGTCGTCTTCAAGTTTAATGTAAACAAGTTTTTATTGAACCGTCCTCGTAAATAATCTAATTATACTAAATTTCCATCACAAACGATTACTACGCTACTGTCTCAATGACTACATTAACCCTTATCCTCGAGTGGCCTCCGCGTCTTGATATGTAGTAATCCCTCTGTAAAAAAATAAATAAATATAGCGCTCATTTACCACTTTTTATTGTGTTAGATGTGTTCAAAAACTCATAATGGCTGGTTAATTTGTGTGTCACGACGCTTTAGTGTAAAACCGCAGTTTAGTGGCCCGAACTTAATACAATGAAAGATTGTGTATAGGCGATAAATATTGTTCTATCTTGTTTTTTGTAAATGCGGAACCTTTTCGAGTTAAAATCAACTTAGTATTACGCCTGTTATCTTAAGAAGACGCTTGGAATGTGCACGTATTAGTTTAGGAGTAAATCCTGTATATACCAATGTATAAACTTAATTTAATATTCAATATTATAACATTAGTTTAAATTTTTTTTTCTTTGTGAACGGGATAATACCAACCCACAATTGTTAAATTTACAAAAAATAACTAAATAACGATTCTTTTCATTATTGTAACGAAATCCGAAAACTGAAAAAATGAGTTTTCACTAAAAAAAAGTGATAACTACTTATTGTTTTTGTCAATTTCAACAATAAGCAATGTTATCTACTTAATTGTCATGTCACAGTTATTTCAGTTTTTGCTGGAATACTACATAAAATATATATTTCCATTATTCAACGAAAAGAAAATGATTTCAGCCATGTTTGTTTTGTCACGTGTGACGTAAACACAAGGGAAATAACTCATTGTTTTAATTGGCCTAAGCTTTTGACAATTTTCAAAAATGGATTACCTCCCCTGCTAATATACGCGCTCTTCAGTTATTATGTAAACTAAAATTACTGATTTCTTCAAAAACTAGTTTCCTTAATAATGACTTTCTACCTTATTGTTTTTCGTAATTTTTGGATATGTCCATTATTGCGACATACCCATTTAATAATAGCACTGGTTTCACTTGAAATTCACTATTTCAGTTTTAAAAATCCGCTACAATAACGAAGAACATAAATAATTAAATAGATAAATAAATAACGTGTCTATCTTACTCATCCTATTGCCTAGAATATAAAATTCCATAAGTTCAATAGTTTAGGATTTTAACAAGAAGATGTATATTATTGATGCATCGATTCTTTTAAAAATGCATAATTTAATATGGCTCAAAATTTGATGTAGAGCAATTTTTTTTCTCTATTAATTGTTTTTGTATATAAACTCTGGTTGAGTTAAAGAGGAGTAAGCGTACCCCATAAATATACGGCATAATCACGTTGACACGCAGGTTCTCGTCAGATCATCAAACTTAAGCAATATTGAGCCTGGTCAGCATCAGATGAGTGGCCATTTGAGAATACCAGGCGCTGTGTGCAGAAGGACGTCGACACCTCTATGCAAGAGCTGAGAGAACTTAACACTGTTATTTCCCCTGACCGGGATATACATGCGACTGAGGACCGCTTGTGAATTCCATGTTCCCATGAAACTTCCTCCTTCAGAGGAAGCCGGTTCAATCTGTTTAGGGTGAGTGCCGCTTCGGTATGGTATCTCATAAATGGCAGAGTTTAGCGGTTAAATATTTTCACCGACAAATTCTTAAACTATTGGCCACATAGCACCGAAATTAACAGGAAATCGTAATCATACACCAAAGATTGCTTATAATGAATAAAATTTTTGTTTGGATGGATTAATTACGCGTATAGAAATATGTCGGCAAGTTGAAATGCAAAATGTTCGTTTCAACTTACCGACATATTTCTGTTACTTTTGCGTATGCGCAAATTCATTCATAACTTGAAGTGGTTTAATTTGAAATCTTCCTTATTTGTTGATAGCTGAAACGGTAGGGAACGCGGCTAGCGCACTAATTTTTTGGTTTTGATTCTAGCTGATTGCACCCAAGTCATTCTTTTTTAATCTTTTGAAATGAGTACTATATATTAGGTACAATATGATAACCAATAGAGAATTTGCTTCGAAATGCCATGGCCGAAAAGTATTTTCCTTTTTGATTCAACTTTGAATTGCCATTCTTTATCCTCCTGTACAGATTATATCTTGATTGCAGAAATTTCCTCCTGGACCAAATTACCGTAGGTGTGCATTAACAAACGCCACATACAGATTTATTATGCCTAAACTATTACCCACCATCTTATGTAACTTTTGCACGTCGTTACATACACATTCACTCGTGATAGGGGAGATTGGTGGTGTCTATTCCGAAAGCCGTTCTTAATATGGGGAGTCCTCTATCAATCTAAACAGTTCATATACAGTGAGAATCCCTCAATTCTAAAAAACATCTGTTTATATTTGCTATTCTTATGTTTCATAATTTATCATTGCATACGGATTTACGCATTCCCTTATTCGCTTTTTTTTCAGATTCAAAAAGTATCTTCAGGTTATCAACAACCGTAGTTTACGTTTTTGTGATGTAGAGAGGGAGGGGGTGGCTTTCACCGGGCAACGCCGGTTAATGGGTCCTGCTAGTTTCTTATATTATTTACACCACTTTTGAATTTTTGCATCGTGACAGATTATTGTATAAAGATTATTTCTTAATCTTTATCTTTATCAATTATATTAGTGATGGGACGATTCCAATATTTTTCTTGATTCCGATACAACGACTGACTCCATACTAAATTCCAGATTCCGATATAATTACCGACTCCGATTCCGTTTTTTTTTTTCTCTTTTTAAATCTCTAAATATTTGACTATAGAGTCGTTATTTTTTCCCGATTACCGTAAAAACATATGTGAAATGTGAAAATATTTTCTCAAACGTAAAAACAAACTTGTAGGGGGGGGGTCTATAGATTTTGGTTTTACTGGTTGTTTAAAATCAATAAATATTTAGTATTTTAACACTACTACCAGTGGTACAAGAAAGGTCCCCTTTTCTTGTAAGTAAGGAAAACATTAGATAAGTAAAAATGAGATTAAGATAGACTGAGATTCGAACCTTGTAAGCAAGGTTCGGAAATAGGATCAGAAATGGAATATAGAATTCGCATTGTTCAATTTAATATAAAATAGTAGATATGTTTGAGTAAAGGAATTTTGATTGTTCAATTCTTTTTTATGAAAACAGAATTAAAATAAGGTCAGTTAGAAGAACGAACAATAGCAAATGTAAATATGTTGAAAAATAAGTTAGGTCGAAAAATAGGTTAGAAGAATTCTTTGTCTGCAGAAATGGTTTGGGCATGCGCGAACCATGCATGTTTAACCCACGTGACTTTCCTATGTGCGTGTGTGGCACGTGTTTGAAGCTATACATGACGTCATAGCAGAAAATGAATTCTCGATATAGTTTACTAGTTTTAGGAGATTAGACAGAGTTGGACAGACGGGAGACAGAGCTGATATGAGTCAGAAGAGGGCCCCCCTTTGGATGCGAAGGGTTAGAAAGTTTTAATCATGTAGTCGACTTTGAATTCCTGGAACCATCATCATTGCAACCGGCTGAATGTGATAAAAGAACACATCATATTTTATAACTGCCGTCTTGTGTCGTCATTCTATCAAATTGAATGTAATGTGAAATAATCGTTAATATGAACTTTGTGTCCTCTCATCTTATATGAACTTGTTCCCACTCATCATTTTTATAATAAACTTTGTGTATAACTCATCTAAGTAATGTGTCCCCCTCTCCATCTAA
Organism: Euprymna scolopes; assembly: GCF_053919585.1. NCBI lineage: Eukaryota > Metazoa > Mollusca > Cephalopoda > Sepiida > Sepiolidae > Euprymna > Euprymna scolopes. The sequence continues at coordinate 35,060,448 of NC_136517.1, read as the reverse complement.
GTAATGACTGTCCCCTCCTGTGTCATAAGAACTGATAACCCTCCTCTCTAAATATGTGTTAAAAGAACTCCTCTCCCCCCGTCTGTGAAACAGAACTGTAGAACTGTATAAATGTCTCTCTTCCCCCCCCCTCATCAATATGAATGTCCCCATTCTATCTTTAATATGCCCCCACCTATGCAACACCAGGAGTGGAAGATTTTGTTTTAAACAAAAATCAAACGAAAAAGACAATTAAGACAATCGTTTTTGGCATCAGAAAATAGACACAATATTTTTTTCGATTCCGATACCAATTCCGATACTACCAAAAGTTTCGATTTTTCCGGTTCCTGATTCCGATTTCAATTAATCGTCCCAACACTAAATTATATATATTCCTAATTAAGATTTAGTATCTATCTCTCTGAAACCGAAACTATTCTATTATCGGGAAAGGGGCACTGTAGTATATGTTGATACCCCCCCCCCCAGCATTATTTTTCCTTGGGTGGGGGGGGGGGCCCATAATCTAGTATATGTTCATTCGTCTTGATACCAACCTCGCAGGAATTATCCTTTTCTTTTCTTGGAGCAGTGATGGATACTCGTTCGTTATAGATCCTTTCTAAAATATTCGAACATATTTTAAACATTTTCATCAAAAACTCACACTTGATCTTGTGGGCTGGAATGGAGGTAACAAAAATTTAATTCTGCGTACGTGGCTCGTACTTATGTGTTCATATAAACGATTCTTTGATACGTATTATTTGGATCAATCAGACTACTGTTCTCAACTTGAATGTGATTTTTCACAACGTTTCGGTCGATGTAACCTCCGACCTTCTTCAGGTGTATCTTGTCGAACTCAGGAATTTGGACGGAATTTCGAGTGGGAGTAGCATGCTCTTGTTTTGTCAGACATGACTGGATAGAAGTATCTTTCGGAAGCCCACACTGAGGATTGAACCTTTAACCTTGACAATCCATAGGACCCGTGCCGCAGTGGTTAAAGTACTTGGAAAAATCAATCGTAAAAAGTGATATTCTCCTGAAGGTTGAAGGTTCAATCCTCAGTGTGGGCGATCGAAAAGTACCTCTATTCAGTCATGGCTGACAGAACAAGAGTATGCTACCCCCGGTAAGTTAATAAAGGGTTCTGCTCGAAATTCCGTCCAAATTCCAAGTTCGACAGAAACATTCCCGAGTTCGACAAGATCACCTGAAGAAGGTCGGAGGTTACATCGACCGAAACGTTGTGAAAATCACACTGAAGATGAGAACAGTAGTCCGATGAATCCAAATAATACGAATAGCCAATCCTCATCTCAAAATTTCAGAAACGTGATTCTTTGATACTTATCTATTTATTTATCCGACGTGCTCTGCATCCAAACTACTCGGCATCTCTTTGAATTGCCCCCCCCCCCCATTCCCTCTCCAGGTTCTACTGCACCCTTAAAATCAGCCGTAATCCCTTGCTGAAATCGCGCCATCCGGTTAGCGAGAATGGATTGTCAACCTTCGACGAAGACGCTCCTCGATATTGAAGGTCGCACCTTCAAACATAATCCTCAGTTTCTTTTTCTTTTCCCCGTCGTAGCAAACAAATAAACAAAAACTTGTGGACAATTGTTTCGACGAAGGGAAGACAGAGGGAATGGTCCGCCGGATTCCTGAATGTTTATAAAAATGAGCGGGAAACGTTCAAGAATCATAGAACGCTGCAACTCGGCCGCGGGAAAAGAAACCAGAAGACTGATGAAAGTTTTTTTTTTTCTTAAAAAAATTTTTTTTGCACTTCTTGCTGTCTTAAAAGCTCCCTGCAAGCTAAACTGTCTTACATTGCACACCAACAGGTACTTATGCACTTATTGTACGGCACTGAAATAATAACGTTTATTATTTAGAAAGCCATTCTTAACATGAGGAGCGGAGGGCGTTTCGTAACTGTTCTGTATTTTCACCTAACAATTTAATAATAAAAAAGATATCATAAAACTTGGATTTAAAGTAACATAACAATACTATCACGCGCGTGCACGCACACACACATATGCATATAGCGCAGTAACATAAGTACATATATATATATATATATATATATATATATATATATATATATATATATATATATATATATATATATATATATATATATGGCGCAGTGCAGTACAATAAGTGTATAAGCACCCACCAAAAAATGAAACCAGGAATTATCGTTCCGTATAATTTCTGTTAACTAAAAAAACAAAAAACAAAAACAAAAAAGACCCCAAAACTCACGATCTTTTTCCCCCTCTCTCTCTCTCTTTCGCTCTCTCGCTCTCTCTCACACACACATCTATACTACTACTACTACTGCTGCTTATTATTATTATTATTATTATTATTATTATTTATTATTATTTATTTATTTATTTATTTATTTATATATTTATTTCAATTAACACAAGACCTCCATCGATAACCAGTATTTCACACAGGGCTAAAGATACCAAATGTAACCAAATCTGCTTACGCTGTTGACGGCTTAATAGTGTAACACACTATGACACTTTCTGTATGGCGAAAACAAACAGATTGAAAAAAAAAAGAAAGAAAAGATATATATATATATATACACTCTTGCACAGGTAATTGAGCACTCTGGTTATTTCTAAGATAAGCTGTTCTTTTTGTTTGTTTGTTTATTTATTATTTTTTTTCGTCGTTACAACACTATAAGTGTTCTTTGGACAAAACCAGCACAACAACGCCGCGAATCGAAACCGGAACCACGTGTATCGTAATCCAACACTTAGCGCCTCCTGCCGCAATTTCCTGTAGGATAAATATTAACGCCTTCCAGCATTTTTTTCTTTTATCGCTAGGGGCAGTTGTAGCAAATAGTTTATACATGTATAAAAATAGAAGCCATTCGCAGACAGCTGTTTCGTTGTTGTTCTGACGTTTGTGTGCAGTTTATGTAACCGACACATCCACGCTGTAAGAAAGCAAATAACTTTTATACGTGATTCTGGGGGGAGTTCCAGGTAAAGACAAGTTACCCAATTGCGTATTAATATAAGCTATAATTGAATAGTTTAAATATTAGATATTGAGCTTCAATCTTCGATTCTGGAAATTGATTTCTATTGGAATTGATCTGAACTATACAATATTCTTTATATATTAACTGTGTCCCTCCTCATTCCCCTCTCTCTCCCTTTCTCTCTTTTACTCTCTCTCTCTCTCTCTCTCTCTCTCTCTCTCTCTCTCTCTCTATATATATATATATATATATATAATATTTTTCAAATATTAAGTTATTTTTATACATACAGCGACTAGTGTTTCATGCTTACGCAGTCATCAGTGTAAAAAGTGATAGTTATTGCTGGTTGGGAGATCCGAACCCAATCACAAAGACACCCTCTGTAGACAAACATCTTACCTCAAGGCTATAGGCAACCAATACAGGAATTCATCATCGTCATATCGTATGAATCTGAATATTCTGTTGTTGGCATTGGTTTCTCCAATATTTTTCTTAGTTAGAGTTCTTTCTAGAAAGACATGAGGTACTTATGGGAAGAACCAACATTCTAGGTGAAAGTGTTTTTTGTGGAACGATCTAGATTCGAACTTGGAACACCCAAGTTCTCAGTCGGTGTCGTTTACCACCGTCACCTCCCAACACAAGAATTTAAGGAAATTAAGTGCCTATAATAAATGCCGTATAGGCGGACATTCATAGTCGACAGTTAGAGAGTATTCAACGACCGGAAATCAGAATATTGCCTTCCTGCTAAAGTTGAACACTTTTTTTTCTTGATTTCCTTAAACTGGCTCAACTTTAACGTCTTCAAAACAAGGCCAGTTATATGTACAGACTTTACTCCATGTAATCCATAAGCGATATTACTACCCATTCCTCAAAAATAAAAAAATAAATAAATAAATAAATAAAAATAAAAAATAAGAGAGAGAAAAACTGCATTTGAACCTGTTTTTCCATCACAATGACTGTCCCTGGACTTGTCCGATTTCAACTGACCCTACTGATTATCCTGACCGCTTTTCACCCGCCTTCAACAAAAGGACAATCTCATTGCCGCTACAGCCGCGGGTGCTATATTTGTAGGTACTATCGGCCAACGAGGACTGGTTGCCTCGCCTATCGTTATTGTTTTAATCAACTCCATGGACCGCAGAAACCAGTTTGTGTCTTAAATGAGCGCCAACATGAAGGTAAGTGGAAGTTTATTTTTAATATAAAAAAAACAACAAAAAACAAAACTGTAATCTATCTTCTAGACCTTCGGAAGATGCAATCTTTATTTTTGTTATCCCAATTTAGAGTTCTCCTTTTTGAAGAGTTTGATTTTCTCCATATGAAAAACCAACCTTTTGTCTAACCCTACCCTCACGGGGAGGCAATAAATGGGATTCTAAACCTATTCATTTCTATCATTTGCTTTGTCTCTTCGTATGAGTTGCTTGTTCTTTTTTTTCTTTTCAACCTCACTACTATTCATTCATTCGTGTGGTGTCATGCCTGGCACAGGCATTTACAGCTATGGCTCTCCATCTATCTATCTCCCTCGTGGCACTCATGAATTCATTGTTGCTCACTCTTACCGAGCGAGGTGTTCTGATTCAGAATCCTCTTTGCGCTGTTTCTTGAATAAAGAGTCTAATGTATTACCATAGCTTTCTTTAAAGTTATACAGACAGTAGATTGCAGTTTCTTTCTGTCCGAGCAGTGCCCATACTGGGCAACTGTCGTGACCATTATACCCAAAGGTATCTTCTACTCAGCACGACATACAAAAACCATGAACAGAATTATTTTGTTTGCTTCCGTATTAAATCAGTCACCTACTATCCATGATCTCACTTTACCCTGATCGGGGGAAGGGGGGGGCTAAGTGGGTTCTCAACCTTGCCCAAGGGTCTCCCATAGACTAGCAAAGGGAAGAAGGCGCCTTACTTTTCTTTTGACAGTAGTGCTGTCTCGCTACCCAGTTACTGTACCAATTTTTCTTTTCGTGCAGAGTGTAGAATTCAGTGAAATGAACACCTCTCTAAAATCTAAAATTATTTTATTTTTGCAATTTCTGTATGTCAATAAGTAAGACAATAAAATAAATCTATATCTATACGCCTATACAGTTGAGATTGACATTGATATTTAAAAGTTTATTTTTCTAATTTAAAAATTATTCAACCGAACTTATTATATACTTAGTCATGCATATGCGAGTAGCTTCATAAAAGTTAAATAATTTGCATATTCCTTTGAAAAACGAACGTTTATTAATTAATTATTCATTTTTTTTAGTTTCTTAATGAATGATTGGGTTCATTTAATTATTACGTCCAATTTTATTTAAATATTTTTGATACATTGTGCATAATGCGTAGCATTTAGGATGTTATAGCAAAACCACTCTCTCTCTCTCTCTCTCTCTCACACACACACACACACGCACGCACACGCACATATATATTTATAAATAATAAAAGCAGGGAGGATATAACATTATTGAAAGAAGGAAAGAAAACCTGTGGCCTTTTTTTTAGAAATTTCCCCATTTTCGGAGAAGACGTCCTCAAGAAAATGACAAGGATGATTGAGGAAAATAAAATATCCCAAAGAAAGTATAGGAAAATGATATATATATCATATATATATATATATATATATATATATATATATATATATATATATATATATATAATTTTCCTATACTATCTTTGGGAAATATATATATATATATATATATATATATATATATATATATATATGATATATATATAATATATATATATATGATATATATATATGATATATATATAATATATATATATATGATATATATATATGATATATATATGATATATATATACATATATGATATATATATATGATATATATATGATATATATATATATGATATATATATATGATATATATATGATATATATATGATATATAAATATATATATGATATATATATGATATAAAAATATATATATGATATATATATATGATATATATATGATATATATATGATATATAAATATATATATGATATATATATGATATACAAATATATATATGATATATATATGATATACAAATATATATATGATATATATATGATATATAAATATATATATGATATATATATGATATATAACTATATATATATGATATATATATGATATATAAATGTATATATGAATATATATGATATATATATGATATATATATATATATATGATATATATATATATATGATATATATATATGATATATATATGATATATATATGATATATATATGATATATAAATGTATATATGAATATATATGATATATATATGATATATATATATATATATGATATATATATATATATGATATATATATATGATATATATATGATATATATATGATATATATATATAATATATATATATGATATATATATATGATATATAAATATATATATGATATATAAATATATATATGATATATATATGATATATAAATATATATATATGATATATATATATGATATATATACATATATGATATATATATGATATATATATATATGATATATATATACATGATATATATATATGATATATATATACATGATATATATATGTGATATATATATGATATATATATATATGATATATATATATATATGATATATATATGATATATATATATGATATATATATATGATATATATATATGATATATATATGATTTATATATATGATATATATATATGATATATATATAGGATATATATATATATGATATATATATGATATATATATATATGATATATATATATATATGATATATATATGATATATATATATGATATATATATATGATATATATATATGATATATATATGATTTATATATATGATATATATATATGATATATATATAGGATATATATATATATGATATATATATGATATATATATATGATATATATATATGATATATATATATGAGATATATATATGATATAGATAGATATATGATATATATATATGATATATATATGATATATATATGATATATGATATATATATGATATATATATATATATATATATATGATATTGATATATATAATATATTTATGATATATATATATGATATATATATGATATATATATGCTATATATATATGATATAGATATATATATATGATATATATAATATATATATGATATATATATATATGTATATATATATGATATATATATATAATATATGACATATATATATGATATATGTATATGATATATGTATATGATATATATATATGATATATATGATATATATATATGATATATATATATATGATATATATATGATATATATATGATATATATATAATATATATATATGATATATATATATGATATATATATATGATATATATATATGATATATATATGATATATATATGATATATATATATGATATATATATGATATATATATATGAGATATATGTATGATATATATTATATATATATGATATATGTATATATATGATATATATATGTATGATAAATGTATATATATCTGAAATATATATATATATATATGTGATATATATATATATGATACATATGATATATATATATATGATATATGTATATATGTATGATATATATATATATATATATATATGATATATATATGATATATATAAATGATATATATATGATATATGTATATATATATGATATATATATATATGATTTATATATGATATATGTATATATATGATATATAAATGATATATATATGATATATGTATATATATGATATATATATATGATATATATATGATATATGTATATATATACGATATATATATATGATATATGTATATATATGATATATGTATATATATGATATATGTATATATATGATATATGTATATATATATGATATATGTATATATATGATATATGTATATATATGATATATGTATATATATGATATATGTATATATATGATATATGTATATAATATATATATATGATATATGTATATATATATGATATATGTATATATATATAATAGATATATGTATATATATAATATATATGTATATATATAATATATATATGATATATGTATATATATGATATATATATGATATATGTATATATATAATATATATATGATATATATATGATATATGTATATATAATATATATATATATATATGATATATGTATATATATAATATATATATATATGATATATGTATATATATATAATATATATATATATATGATATATATATATATGATATCATATATATATGATATATATATATGATATATATATGATATATATATATGATATATATATATATCATGTATATATATATGATATATATATAATATATATATAATATATATGATATATGATATATATATGATATATATATATCATATATATATGTGATATATATATAATATATACATAATATATATATATATATATATATATATATATATATATATATATATATATATATATATATATATATATAGGAAAAGAAAATATTTCCTCAATCATCCTTATCATTCTCCTGAGGAAATCCCCCGAAAATGGGAACGAAACATTGAGGAATTTTAAAACGACATAGATTTTCATGTCCCTTTTCCATAATGCTATATCATCCCCGCTATATATAGAGAGAGCGGTGAAATATATATATATATATATATATATATATATATATATATATATATATATATATATATTTATATATATATATATCTATATATATATATAAATATATATATATATATATATATATAGTGTCATACACATATAGTACCGGGTCGTTGTATCACAACTCATCTGACACACACTGTGGATCGAACCTACAACCGTCGACTGTTCTAACCATCGGGCCACGAATCAGTGCTGTAAATATTTCTCCTCGAGTGTGTATTAAATCCGCACAAACAAATCAATAGTTGGCTTCGCTTTATTGCTTCAATACGCGTCGGGTAAAAATATATTTACAAAGTGCTCAACCCAAAGAGGGGGCTTTTTATTTGTCATCTACATACAATACCGTTTCGTTGTATCACAGCTCATCAGTGCGGATAGACACAGCGGATGGAGCATGATATTCCGTGTTTGAATTGGCTTGCTCAATCTCCAGACCTTAATTCTATCGAAAACGTATGACAAGCCAGAGTTACGCAACGATAACATTTCAAATCTGAAAGAAAAAAGAGAATTGGGATGCCTTTTCACTGGAGTATTGCCGAGGACTAATTAAAATTTAATTTTTGTCGAAATTTCTTTCAGATTTGAAATGTTATCGTTGCGTTACCAATCTATAAATATAAAGTCTATCGCATTTTTTATTTATTTTGTACTAGTGTGTGTGTGTGGGTGGAGCCGGGAGGATCTATCTATCTATCTATCTATCTATCTATCTATCTATCTATCTATCTCTCTCTCTATCTCTCTCTCTCTCTCTCTCTATATATATATATATATATATATATATATATATATATATGAGAGAGAGAGAGAGAGAGAGAGAGAGAGAGAGAGAGAGGGAGAGAGAGAGAATTAGACCGGAAGTTTAGAAGAGCAAAGTTTAATTTAATGTATTAATACTTTAAAGAAACATTGCTCATAGTACCGTAGATATATAATAAGCTCAATAGGTATATTTCTTCCAGAGCTATATTAATGTTGAGGATAAAGATTAAAATTATATATTATGAATCAATTTATAAAGGAAAAACAAAAGAAAATCATTTTGATTTTATTTTGTTTCTCCTTTTGAAACTGATTCATAATATATAATTATTAATTTTTATCCTCAATATATATATATATATATATATATATATATATATATATATATATATATATATATATATATAGCTTAATGTAAAAGGAAAAGAGAAAGTTTATTATTACTACTATTATATTATAATTTTCATTACTATTATCTTTCGTACTATTATAATTACCTTACTATTATTTGGTATATTTTTTACCACTCTCATAAGTAGTAATGGTTTCCTTACTCCTCCATTTTGACATCAATATGTATACTTAACCTTTTGCATCATCAAGTTAAACACACTCATAGCCATTGCCACCCCAATCTCCTACCGCCCCCTTATAATCATACTCCCTATATCATAACAGTAGAAACTTATAAATATATTGCCGCATTTTACCTTTCAGTTTTACAACCTTGCATACCCCCCCCCAAATTATAAGCGATTTTATAGCCGCCTTTTGCCGTTAAGGTGGCACCAATCCAAATTACCCACTCCATAGAAAATAGACACCCCACAACCGTTAAAATAAATTACCACGCAGCAACAATACATCCCCTATTTTACCATAATACATATACCCCTTATTTCAATACTATGTTAAAGACCATATACAATCTTATATATCATACTATATATAACAAGCTTCTCCTTATTTATTTAGAATTCAATAAAGCTTCCCCCAAAATTCTATAATTCCTCTTAATCTTTTTCATCCCTAATGAACCTTACGCTAGAGCCGCATCTTCCCCATGCTAGCTAGCACCTTCTCTACTCTTCTGATGAGAAGCATTAGGCTTCGAAATGCCCTGGCATAAAAAGTCCCTTCTATCCTTCAAATTTTGTCTGTATTCCATTATTAAATAAATGATCCATTCTACATCTACCAATATATAGTTTTGTGTCTTCATTTCATACTCTTGTTGTCCTATTATATATATCTATAATATAAAGCTGAATATCTGTGTGTGTGTGTGTGTGTGTGTGTGTGTGTGTCTGGTCACGAATAGGCTCC
>NC_136517.1:35009585-35044585 GCF_053919585.1 Euprymna scolopes | reverse complement strand
AGTTGGAATGTAGACCCCTGATATTGAAGAAGGAGACCTGGTAGTAAGGGTCTACGTTGGAGGATGGGGTTCTAGGTTTATTCGTTTTTTGTTTTTGAAGATTTGTCATGTTGAGGTTTTGGGATTTGTGGAACAGGTCGATAGACTTGGTTGGAGCAGGACAGAGAGGGAAAGTAAGAGAGAAAAAGGCAAGAAATTTTTTTTTGTAGCACATGATAAGGTAAAGCCGTAACAATTACGCACTAGTATGGCATCGAGAGGCCCTACCAGAAACTACTATATGATCCAGAATCCATTCACCAAATGGCAATACAGCAGCCCCAGTATTTGCACCTGCTGATAGGACAGCTTCCTTAGTGGGTAATCCAAGTTTCGGGTCCCTGACTATCAGGCGGATATAATATATATATATATATATATATATATATATATATATATATATATATATATATATAAACAGTGTTTCATGGTAAACAACTGATGATCCCTTGAAAAATCCCTTATATATATATATATATATATATATATATATATATATATATATATATATATATATATATATATATATAAAGGTTAAAAACTTCCAAGACTATATATATATATATATATACATATACATATATATATATATATATATATATATATATATATATATATATATATATATGCAACAGACTGATTATTTGGTATCGTTTATATAGAGACCACGTAACATGTGTAATTATTTTGTCTCGCTACCCTTGACTTCGTAGGTTAACATGTTACGTCTATGTCAATTAATACAAGGATTGAAGGAAATTAAATGCATATAAATGCCAAACCATTGGGCATACATAGTAAATAGTCATGAGTGTATTCTCCAGATGGAAGTCGTAATGCCGCATTTGTGCTAAAGCTGACCGCCTTTTCTTAACTTAACTTAAAGAGGGTTCAACTTGAATTTTCCAAAGGGATTCATAACCATAATAGTTTTCAAATAAATATTACTAATCGTTTTATAATTAAAGACACTAGGGTTTCATTCTTATGCAATCATCGGTGTAGGAAGTGAGAATTACTGCTGGCCGAGAAATTCGAACCGAATCATTGGGTCGTAAGAATCTTGCATTTTTTAAAATGCTCTTCGAGTGTGTCTCGTTATGATGGACTCGTCTTAAAGGTGGGTATGATAGCTTATTTCTCATTATAAAAACGTGCACTAACCATATTCTTTGTGAACCTTCATCATTTCAGGAAGCTGTGGGATCCACCCAACTAGAGATATCGTCGGAGGTTCGCAGACGAATGAAGGGGACTGGCCGTGGCAGGTGTCCCTCCAAACAAGCTATTTTCTCCACATCTGTGGCGGGGTATTGATCGACAAACGCTGGGTACTTACAGCTGCCCACTGCGTCCACGGGTAAGTTGAATGTAAATATTTTCACTCTTTAGATGAGTCAACAGATGGAGAGAACTCCAAATCGCTGTACCGATTCTACAACCTACGTTCATCTGAAATTGTTGCTATTGTTGGGTGTGATACACTGTTTATACAATTAAACGAATTAAGGGTATGTATGCATGCGTCTCTCTCTCTCTCTCTCTCTCTCTCTCTCTCTCTCTCTCTCTCTTATATATATATATATATATATATATATAGTAATTTATAAAATATATATGGCCATATATATTTTATAAATTACTAACTAGCTCTACCTACGTATTGAGCACTTTTGAAGTAAATACTTAAAGTTTACGCATATATCTATACTTTCGTATATTAATTTTATGTGAGCAAATTAAGTAGTTTTATATATATATATATATATATATATATATATATATATATATATATATATATATATATTCCCAAAACCTCTGGCCTTGATGGAGGGGAGACTAAAACTTGCTGCTATGGTTCAAAATGATCTGAAATAATAGCAAGGGAAGACTTGATTCCAAATATTTCTCATATGTTATATCTCCCTTCTTTTGGAAATAGGGTTCAATTATGAATATCTCCAGTATCAAACAATCCTTATACACTGTGAAATTTACTTTATGTATGAAAACCAAAGAGGGAAGATATAACACATGAGAAATATTTGGAATCAAGTCTCCCCTTGCTGTTATTTCAGATCATTTGAAACCATCGCAGCAAGTTTTAGTCTCCTCTCAACCAAGGCCAGAGGTTTTGGGAAACATCAGATATTTTGTAATTCATATGCCATACTAGGAAAACAAATGACTATGATTGAAACATGTTATAGCTGTAAAAAGTGCCAACAATAGATAATCCCCTTAAATGTGTGACCTTAAGGGCAAATGTCATATAGCCCACTACACAATTCAGGTCATTACATTTCTGACGAGCCTTCAGTTGTTAAATTCTGATCAATAGTGTTTGAAATTTGGAACTTATAAAATTGCCAAAAAAAGGTTTTATATATATATATATATATATATATATATATATATATATATATATATATATATATATATATTAGCAGCCAAATTGAATATTGAAATGCTCATAGCTTTGGTTCTATTGGACGAAACTATATAAAAATTTGCAGGCTATTTGGCGATTATAATACTATTATATGGTTAAAATTTTATGACAATTGGTAAAAGAGAACTTATATTTTCAAACCAATAAAATATGCCCAAATTTACCTACATTTGTATATATATAGTGTCCTGGCAGGCCAGCTTCAGTTTTGTTGCTTTGGGATGAATTTTGCTGTGTTTTTTATTGGTTATCTCCCCGTGGCCTTGCCAGGCCACTAATATATACATAGAGGAAGGGAGGTTATTACAACATGTTAACAGGCTAGGCCATATGTCTATTTTCAAAATCACGATGATATATTAAAACAAACATTTTTTTTCTGTCCAGATCAAAACCTAGCGATTTAGTTGTGGTTCTTGGAGAGTTTGATTTGAGGCGAAAATCTGGCCACGAGCGGTTTCATCGGATTAAAAAGATTGTCGTCGTAAGTAATCTTTTTCCTCCCTCTCAATTCAACGTGCAGCAATATTCAAATGCGAGTCTGTCAAAATAAGGTTAGAATGATAAATTTTCCACATAAGTTTAAAATTAAGTAAGAAAATGAAAAATTATGCTAGAGTTTCGAGTAGATCTAGAGCTACGTACACGGGAAGTCACATCATCAGAAGAAGTCCACAGTGACACGTAGCGAGTAAGAGATAAGAATATTTCTCTTTGGCAGATGAGCTGATTGGGTTTGATGATAAGAAGCTGATGTGTAACACTATGGTCTTGTAAGGAAATGGAAGATCAAAAAGTATGTGCCGTGAGAAACAATGTTGAAATTCTTTTTTCTTTTATGGTATTACCGCGCTACCAGACGAGAAATGAAGGCATAGGAACTTCGGCTGCCACATCACCACTGCAACTCCAGAGAGAGATGAATTGCTGGTTTTGTCGGTGAAGTCGACTACAAAAATGGATCGAAGAATCCCTCACACAATATTACTACTGAAAAAATCGCTAATTCTATGATGCTAACGGTTCACGGTGGTCTTCTTCAAAATCCTGTGATAGTTTGGAAAGCTCAACCAATAATACTGCAAAACATTCAAGACAAGACAATTATGCTAACAGTTAAAACGAACAGCTTTAGTACATCTCTACTGCTTCGATTAAGCTCCCCAAACTAATTTGTGCTAATAATAAATTGGGGAAAACAACTATTACAACCTTTGCTATACGAGAAAGAGACACGTGAACGGCTGCAGTTAACAATACATACAAAAAAAAAACATACGATACTATGCTGTTACTACTGTTAAAAAAAGAAACACTTTCACAACTCTACGACTATAACTATGACTGCTAGTAAATTCACCCAAATTCCACGCCCTTTTATGCGTAAACCAAACATGGATTTTCGAATTTGAGTCTATTTCTCCATTGCTTGTGACCTAACACAGATTGTTCACGAACTCACTCGTATGCCCGGCGCTGACGAACAGTAGGCAAGTCTCCTAGACCTTTTTCTTATAACTTGCGTGGAACTGTGCTCATTCTCCGTTCGATCTCCACTGGGATCTTCCGATAACTCGGTTGTCTTGATTAAGATTAAAAAAAAATCTGTTAAGTCCTCAGATTTACCTCTCCATCGCACAGTACATCAATACTCCATGGTTGACTGGGATAGCTCCCGAACATTTATCAGACGTAACCTCTGCGTTTCATGTTTAACAAGAACGTCTCCTCTATAGTATCAGACCTGAAAGAGACACAGGAACGGTTGCGCCTAACAATACTGACAAGAAAGTGAGACACTATACTATCACTGCTGTTCATAAAGAAACAGTTTGACAAGTCTACAGGCATAACTACGACTGCTAGTAATTCCACCCAAATGCCACGTTTTTTTTATACGTAAGTCAAAACTTATTTTCGCGTTTTAGTCTGAGTATAATAAATTTTAATGGTAGCAAGAATGAACATAAGAGACATAGGTTGCGTATTAATGCGTCAACGGAAGTGACGTTAGAAAAAAGAAATCGCGAAAAGAGCAGAGTTCTTTCTCCACTTCCTCTCTGTCTTTTATTGGGGGGGGGGGCGATCTAGAAAGAAGCAGGTGTGTTTCGAAAGCCTTCTTTTCTCTCCCACGGGTGTTGGGAAAAATAATATTGTGTCTTATGCCAAGCGTAATTCAAGGGAAAATATTAAACCCAACACAAAGAGACGTTATTTTTATTAAGAGATGATGGACAACTGTTATAGACGTTGCTACAAAATGAGAGAGAGAGAGAGAGAGAGAGAGAGAGAGAGAGAGAGAGAGAGAGAGAGAGAGAGAGATAGGGAGGGGGAGAGAGAAGGGCGAGTGAAAGTTGTTTCGAGTGCAAGTAATACTCAGTAATTTATAAGTGAGTAAATTGGCCAGTGTTTATTTGATTGAATAAACAGGATAAATCATAGACAAGGGTCTCCAGAGTTCAGGCGGCTTACCTTTTGCGGATAATCTGTCCAGTATGGGAACAGAAAGAAAAGAAAGAAATGTTTCATCCAATGCCAGTGGACGCCGGTGAAACGTGAACGAATTCCGCGGAATCTTTCACGTTTTTTTTTCTAATGGCTGGAAATACTTGATGCTTCGTCAAGGCTATCAAGGGTATTTTTTTATCGTGACGCCATCACTAGATGGGTTGCCTACTTCGGCTTAAGAGAGACCCATCTACCCTAGAGAGAAGGATAGACTGTGCCAGTTTCCCAACCTGATATTTTTACCTCGTGGTACATACAGCGCCTCGCCTTTTCAAATGGTCACCCATCTGGTATTGGCCAGGCTCAATGAGAACAAAGCCTAGCGAAAATTACGCCAGACAAGAGAAAAGAGAACGCGTGAGCGGGTTCATTTTGAGATGCTTTGGAATCCTTTTAAGCGATGCGTTATGAAGTGTCTCCTTCTATCCTTCTTTTCTTACCCCCCCCCCTCCCCATCGCGTTGCTTTACAACCCAACACACACACACACACACACAAACACACACACACACACACAAACACACACACAAATAAATAAAATAAAATAAATCAATATTTGGATTGGTCGAACTACTATTCTCATGTTGGGTGTTATTTTCCTTCCGACTTTCTTAGGTATCTTGCCAAACTCAAAAATCTTACTGTCGGACTCGGGAATCTGCACGGAATTTCCAGCGGACCCATTTATTTAATCCACATGGTAGCATGCTCCCGTTCCATTGAGGATTGAACCTTCAACTCCCAGTGTGTAGTCGAGTACTTTATCCATTACGCCACGGGTTTTGCGGGCAATTCTTTTGTTTTTAGATGTACAAACTTATTATCTATTATCACAAATTAATATTTATTTTAATTGTGACTTTATCTATTATTTATAACTAACAGGCCGCTCGGCGTTAGCCGGTTGTAAAATACGTTTACATATTATAAGCAGATTTCGTATTTATTATTATAGAGGCTATTATCTATTGATTATTATATTGTACCAAATAATTTCAAAAGTAAAAAACAAAAACGGGGGAAAAATAAGAAAATACTACTTAAGTGCTATCAACTAAAATCGAAACCAAAACATTATTCAACCATTTCTGTTAGCAACTAACGCTCTATAAAATATGCAATCAATCGGAAGCGACAGTTTGAAAAAAATGGAGACAGATCGACATAGTGAGCTCCATAAATGAGATTTATTAAGTATATATTTTAGCTCCTAAAAATTCTTTGACTCCCCCGTCCCTCAAATAATATGGGTCCTGGATATGACCTTAAACTATATCCAGTGGTGATGCCCCAGCTTGCGGGCTTTGGGGAGTGTGGAGCCACCCTTTAATTGCCATTGCTCCCAGGTCCACTCTGACCCGGAGTGGTAGTGCCTGTTAGGGTCCCAACTATGGGTTAAATAGAAACCGACTTGAAAACAACAAATATATTCTGTTAAAGAAATTTTCTTCCAAATCTTTGAATTCTGCATTAAATAACCTAAAAAGGGTTGATATGCCGTAAAACGAAAACAATGAATCAATCAAATAATATGGATTTCAAATCGTAAACTTTTTCGATCATTTCCGCCAGCAACTATTTTAACCGGTTAAAAATCCATAAAAAGTGAACGTGTCTCGAAATTTGATATACAGGGTACTGAGATTTGGGAAAATCGATGTGATCGGTTTGGGCCAGAAATTTGGCGATTAAGGGGTCAAAGTTCAACGATTTGACCTTTGAAAACTCTACCAAACTCCTTCGAGAATTTTGGGTCTACGCACTTGAAATTTTAGATATAGGTTTCTTGGACATGGATTAAACTTAATAACTTGATTTTAGCCCAAAACAAAAAAAATTTTAACGGGTTATTATAGGGGTCAAAGTTAAAAAAAAAAATTGACCTCTGCGGTCTCTTCCAAATTACTCAGACAATTTCTGGTCTAAATATTTGAAATTTTACATGAAGGTATTTAGAGATAGGACAAGCTTTTTCATCAGTTTGAGTCGAAAATTTTTACTTACCAATATATAAATGTATGTATGTATGTATGTCTGTGTGCATGTCTGCCTTAAACTTTCAATAGAGGCGACGGATTTTACCAAGATCAGTATCGTTTTAAAGTTCGACCTTTCATACGACAAATATCGAAAAATTGGCTAAAAACATTAATATCGTCTCCTTCAACTAGGCACTTTTCTACGGGGGGGGGGGTCACTTTTTTCGCCGATATTTTTGAAAGTTATCCTCTCTTGTAGATTGTCTATCTTTAATTTTAAAAAATGTCGCTTCCGGTTTGGCGGTGGTCGTAACAGCATAAACGTTAGGTTTTACCCCGTTCTTTTCCTCCATTGCGGTACGGGTTCGAGCCTGCCTTCTTACTATCACTTTTTTTTTGCTCAACATACACATCCAAACACCCGGGCAACGCCGGGCTGAAATGCTGGTATATCTATAAAAGTGAACGTGTCTGTGTGTCTGTGTACATTTCCCTACGTAATAACTCTGTCAATTTTTAGTCTACAGACTCGAAATTTGATATACAGGGTACTGAGATTTGGGAAAATCGATGTGATCAGGTATCAGCCAGAAATTTGGCAGTTAAGGGGTAAAAGTTCAATGATTTGACCTTTGGGAACTCTACCAAACTCCTCCGAAAATTTTGGGTTTAAACACTTGAAATTTTGGATATAGGTTTCGTGGACATGGATCTAACTTAATAACTTGATTTGAGCCAAAAACAATAAATGTTAACGGGTTATTATAGGGGTCAAAGTTAAAAAAAACTTGACCGTTTTTTTTTGTTTTTTTTTTGCTTAGCATACACCTCCAAACACTCGGGCAACGCCGGGATGAAATGCTAGTATGTATATATATATATATATATATATATATATATATATATATATATATATATATATATATATATATATATATAGTTGAAATAAAAAAACGGCATTATTTTTGCACCTACCTAATAACAAATGTAAAATTAAAACAATCTTTATTTATAAAAAATAATGTCTTTTAAATGTTGCCCATTTTCAGCTTCGCATATTTGTGCTCTTTCCAAAACATTTATGACAGATTGCAGAATCTCTGGATTGCGATTTAACTCCCTTATTTCGTTCCTGATGTTTTCCTTCAATTCTTGCAGAGTTTGGGGTTCGTTAACATAGACTCTTTAAGATATACCCACAAGAAAAAGTCGGGTACTAGTCAAGTCTTGGGAATGTGGTTGCCATTTGACATTGCTATAGTGAGAGATAATGTTGTCGTTAAAATTTACCCTTGATTTTGGTAAAACAATTTCAAAACTTGTGTATGTTGTTCAATGCTATACTTATCCATAATTAATTTCCAAAATATTATCTGTGAAATATCTGAAATCGAGAGAAAAAATAAAATTTTAATGATAAAATGACAAAGATTTTCAACCCATCAGTTATTTTTTGAACCCCCTGTATTAAGTTCTATAGTGGGTCTGATTAGTAGGTGATCGTGTTGAGGACAAGATGGCATGTTCATGTTATAGACGATCCCATCCTCACATGTTAATATTTAATTTTACGACCCCCCCCGCCGCTAGTTCTAAATAATCAGAAAATGTTCCATCTTTAAAAAAACAGAAAAACAAACAAAAAACAAAACAAAACAAAAACAAAAACAACAACAGTCTAAAGCAATCAAACAAATCGTTCTTATAAAAAAGTATATATCACGAGGAGTCTCTTTTATTGCGGCTAGGTACCTGATACTAGAACCGTGCTTTCTGCATTGAAGAAGAGAAAGGTTTAATTTTCGCTTACTATAAACATACTATATTTAGACCGACCCAACCTAACGCCATTCAATATTTGACGTGTATTTGTATTTATTTTATTTTATTTCCTTCAGCATCCTAACTTCCATCCCGGTGGAAATTACCCCAACGACGTGGCTCTGATTCAACTGGAAAAGGACGTCCATTACAACGAATACATTTCCCCGGTGTGTCTACCGTCTTCCTATGATTATTATACGGACCACAGTTGTTACATAACCGGATGGGGAGAAACACGAGGTAAGTCACTTTCACATGGGAGGGAGTATTCCGCTAAAGAGGGAGTCCTATTTTCATTCGTATTTGTTTTGCTTTGTTGGGCGTTGAATACATAGCGCCAGTCAATCAATCAGGTTGAGAAGTCTTATCAGTCACGTCTGTCTCTGTGCTTTCTGTTGCATCATTAGTCTCTCACTTCTAGACAAGGTTCAAAAGAGAGTCGCCAACCTGATAGGTCCTGAACTATCATCTAAGCTTCAGCCTTTGTCTCATCGACGAAATGTAGCATCCCTCTGCCTGTTCTACAAGTACTTTAATGGTGAATGCTCCGACGAACTGCAAGCACTTGTACCCCCTCAACGTAAATACCCCCGACAAACCCGACAAGCAGCAAAATTCCATCCCTTCACAGTAGAGATCTCTAGATGTAAGAGAGCCTTTTACTCTAGTAGTTTCCTCCCCAGAACTGCTAGACTTTGGAATTCCCTTCCGGGTTCCTGCTTCCCCAACTGTATTGATATGCAGAAGTTCAAGTTTAACGTGAACCGACATCTTGCTTCCCTACTCCCCACATAGTACCTCTGTAGCTTATGTCCGTGATAGTAGGCCCCTACATCAAAGTGGCAATGTGTCTTGTTTGGGGTGAAAATGTAATAAAAAAAATAAATAAAAATGTCGACTTCTTTTACTTGCACACTAAATGTGAAAGCTTCCGCAGCAAGAACGAAGATTCGAAAGCCGGAAAAGCCGGTTTTCATTGCTAACACTTCATTGAAGTAGAATGTCGACATTCTTTTGTCTTCTAAATAAACAAACTGGCGGCAGCCCTTTTCACTGACGACGTAATTCCAGCTCTTAACGTCACTGCGTTCTCTCAGTTTCAAACAATACATTACGCCTCGACGTAGCACATGTGCACACTTCGCCTTCTTCATAAAACAAACTCTTCCGTTCTTTAGCCAGCTTATTTATATACAGTCCATCGTCTAATTTGCATACGATCGTCGAGAATTCGCGTTAGTTCGCGCGACCGTTGAAGATAAAATCAGCTAGGCGTCGCCATTTGTTTTTCTAGTGTTCAGCAACTAAACTTTAGAAGACGCGCTTTTGAGGCATGTAATTATCGCATTCATTACAATTTTCTCTACATCCTTAAGCACCACATCTTTACATACACAACCAGCTCACTATCTCTAGTTGTAAGCCATGTTTAGTTTCAGAACAGTTTCCGATGGTTAGATGTCCTGGAGGTGACTGGTTCTCAGTACACAGAACAGTTTCTGATGATTAGTTGGTCTACATTAGTCCTGGGGGTGACTGGTTCTCAGTAGACAGTTCTTGAGTTGGAAACCGCAGAGCAAAAGATTCTTCTCGTGTTGACACGAAGAAAACATATGCGAAGTTGCCACAGTAAAGGTTTAATTTTTATGGAGCAATTCTGGTTTCTGATTGGTTGGTAGCAAAACCTGAATTTTTTTAAATTATTATTATTCAATTTTCACCCCAAACAAGGCACAGTGCCACTTTGAAGCAGGGGGATACTATCAAGGACTTAATTTGCAGGGGCATTATGAAGGGAGATGAGTAGAAAGATGTTTGTTCACATTACACTTGAACTTCTTTATATTAGTACAGTTGGGAAAGCAGAATCCCGGAAGGGAGTTCCAAAGACCTGCATTTCTGGGGAAGAAACTATTGGAGTAAAAGGCTTTCTTGCACCTAGGGATCTCTACTGTAAAGGGATGAGACTTACTAGCTTGTCGGGTTTGTCGGGGGTAGTTACGTCGAGGAGGTACAAGTGTTTGCAGTTCGTCAGAGCATTCACCATTAAAGTATTTGTAGAACAGGCAGAGGGATGCAACATCTCGTCGATGGGACAGAGGCTGAAGCCTAGATGACAATCAGGTTGGCGACTCTCTTTTGAACCCTGTCCAGGAGCGAGAGACAAGCAGCAGATGCACCAGCCTGGATGTGACAACAGTACTCCATACATGGGCGAATGGTGGCCTTATAGAGGTACAGGATACTTTCAGGCGTAAGTAGTTTTCTAGCACGGTAGAGGGAGCCAACCTTCCTTGCAGCAGCCTTGGCAATGCTCTCAATGTATCTATTAATTTGATTCGTCAGTTCCTAGCAGCATCGTTTATAAATAGAATCTCCCGACTGTGCGGGATCATACCCCATTATAATCTTGGATGATGGGACGTGTCTCCTAGCGGCTTCGGTTGCAGGGAGACAGAGTAATCGTACTCGTCAAGGATCCGTTCTTGACACTCAGCCCACAACAGGTGAGGGGCCTAGAACCGGGCCAGCACTTGTCGGCCTGAGGTACACCGCTTGGGTACTACCTAGTAGGCCCACTTTCCCAGGCCATGCCACCGGGCTTTCCGGTGGGGCAAGTTAATTGCTTGTCGCCTGAAGCGCCCCTACCGGGAATGCCGACGAGGGTGCTCAGGTAATTTTTGTTAAGGTGAGAGTGCCCCTTCTTTAGAGAAGCTCGCCTGTTCTCCACCTTCCGGCCTTGTGCCACATTTTGCTGTGGTGGGCAGCAAATAAATAACTACCCCCATTATAATCTTTATGATGGGATGTGTCTCCTAGCGGCTTCGTCTGCAGGGAGACAAGGTAGTAGTACACGTTAAGGATCCGTTCTTAACACTCAGCCCGACAGGTGAGGGGCCCGGAACCGACTTAGAACCTGTCGGACTGAAGTACACCGCCTGGGTAATACCCAGGAGGTCTACTCTCCCAGGCCTTACCACCCCGGCTTTCGGATGGGGCAAGGTTATTGTTTGTCGCCTGAGGCGCCCCGACCGGGAATGCCGACGGGGTTACTCAGGCAATTTTTGCAATTGCAGGAGTGCCCCTCCTTTAGGGGAGCCTGCTTTAGATCCCCACTTTCTCTGCCTTGTGCCAAATATTGCTGATGTGGGCTAGGTGTATCAGAATTTTTGTAGCAATTTTTGACAAACCTAACACGAAACTGCGAATAAAATATAAAAAACTCGTAATTTCTCTTTTAAAAGTGTGTTGTTTATTTTCTTTATGGATTATACAGGGTGACCCCCCCAAAAACGGCCTCCAACTCTAATTAGGCCCCGTTTCTTAGTGTTTTGTCCGAATGAAATGAACCTTTGGTCATAACTTGTTTATTATATTCAAAACATCACATCAAAACACAAGGGTCTTTGGCCTTTTTTTCTCCGTTCTACAACATATGTTCTAGATGGCCTCCATTTAGCTTTTGTTTTGTTTTTGGGTCACCCTATACTTCCAAAATAAACTATTAAAGTTGTATAAAAAGTAATAGAAATATTTTTTTTTTATTAAAAAAAAAAAAACAATAATGAAATTAATTGAATTTTACGAGTTCAGTATTTTTCAATTTTTAAACTTTAAAAATCTATCAAAATTTTTCTATTGATTCTATTTTTACAATATTTTCAGGGTCAGTGTGAAATTTTATGCTCTTTCCAATAAACCGAATATTATATTTTAGACAAACGTTTTTTTTTTAATTCACGCCCCCCATTTATTTAAAAAAAAAAGTAAATAATTAATTTATGTGCCAAAGTTTTATATATCACAAATTGAAGATAAAAGATCAGTAAATAATATATTCTAATTTAAAACAACAAAAAAGAACAGTTTTTTGGAAATTTACCTGTAAAGTCCTAAGTTTAAAACTTTTTTTTTTTCAAAACGCGTTGTTTGTATATTTTTTTTAATGAAACCATGGTCCTTGCTCCTTTAATCGAAAAAAAAATTAGTGTTTGAATTACATTTTTCGAGTAGTTATAAGCGTGGAAAGACAGGGGATCGAATTAATTAATTGAAATGTCTATTAAAAAGTAAATAATTAATTTATGTGCCAAAGTTTTATATATCACAAATTGAAGATAAAAGATCAATAAATAATATATTCTAATTTAAAACAACAAAAAAGAACAGTTTTTTAAAAATTTACCTGTAAAGTCCGAAGTTTAAAACCTTTTTTTTTTTTTTAAACACGTTGTTTGTACTTTTTTTTTTAAAATGAAACCTTGGTCCTTGCTCCGTTAATTGAAAAAAAAATTAGGGCTTGAATTACATTTTTCGAGTAGTTATAAGCTTGGAAAGACAGGGGGTCGAATTATTCAATATTTTTCACGAAGTTTCTGACACACCTAGATGTGGGCAGCAATTTAAATAACTACCCCATTACAATAAAAAAATATTGCAACTAGCCAGAGAGGTGCAAAAGGTGGGACGTCCCCTTACTTCATTATCAATTATCTCGCTTTTTCGATCTTTTTCTTCTTCCGAACCTCTTTGTAAATATATAGAATATACTCTCTAGTGTAAGTTGGTTTTTCCTTTCTTCTTTTTGTTTTCTTTTCTCATCCGCATTTGTTGATTCGCTTTTCCTCCCCTTGTTCTTTTCCAGCCACTGGTGATAAATCTCGTTTGCGTGTTCTACAAGTGATCCCCCTCCACCCAAACAAGTGCAGAACGTATTGGGCCGGCGCTATACGACCTCAACTTCACATATGCGTTAACTATGGCTTGAAAGGTGCCTGTTCGGTGAGCATCGGTCACTATTAAATTTATTTAATCTCATATGTGGTTCCATTTAAGCTGACCACGTGTTTGGAATTTTTAATTCCCTGTACACGTGATGTGCATTGTCTGTGGATTATCGTTGATAATGCAGGCGTTGATAAGAGAAGAGGTAGCAATTTGTCAGCAATTTGTTAGAACGTACGTTTAAGTCATTTACAGTTTGTCAGAGACGAATATAAAAGAGAGTTTGAAAGACAAATAATACGCAAAGCCGTACAAAGAAAGTGACTATGACATTTATAATAAGAATTACAAAAAGAGCAGGGCGTTGTCAGAGGGAAAAGATAAAAGTGTATGTGCTCGGCACGAAACATGTAAATTTACTTATATCTATGTGAACGGTGGGAATGATATACCACAAACATTTTGCATTTAAAGAGACGATTAAAGAGACGATTAGAACTTTAAAACGACCTCTCGGTTGGAATACATGAGATAGCGAGTGAATGCCTGACATCCGGTAGGATGCCCCATCTCCAGCTTGAACAGACCGATAAGAAAATTGAAAAAAAAAAGTTACCTGGCTGTTTGACATAACCACACACACACACACACACACACACACACACACACACACACACACACACACAGAAGTTAAAAATTTGCGCATTAAAATTTACAAGATTTATTTTTGGAACAAGGGATACAAAATAAAGATTATTTCCTTATGCTATGGAGTTTCAAAGAATGGTTGTCATCCCCAGTGAAAAAAAAAAGCACAGGGGAAAATTATATATATTGCACTCTATCTTGGGTTGAGCATATTGGGAAGTGATATATAAACTGCCATCAGCGTATTAAACGATGCTCTTTGTGTAAACAAATTGAGCTTAGGCATTTGGACTGATAAAACATTGTTAATTCACTGCCTGCATAGCAGCAGCCGAATATCTAAAAGCTCCAACTGTTGTTTAGACGGTAGAGTTTCGATTCTGGCTTGAGGTAGTTGCTTGTCTAACCCTACTGATGAGCGGTGATACGGTGAAACAGTACTGCATGTGGATGATATATATATATATATATATATATATATATATATATATATATATATATATATATATATGTATATTCGCTGCGGTCAGTCGTTAAATGTGCTTTCAGTCTATATAATTTCTTAATCGACTTTTGTTTTTGTCACTGGTCTACCTATACATACGGAAATTGAATAAAACACAACACAGCTGATTTATAATTTTTTTTGTTTATTCCACACTGGCAACAGTTTTCAATTTAGTGTGACGGTTGTTGAAATCAGTGAAGGTGCGTGGTGGGTGTGCAGTGCAGATGTTTTGGCCGTGAAGAAAATGTGTCAGCTTGTCCTCGCTCCATGACCACCTCTCTTACTGTTGTGTTGATCTACATAAGCATTCTTTCATCCTTCTTTCCCATTGTCTCGACCTTTAGACCGATATTCTCTCACATTTTGCCGGTCAAATTATGCATTTTTATAGACAATGGTGGAAAGCCTTGCATTACTCAAATGGAATTAATTTTCCACTAGAAAACAAAGATTAATGATTTGTGTCAGTTTAATAATGAGGTAATGCTATGAGAAACACATATGATTGATTGGTTCTGGACTGAATTTGACTTTTTACGAGATTTAGATCTAATTGATCAACGATTATTATCATAGATAAATCAATAGGTTTGAAATTTAGTTTGGTATAAAAATAAACGTAAATACATACATACTGTCATAAGTAAATAAATATAGATTAATTATGAATAAAAAATTAATAAATATTAAAGTATTTTTATGTTGATTTATACCAATATGAATTCAATTTTATGACAATTGGTAAAAAAAGGATCTATATTTTCAAACCAATAAAATATGCCCAAATTTGCCTACATTTTTATACATAGTGTCTGGCAGGCTAACTTTAGTTTTGCTGCTTTGTTTGTCTCCCCTACATTTGTCGGATTTGTTGCTTCGATTGTCTCTCCTGCAGAGGTTTATTTTTGCTGCTTTGGGATAAATTTTGCTTAGGGTTTTTTTTTTTGCTTGGTTGTCTCCCTGTGGCATTGCCAGACCACTAATTAATATATATATATATATATATATATATATATATAGAAAGAGAGAGAGAGAGAGAGAGAGAGAGAGAGAGAGAGAGAGAGAGAGAGAGAGAGAAAGAGAGAGAGAGAAAGAGAGAGTTACCAGCTTTTTGGGGCAATTTTATAAGTTCGGCTTCTCAGCGACTATTGACCAGAATTTAAGAAATGAAGGCTCGTTGGAAATGTGTAGTGGGCTATGTGACATTTGCCCTTTAGGTCGCAATTAAAGGGATCATCCATCATTAAGAACCTATTTTTTGCATTTTTTTACAGCCATAAAATGTTTTAATTTTAGTCATTTGTTTTCCTAGTTCTGCATATGAATTACAAAATATCTGATAGTTCCTCAAAACCTCTGGCCTTGATGGAGGGGAGACTAAAACTTGCTGCTATGGTTTCAAATGATCTGTAATAATAGCAAAGGGAGACGTGATTCCAAATATTTATCATATGTTATATCTACCCCCCCCCCCTTTGGTTTTCATACATAAAGTAAATTTCACAATGCATAAGGATTATTTGATACTCGGGATATTTATAATCGTACCCTATTTCCAAAACCCAATTTCCAAAAAATGGGAGATATAACTAATGAGAAATATTTGGAATCAAGTCTCCCATTGCTGTTATTTCAGATCATTTGAAACCATAGCAGCAAGTTTTAGTCTCCATTTCATCAAGGCCAGAGGTTTCGGGGAAATCATTCAACCACGGTAGTGGTTGAATATATGCTTAAGTCCGAAATTGAATGAATCGAGACACATTCAAACCCCCACCACTAATTATTAATTTATAAAATTAATTCATTAGTTAGTTAGCTGGTAGATGGAATAAATAATTTTATAATTTACATAAAAATTAATAATTTTATTATATCATAATTAGGATCATTTAATTCATTTCTATGTAAATTATAAAATTATTAATTCCATCTACTAACTAACTAACTACTGAATTAATTTTATTCAAACAATTTTTACTACATAAATATATGCAAATAATAGGGGGGAAATAAGTTCAATCCAGCGACTGACACCCTTTCTAACTCAACAATAAACAACAACATATGCAAATAATAAATAAAATATTTATCAATATTCAAATTTTATTTTTAGCTGCAATATTTTAAGTCTAAAAAATTCTTATTTTTTACTTTACTAGAATATCTTGTTGTTTACTTTTCCAGGTTGAATTTCTTGTCCTTTACTTTTCCAGGTTTAATAAAATCTTAAGAATATTACTTTTCATGCGCGCATTTTTCCATATAATATATATTGTATCCTTGTAAATTTACTATTCTAACTATTATGCGTATATCTGAGAGTTGTGTGAGATTGGATCTTCAGTATGATATATATTGTGATGGAATATAAACATATACATATATATAGACACATATATAGATATACATATATACATATACACACATATATATATATATATACATACATATATATTATATTATAAAGGGTTGTAATGAAATATAGCGTCAAAAAGGTTGTAGCTATAGTGTAGTTCTTTAGAATTATTTATATATTTATCAACGTTTCTTCTTTATTTCTGGTCCTCGATATGACCTTAAAGTATATCCAGTGGTGAGGCCCCAGCTTACGGGCTTTGGGGAGTGTGGAGCTACCCTTTAATTGCCATTGCTCCGTGGTCCACTCTGACCCGGAGTGGTAGTACCTGTTAGGGTCTCAACTATGGGTCAAATAGAAACTGACTTGAAAACAACAATATATTTTATTAAGAAATTTTTCTTCAAAATCTTTGGATTCGGCATTAAATAACCTGAAAGGGTTGATATGCCGTAAAACAAAAAAAAAAACAACCAACCAACCATCTTCTTTATTTCAAGACGTTCGCAAGATAAGTGATTTGAAGAAATAACGGAACTTATGCACTTATGCTACTGTGCTAAAATAATAACGTTATTATTTAGAAAGCCATTCTTAACATGGGGAAGGGGAGGATGTTTTGTAACTATTCTGCACTTCCCCTAACAATTTAATAAAAAGATATCGTGAAATTCGAATTTAACTTGAAAATACGATTTAAAATAACAATAATACGGTAGCATAAGTGCATATGCACCGAAATAACACACAAGTACAATATTTGAAAATGTATGGTGCGTTTGTGACATGAAAAGAATGGATGTTGTATGTGTGTGATTTTCAAATAGATTATAGCCGTTAGAATTAAAACGTGCGGTGCGTTTATGATATGGAATGATTGTTTATTTAATATTTATATCTAGGTTATGTACAAATTATATATATACTAGCATGGGTGCCCGGCGTTGCCCGGGTATTTGGAGGTGTATGTTGAGCAAAAAAAAAAAAAAAGTCGTAGTAGGAAGGCGGGCTCGAACCCGTACCGCGAAGGAGGAAAAGAACAAGGATAAAACGTGACGTCTTTGCTGTTATGACCACCGCCAAACCGAAAGTGACGGAGGGTTAGACTAAGGCTAGACAATCAAAAAAGACGGTATGACTTTCGAAAATATTGGTGAAAAACCAAACCTTATCTGTAGAAAAGTGCCCACTTGAGGGTGAAGAAATTAATGTGTTTAGTCAATTTTTCGGTATTTGTCGTCTGAAGGATCGAGTTTCCAAACGATACTGATCTTGTGAAAATCCATCGCCTCTATCGAAAATTTAAGACAGAGATGCAAACATACATACATACATACATTTATATATTGGTAGCTCACATTTTCGACCCAAACCGATTAAAAAGCTTCCCTTATTTCTGAATATCCTTTATGTAAAATTTCAAATGTTTAGACCAGAAATTGTCCGAGTAATTTGATAGAGACCGCAGAGGTCAATTTTCAATGTTTCTGACCGGGGGAATGGGTGTATGGCTGATCGTTATCCAGTTTTTGACTAAGTAGTAGTATTTAGTTCCTTACATCAAGTAGCTTCATACCTTGTCTGAAGCGATTCCCATAAAATGAACATACATACAGTGAACGTAATTTGCCACAGCAGACAGTCCGTTGTGTGAAAATGTAATCGCGCAGATATTTGAAAGTTTTGGCAAAAAACCATTGGAATTTAAGAATCATCAACTGCTTGTGTTTTTTTTATTTCATTCTAGGGCGATTCCGGCGGTCCGCTGTCATGTGTCCGAAAATCCGATGGTCGATTTGTTGTCGCTGGAGTGACATCATGGGGCGATCGATCGTGCCACAGATATGGATATCCGAGCATTTACACCAACATCGGAACATTCGTCTCGTGGATTCGCTACACAATGCGATCGAATAAATAAAAATAAAATAAATTTGAATTGTGAATACATTACATTTAGCACATCTTGTTTCTTTATACCCCAGAAATTGTTTCAGTATAAATGCACAGACAAACATGTGTGCTTGTAAAAAAACACACACGCGCGTATATAGACACATATAAGCAAACAGAAATTTACCCCATATATATATATATATATATATATATATATATATATATATATATATATATATATATATATATATATATATATACTAGCATTTCAGCCCAGCGTTGCCCGGGTGTTTGGATGTGTATGTTGAGCAAAAAAAAAAAAAAGTGGTAGTAGGAAGGCAGGCTCGAACCCGTACCGCAAAGGAGGAAAAGAACGGGGTAAAAAACCTAACGTCTATACTGTTACGACCACCGCCAAACCGGAAGTGACATTTTTTAAAATTAAGGTTAGACAATCGAAAGGAGAGGATGACTTTCAAAAATATTGGCGAAAAAAGCGATCCCCCTTGTAGAAAAGTGCCCAGTTTAAGGTGAAGATATCAATGTTTTTAGCCAATTTTTCGATATTTGTCGTATGAAAGGTCGAACGATACTGATTTTGAGAAAATCCGTCGCCTCTGTCGAAAGTTTGGGAAGACATACATACATACATACATACATACAGACATACATGCATACATTTATATATTGGTAACTAAAATTTTTTGACCCAAACCGATGAAAAAGCTTATCCTATTTCTGAATACCCTATAAAATTTCAAAAGTTTAGACCCAGAAATTGTCTGAGTAATTTGGTAGAGACCGCAGAGGTCAATTTTTTTTTTTTAACTTTGACCCCTATTATGACCCCTTGAGTTTTATTGTTTTAGGGTCAAATCAAGTTAAGTTAGATCCATGTCCAGGGAACCTATATCCAAAATTTCAAGTGTTTCGACCCAAAATTGTCGGAGGAGTTTGGTAGAGTTCTCAAAGGTCAAATCGTTGAATTTTGACCCCTTAATAGCCAAATTTCTGACCGAAAACCTATCACAAAGATTTTTCCAAATCTCTATACTCTGTATATCAAATTTCAAGTCTGTAGACTTAAAATTGACAGAGTTATTGCGTAGGGAAATGTACACAGACAGACAAACACCGACACTTTCACTTTTATAGATAGATAAACAAATAGATTTAACAAAAATATATACGCATACATAAATATATATGGAAAACATTTTTTGTTTACTGTAAAGATTTTACGCAAATATTACGCAAGTATAAATCATGTAGAATATCTGCATGGATTATAATTACACGTAATAGTTAAATAAAGATAATCATTCCATAAGAAAACCGAAAAAAACTTAATTAAAATGAATGTTTAAAAGAATATGCAAATTAGCTAGATCTTTTGCTAGTGAATGCATTTCCACAACCCATATATGAGAAAATTGTATTTTTTTAAATAAATGGAAAAGAGAGTTTTTAATCTGAATATCAATACACACAAATGAAAAACGAATTTATAGGAGTATAGAAAGATAGATATCTTTACACACACGCACATATATATGTACGCATACATATATCTATAAAAAGAAACGTGTCTGTGTGTCTGTCTGTCTGTGTGTCTGTGTACATTTTCCTTCGCAATAAATCTGTTAATTTTCAGTCTACAGACTCGAAATTTGATATACAGGGTACTAAGATTTGGGAAAATCTACCTGATCGGTTTTCGGCCAGAAATTTGGCTGTTAAGGGGTCAAAGTCCAACGATTAGACCTTTGAGAACCCCTCCGAGAATTTTGGGTCTAATCACTTGAAATTTTAGATATAGGTTCCTTGAACATGGATCTAACTTAATAACTCAATTTGAGCCCAAAGCAATCAATTTTTAGGGGTCGTAATAGAGGTCAAATTAAAAAAAAAATTGACCGTTTTTGTTTTTTTAATTCTTTTTTTTTCTCAGCATAACCTCCAAACACCCGGGCAACGCCGGGCTCCCATGCTAGTATATCTATATATCTATAAAAGTGAACGTGCCTGTGTGTCTGTCTGTGTAGATTTCTCTGTCAATTTTAAGTCTACAGACTCGAAATTTAATATACAGTGAACTGAGATTTGGGGAAATCTTTGTGATCGGTTTTTGGCCAGAAATTTGGCTGCTAAGGGGTCAAAGTTCAACGATTTCACCTTTGAGAACTCTACCAAACTCCTCCGACAATTTTGAAATTTTAGATATAAGTTCCTTGGACATGGATCTAACTTAATAACTCGATTTGAGCCCAAAACAATAAATGTTAAGGGGTCATAATAGGGGTCAAAGTTAAAAACAAAATTGACCGTTTTTTTTATTTTTGCTCAACATACACCTCCAAACACCCGGGCAACGCCGGGCACGCATGCTAGTATATATATATATATATATATATATATATATATATATATATATATATATATATATATATATACCAGCATTTCAGAGGATAATAGTCCGCAATAAATAAAATTAATGAATAATACTCATCTCAATAATTCCAATTAAATAATATTTATAACTTGTTTCGCACTTGTTTATTAATTAGATTTTCTTTACTTTCATCGGTTCTTTTCCCTGGCTTCCCTTTATTATTTAAATGAAACCTCTGGGTCCATAAGTTACATCTTTTACCTTTTCTTTTTTTCTCACATGGTAGTCACCACTTATCAAGGTCCGGAAGCCACTCGGGGATAAGAGTTATTGAGTGTACAGTAATCAATGGGATAATATCGTAGTAATCGTTAGTAATGGAGATTTGATAAAGTGTCTTACTTAAGGGAGCGTTTTATCAGGAATTTGTTTATGTTAGACTTGAGGACATCCAAGCTGTAGTCAGGTGGGAAACAGGCAAACGGAAGAAAGTTCCACAGGCGTGCAGTTCTAAGAAAGAAGCTTTGTTCAGGGAATCTACGTTTTGGTTTTGGCACAGATAAAGAGTGGGGAAAATTACTGACAGTGGTTTCAGCTAGACGGGTGTTTATTGTGAAAGATTGGCGAGGGGTACCAGAGATTGGAGCCCAGACGAGCACTTGCCATTGAAGTAACGACAAAACAAAGACAGGCTCGCAACTTATTAATCTGTTCTGTAAAAGCTTTTGTAGTCCTAAGGAAAATGGAGCGTAACATAAGCAACTAAGGTTGAACATTTTGTAGACAGTATTTCAGCCAAACAAACATTGCATGGTGGTTCCTATTTACAATGCCCCCCCCCCCGAGGACAGAGGTAGACACCAGGGTTTTTTTTTTTTTTTTAAATGTGGAGAAAAGGAACAAAAATTAAAAATTGTCTTATTTGTGAATGGTTTCTCCTCCACTGAGAGAAAACAAGAAATTGATATGCAGCATCTGAAGAACAGATACCACACTTTGATCTTCGTCCGACGAACATTGAATGATGTTTAAGGAGAAAATAGCGCAAAATAAAAACAATGCAGTAACAAAAAGATTAGGATCATTTAGGAGTGGAGCAAGGCTACATTTCCTATAATTTTTAAATAGGGGCTAAATCAAAACTATTTATTCGGTTGTTTTCAAGCAAAAAGAATTAAAAAAAAAAAAAAAAGTTTTCTAAGTTTTGACAGGTAAGACACCATTCTCTCTAGTTTTAAATAGAAAATAAACCTCTACCCCAATATCAAATAAAAGTTTTTTTAAAAACTTTTATTTAAACTGTTGTGTTGAAGCAAATAAAATCGTTTTTTCTAAGTTTTTGTTGGGTGTGGAGGCTTGATTCTCTCTCCTATATTTTAATGCTTATTTAAAAATAAACATTACTGTACTGCTTATTTACTGTATATATAAGCATTACTGCAATGTTTGAAAATAAGCATTTACTGCTCTGTTTTCAAGCAAATTAAAGCGATTTTTAAGGGGTGTTAGGATTCTTCTCTTAAAGTTTTAACTAAGGGCCTCACTCAGTATTAGACAAACATTAAATTTTCTTTTTGTTGTTCTGTTCAATCTGATATATCACCACCTTATTTTCTTTTGTGCGATGGGGGTTGTTGCCACACGGACTGAGGGGTATTGATAGGCTTAGTAAGTTTATTACGTTTTTGAGGGAGCACTATTAACAATAGAACCAAGAGTTAGTGTTAGGGTTAAAGAATACTTGTTACCCCCCCCCCCAAAAAAAAGAAATATATACAATTCATCTCTTATGACCCCCCCCCCAAAAACATTGTTATAAGTCCTTAAAACGCTATTTGTAGCTGACTTGTAGATGAGTGTGCCATGGCTGTAACAAGTGATTATTTTTTACATTAAATTTATATTCGAAATGATCCTTATACCCTAAAGAATAAAATAGTTGTTTCTCCGTGTTTTCCAAATTTTTTTCCATACGTAATCGCCTACAAAAAGTAGAATCTCATTAATTTTTTCCATCTACTTAATAAGTGTAAATCTAATTTCTTTTTAATTTCACAAACTTAATATATTCCCTTTATGTATCAAAGATTTTAATAATAGTGAGATTTTTAATTGTATTTTTCATTCGTGCCATTTTTTTTTTCCTATTTAGCCACTTGTCCTATATTTACCGTGCCATTTTTACTGAAATTCACAAATTATATTTTAAATTTATATACGGACATTTTTTATATTCGGAATTTATTTTAATATGACACCGTCTACAAGAAAAAAAAATTTAAATCGCAGTTATTCCTTGCAAATAAAATATTAAATTCCTGTCAGATTTAATTGCCATGATAAAAGAAATTTGCAGTACACAAGAGTAAGTAAAAGTCGTAATAAAACTCGTACATTTGACAATTGTGTTCTGCATTTAGCGAAGATTTACGCCTTCAAACCAATTGAATCAAAGAAATGACAGAGTTTAAAAACTGAAAATAATTCGCGAAGGAAACACACAATCGGAGAATGTATATTATTTGGAGTAAATTTATGAAAAAAAAAAAAAAAAAAAAAAAAAAAAATTTAAAGGAAATAATTTTTTATTAGTAAATAAAAGTTTGGCGGACGTTGTCGAGAGTGCCCTCCCTTCTAAATTCCACAATTTTCAATTTTTCTTTTTAACTTTACATTGATTACACTTATTACACTTCAGATTATGAAAAAAATTGAAAAGAAAAAAAATTTCATAACTTTTCACGTCGGGGTTCAGTTTTCAATTATAACGTTGTACTAAATTGAACACGAACTTTGTGACCACGATGAATAGATGAGATGGATACATAGATAGAAGAGAGAGGGAGAGAGAAGTGTATATACATAGATGAGAGTGGGAGGAGGGAAGAGGGAGGGGGGTAAAGAAATCTTCCTTTTTTTAACCCCTCTGTTCTAACCCCTACCTTCCGTTCACATCAGAGAGAGTTGCCATTATTTTTTTTTAACGTGATCACAAAATTCATGTTCAATGTAGTACAACGTTATAATTGAAAACTGAACCCCCATGTGAAAAGTTATTAAACTTTTTTCATTTTTTTTTATAATCTGAAACTTAAGTCTGTAATCGATGATATTAACAGGAAAATTAAAAAAAATAAATAAAAATTGTGTAATTTAGAAGGGGGGGGGGAACTTTCGACAATTTGCCAAAAGTTCTTTTCTTCTGGAAAAAGGTATACAAATATACTAAACTTTTAAAGATATTAAAACTAAAGGTATTATCTTAACGTTTCTAATTTCTTTAAGACAAAATACATAGAGCATCAAGTCCGACTGCTTATATTCGTTTTAGTGTTATAAATTATATACCAGACATTGGAGAGAACTTGAATGCCTACTTTGAGTATCTAACGTCTCTCTGTACGGAGGTTTGTCATTTGTTTCAATAATTTGGGAAATATAATTTCATCCTCTTCATATGACGGGGGTTCGTCTTTAAAATTAAACGTGTCTGTGAATTTTACACATCGGATTCTTTTTATTTAATTTTTCTCTGGAAAAAAATAAGAAATTGGCTGGACTGTTTTTATCGTATCCAACAAATATATTGGTTTTAGGTGCTAATGCACTTACTGATCCGCGCTATTTTTTTAATCGTATTTCCAAGTTTAATTAAAGTTTTATGTTTTTTTATTATGATAAGTTTTTTTAATTATATTGACAAACTTAATATTTTCCTTTTATGTATCCAAGATTTTAATAATAGTGAGATTTTTCATTGTATTTTTCATTCGTGTCATTTTTTCTTATTTAGCCACTTGTCCTATATTTACCGTGCCATTTTTACAGAATACAGTACAGAATAGGTACAAAACACCCTTCCCCCATGTTAAGAATGGCATTTTAAATAATAACGTTATTATTTCAGCACGGATCAATAAGTGCACTAGTACGCGGTTTTAATATTTAATTTACTCTTTTTATCAAGCAAGTTGAACCAAATACATGTATTCTGCTTAAATTTGGTTTTCTACCGCAGAAAGCTTCATATGGGATTTTAGACAGTGATTTTTTTAAAAGCACCTGTTGCGTATATAGACAGCCGCCATAAGTGCGTGTGCCCAGAGGATTTTGTGGAGTTTTGATCTAATGAGTAGACATCATACCATTTCAAAAAGTGTCCGCCATGCTCTTTCCGCAGCCCTGTTTTGGTGTGGCGATTTAGGGGCCGATTTTTCATGCTTGATACGATGGTTAATTAGCAAAGGTTCAAAGTCTTTATTAGTGAATTCCGTACTGTGGTCAGCGCGAATACACTTTACTTCACCATAGGGAGCCATGTCGGCTAAATATTTTTTTAGTTGCTAGCAGGGTATCAGATGTGTTCTTTAAAAAATAAACCATTATTAAACCTGAATGGTCATCTACGAAATTCAACACATATCTATAATGTTCTATGGCCATCGGTTCCGCGGGGCCGTTCAAGCCACAATGCACCAGTGATAGAATTTTCGTGGCCTTCTTGTCAGGTAAGAGAGTCTTGGCTGGAGAACATATCTGCTCTCGGCTCGGCCTTCGGTGGCTTCTGGTTAACACACACTCTAACTATAAAAATTTTGATAGTTTGTCATTTTTCCCTGCGTACAAACGTCGCAGTTAAAATTTTTTGATGTTTTTATTTTCATTTTACCAACTACAGTCGGTAACTTTTTAATATCAGGAATATTGCAGTGCCCAAGAATTTTATGCCATGTCTGTAAATCATGGCAGGCAGTTTTCGATGAGACTACGCTATTTAAGTAATAGCGTCTTCCATTTTCTTTAATGTCGAATACAATTCAATTCGGGTACACCATTTTTTATTTATTGGGGCTTAAGTTTATATTTGCACCTTGTTTAATGACAGCTTGTACAGAAAATATATTTTGCTTAAATTTCGAGATTAGAAGAGCCCGTTTTCAGAAATATAGTTCACTTTTATTGTTCCTTAGCGAGATTTTAGCATCATCCCTTTTCAAAACGATATCATTTACT
The DNA here is from genome assembly GCF_053919585.1 of Euprymna scolopes. Lineage (NCBI taxonomy): Eukaryota > Metazoa > Mollusca > Cephalopoda > Sepiida > Sepiolidae > Euprymna > Euprymna scolopes. Next base: position 35,018,243 of record NC_136517.1, on the reverse strand, counting down.
CGACTGCCGTCAGCAAGTTCTACAAAATGAATTTATGGCTTAAAGTTGGGATCAAAACTGATAAAATCAGATTCCTTTGTAATCACATGTGCCGTTACACCAAAATCGACGAGAAAATTATTATTGTTTGTTGAAGCGTTAAACGTACATGAAAATAAGAATGCATGTTCGCTAACGGCGTTCTCCACATTTTTAATGGAGTCGCCCTTTAAAGTCCTGTATCTACATTGGAAACTCTTGTGATTAGGTCGGCCACAATTATAGCAAATAATTTTTGTACTTTTCTTAGGAGAAAAATTGTTTTTGGCAAAGTAGCGGTTTTTATTATTTATTTTATTATTTTGTATAATTTAATTTCGGTGTTTTTATGTGTGCATTTTTAAATTTCATGATATTTGTAGATTCGTTTACTTCTGTGATCATTTTTTTTTCAGTTTCCTCGTAACTTCTGAGTGCCACCTTGAACTGACTAAAAGTCATGGGGTTTTCTTTCTGGGTTATCACGGTGGTGAATGGCTTGAAATCCTTCGTAGCTTTTGAATTCGTAGATATATGAGGACCATGGAAATTAACAGTCTGTTGCTAATAACTTCAGACATTTTTAAAGATTTTGCAATGGTTTCAGCTCTTATAATATAATCTGCAATGTTTTCGGCTCCCATTCGTTTTAGAGAGGGCAGTTCATTGTATAAAGATATAATTTTGAGGTTTCCTTTCGATAAATAATGCTCTCCCAATAAGTTTAATGCTTTGCAGCCATCGTCCAGGGCCTATCTCATTACTAGTGATAGACTTCAGTCATTTAAGCACTGTATTAATTCCGCAGAGAGTTGCGTTCTTTTCAATGAAGTCGGGGGCGTTTCTGTTTTTAGATTGTGCCTGGAGTACTTTGTACAGCTTTTGAATTCGTAGATATCCTACAATTTCACTTGCCACAATTCGAATTTTGATTTGGATCCATCGAAATAAAGATGTACGTTGGGTTCATAACCGCTAGAAGTGTCAGCCATGTTTAGTTTCAGAACAGTTTCTGATGGTTAGTTGTTAAACACAAGTTCTGGGGGTGGCTGGTTCACAGTAGACAGAACAGTTTCCGATAGTTGTTCTACATAGGTCCTAGACGTGAAAGATATATATTATATATATATTTATTATATATGTATATTATATATATATTATATAGATTTTATATCTATATATATATTATATATACATAATATATATATAATATATAAATATTATATGTATATATATTATATATTATATATAAATTATATATATATTATATATGTATATATTATATATATAAATATATATTATATATTATATATAAATATATATTATATATTATATATAAATATATATTATATATATTATATATAAATATATATGTATATATTATATATATAAATATATATTATATATATATTTTGTATATATAAATATATATTATATATATATTATATATATATTATATATATATTACATATATATATTTTATATATATATTACATATATATATTATATATATATTACATATATATTATATATATATTGTATATATATATTATATATGTTATATATATATTACATATAAATTATATATATTGTATATATGTATATTATATATGTTATATATATTTTATATATGTATATTATATATATTATATATATTTTAAATATATAATTTATATATATATTATATATATTTTATATATATAATTTATATATATATTATATATATGCATTATATATATAATTTATATATTATATATATATTATATATATATTATATCTAAAGTATATATTATATATTATATATATTATGTATATATATATTGCATATATATATTATATATAATATATATATTATATATATATATTATATATAATATATATATTATACATACATATATTAAATATATTATATATATATTATGTATATATATATTGTATATATATTATATATATATTATATATTATATATTATATATATATTATATATATTATATATTAAATATGTATATATTATATATATATTATATATGTATATATTATATATATTATATATATAAATATATATGTATATATTATATATATAAATATATTATATATATATATTATATATATATAAATATATTATATATATATTATATATATATAAATATATATTATATATATATATTATATATATAAATATATATGTATATATCATATATATAAATATATTATATACATATTTTATATATATAAATATATATCATATATATATATATCATATATAAATATATATGTATATATTATATATATAACTATACATTATATATATGTTTTGTATATATAAATATATATTATATATATATTATATATATGTTTATATATATATATATATTATATATGTATATTATATATATAATCTACGCATATATGTATATTATATATATAATCTACGCATATAATATATATATATTATATGTATATATATTATATATATTATATATATATACTATATATATTATATATATATACTATATATATTATATATATGTATATATATTATATATATTATATATATTATATATATTATATATATATATACTATATATATTATATATATATTATATATATTATATATATATATACTATATATATTATATATATATTATATATTATATATGTATATATATATTCTACGCATATATATATAATATATATATATACAAAGTACGCATCTGTATATATTATACAAGAGGTGGGTGTAGTTTGCTTGAAGCATTGTATAGTATGTAGTTAAATGGAATTTTAGAAGGCGGTACAATGCAGAAGTAACGGAAAGACACAGGCAGAAGCAGGTGAGAACTTTATTAATACAATATAATCTACGCATATATATAATACACGCATATATATATAATCTACGCATATATATATTATATATATATAATCTACACATATATCATATAATCTTATATATATAAACTACGCATTAATATATGTTATATATATATATATATATATAAATCTACGCATATATATGTTCTCTTGATATTTATACAATGTGTGTGTGTATATATATATGTATGTTCTCCGCATATATGCAAAATGTGGGTATATATATACATATGTTCTAAATACACGCATACATATATATATATATATATAAAATCTACGCATATATATAATATATATAATCTTCACATATATATATATATATATATATTATATATATACATTATATAATGAACGCATACATATGCTTCAGCCTGTGTCTTTCCGTTACTTCTGCATTGTACCGGCTATATATATATATATATATAATCTATGCATAGATATCTACTATATATATATATATAATCTATGCATAGATATCTACTATATATATATATAATCTATGCATAGATATCTACTATATATATATATAATCTATGCATAGATATCTACTATATATATATATATATATAATCTATGCATAGATATCTACTATATATATATATATATAATCTCCGCATATATATCTATTATATATATATATATATATATATATATATATATAATCTACGCATATATATCTATTATATATATTACATCTACGCTTATATATTATATATATATATAATATACGTATATGTATATATTATATATATATAATCTACGGATACATATATCATACATATATAATTTACAGATATATATAAAATATATATATAATCTACGCATATATATATAATATATATACATAATCTACGCATATATATATAATCTACGCATGTATATATAATCTACGCATATATATATTACATCTATGTAATCTCCGCATAGATATATATGTTATATATATAAATCTACGTATATATATTATATATGTATATAATTGACGCATATATGTATTGGATATATATATATAATCGACGCATATATATCGTATATATATATAATCTACGCAGACATAAAAATATTATATATATATATATAATCTACGCATATATATATATATATTATATATATGTATAATCTACGATTACATATATATGTATATATATAATCTACGCATGTATAATTATATATAAATATATATATTCTCTGCATATAAGCAAAATGTGAGTATATATATATATGTTCTACGTACACGCTGACATATATATAATCTACGCATATATATGTAATCTACGCATATATATTATATATACAATCTGCACATATATACATTATATATATGTATGCATATATATATCATATATATATATAATCTACGCCTATATATATTATATATATTTTATTTATATAATCTACGCATATATATTATACATATATCATATTTAAATAATCTACGCATATATATTATATATATAATCTACTCATGTATATATTGTAAATATATATATATATATATATATATTTTATCTACGCATATATATATTGTATATATATATTTAATCTACGCATATATATATTGTATATATATATTTAATCTACGCATATATATTATATATATATATAATCTACGCATATATATATATAATCGACGCATATATTATATATATATATAATCTACGCATATATTATATATATATAATCTACGCATATATTATATATATATAATCTACGCATAAATTATTTATATATTCTACGAATAAATATATATATATATAATCTACGCATATATATATTATACGTATATATATATAATCTACGCATATATATATTTTGAATATATATATATCTATATATATTTATTCTTCGCATATAGATTGTCAATATATATATATATAATATACGCGTACATTTTATATATAATCTACGCATATAATATATATATATAATCTACGCATATTTATTATACATATATACATAATCTACGTATATACATATTGTATATATATATGCATATATATTTTCTCCTCATACATATATTGTATATATATATATATAATCTACGCATACAAATATATAATTTACGCATAAATATATATATATATAATCTACGAGTTTTTATATATAATCTGAACATATACATATTATATATATATATAATCCACGCATATATATATATATTATATATATAACCTACGCATATATATATATTATATATATAATCTTCGCATATATATATATATATTATATATATTATATGTATATATAATCTACGCATATATATTATATATATATTATATATATAATCTACGCATATATATATATTATATATATAACCTACGCATATATATTATATATATATATAATCTACGCATATATATATTTATATATATAATCTACGCATATATATATATGTATATAAAATCTACACACATATATATATAATCTACACACACACATATATATATATAATCTACACACATATATATATATAATCTACACATATATATATATATTCTACACATATATATATATATAATCTACACATATATATATATAATCTACACACATATATATATATTCTACACATATATATATATATATAATCTACACACATACATATATATATATAATCTACACACATACATATATATATATAATCTACATATATATATAATCTACACACACACACATATATATATAATGTATACATATATATATTGTATATGTGTATAATATACGCATATATATATTATATATAATATAATCTACTCATGTATATATATTATATATATATATAATCTACGTATATATACATATATATATATATAATCTACGCATATATTATATATATATATATATTTATATATATATAATCTACGCATATATATATAATATGTGTAATCTACGCATATATATATTTTATATATATATATATAATTTTCGCATAAATATATAATATATTTAATCTACGCATATATATTTATATATATATATATATAATCTACGCATATATATTTTTTATATATATATACAATCTACGCATATATATATTTTTATATATGTATATATCATTTACGCATATATATATTTTGTATATATATCTAATCTACGCATATATACATATATTTTATATATGTATAATCTACGCATATATATATTTTTTATATATAATCTACGCATATATATATAATCTACGCATATATATATATTATATATATATAATCTACGCATATATATATATATAATCTACGCATATATATATATAATCTACGCATATATATATTTTATATCTATATATAATCTACGCATATATATATTATATATATAATCTACGCATATATATATGATATATATATAATCTACGCATGTATATATTATATATATATATAATATACGCATATATATATATTTTATATATATATATATAATCTACGCATATATATATTGGTATATATATATAATCTACGCATATATATATTTTTAGTATATATAGATATATAATCTACGCATATATATATTTTATATATATATAATGTACGCATATATATATTTTATATATATATATATGATCTACGCATATATATATTTCATATATATATATTATCTACGCATATATATATTTTATATATATATATTATCTACGCATATATATATATATCTTATATATATATAATATACGCATATTTATATTTTATATATATATATATAATCGACGCATATATGTATTATATATATATATATATATATATATATATATATATATATATATATAATCTACGCATATATCTTTTTATATTTATATAATCTACGCATATATATTATATATAATCTTCGCGCATATATATTATATATATATAATCTACGCATATATATATCATATATATATATATATATATTATCTACGCATACATATTATATATATATAATCTACGCATATATATATCATATATATATATATATTATCTACGCATACATATATTATATATATATCTACGCATATATATATTATATATATATATTATCCACGCATATATATATATTATATATATATATAATATCTACGCATATATATATATATATATATATTATATATATATATTTATTATCTATGCCTATATATATATTATATATATTATCTACGCATATATATGTAATATACGCATATAATTATATATATAAATAATCTACACACACATATATACATATGTAATCTACATACACATGTATATATAATCTACGCATATATATATATATTATCAACGCATATACATATAATCAACGCATATATATATATTCTACGCATATATTATATATATATAATCTACGCATATATATAATCTACGCATATATATTATATATACTCTACGTATATATATACATATATATTATCTACGTATATATATACATATATATAATCCACATATATATACACATATATATAATCTACGTATATATACACATATATATAATCTACGTATATATCTATAAATATATATATATAATCTACGTATATATATAAATATATATCTATAATCTACGTATATATATACCTTTTACATATATATATATATATAATCTACGCATATATATATATTATATAAATATATATAATCTACGTATATATATATTATATATTATAATCTACGTATATATATATTATGTATATACACATATATATATATAAATATATACATATATATATAAATATATACATATATATAATCTACGCATATATATACATATTATATATAATCTACGCATATATATGCATATTATATATATAATCTACGCATATATTTATATACATATTATATATATAATCTACGAATATATATATACATATTATATATATAATCTACGAATATATATATACATATTATATACGCATATATATACATATTCTATACATAATCTACGCATATATATACATATTCTATACATAATCTACTCATATATATACATATTCTATATATAATCTACGCATATATATACATATTCTATATATAATCTATGCATATATATACATATTATATATATAATCTACGCATATATATACATCTTTTATATAATATAGGCATATATATACATGTTGTATATAATCTAGGCCTATATATATTATATATTTAATCTACGCATATATATTATATATATATATAATCTACTTATGTATATATTGTATATATATATATATAATATCTACGCTTGTATATTATATATATAATCTACGCATATATTATATATATATAAAATCGACGCATATATATATTATACATATATTTATATATATATAATCTACGCATATATATATTGTATATATATGTATATATATATATATCCTCTGCATATTTATATTGTATATATATATATATATAAAATCTACGCATAAATTGTATATGTATAATCTACGCATATATTATATATATATAATCCACACATATATATTATACATATATATATATAATCTACGCATATATATTGTATATATATATGTATATATCTTTATTCTCCGCATATATATATTGTATATATATATATATAATCTACGCATACATATATATAATCTACGCATATATATATAATCTATGCATTTTTATATATAATCTAAACATATATCTATATTATATTATATATATATAATCTACGCATATATTATATATATATATAATCTACGCATATATATATTATATATATATAAACTACGCATATGTATATTATATGTATATATAATCTACGCATATATATATTATATATATATTATCTATATATATAATCTATGCATATATA
>NC_136517.1:34999476-35006985 GCF_053919585.1 Euprymna scolopes | reverse complement strand
GAATATATGTATTGTATATATATGCATATGTATTGTATATAAATATATATGTATATAATCTACGCATATATGTATTTTATATATATATATATATATATATAATCTACGCATATATGTATTTTATATATATATATATATATATATATAATCAACGCATATATGTATTTTATATATATATATAATCTACGCATATATATTGTATATATATATATTATCTACGCATATATATATTGTATATATATATTATCTACGCATATATATATTGTATATATATATATTATCTACGCATATATATTATATATATATATTATCTACGCATATATATATATATATTATATATGTATATATATATAATCTACGCATATACATATATATATTATATATGTATATGATATATGTATCTACGCATATACATATATATATATATATAATATACGCATATATATATTATATATAATCTACGTATATATGTACATATATATATATAATCGACGTATGTATATATATATATATATAAATATATATCTATAATCTACGCAATATATATACATATTACATATATATGTATAATCTACGCATATATATACATATTACATATATATGTATAATCTACGCATATATATACATATTACATATATATGTATAATCTACGCATATATATACATATTACATATATATGTATAATCTACGCATATATACATATTCATATATATGTATAATCTACGCATATATATACATATTCATATATATGTATAATCTACGCATATATATACATATTACATATATGTATATAATGTACGCATATATATACATATTACATATATATATATATATATATAATCTACGCATATATATACATATTACATCTTCTCTCTATATAAATAAAATGAACTCATTTTTTCTCGTCTGATTTTGACATTAATAGGATTAAAAATCAAGATATTTCATGCAAATATAATATGCACAAACGGCAGAACAATATCTGAGGTGTGTTATAGGCTTATTATTTCTCAAATTCCTCGATAATCTTAGATTTCTATACTTTTTCTGCTGAGAAGTCACGGCCAAAATCGGTTAAGATCAATGGAAGTGGTAAAATATTTTCTCTCTTATAAATTCCTCCTCCCCCTGCCACCACTTAACACCGTTTGGGGATCGTTCACAAGGAACAGTTGAGAAGAGAACACCGGTTTGGCTTCGTAGTTCTTTCATGTCAAGTTATTTAAAATCACTAAACTAAGCTGCAGTGCTCTGTGGCGTAGTGGTTAGCGTGCTGGACAATTCACATTATATTTTCACGTTCGCGTCGACCTACCGTAGTCGTTTTTTTTTTTTTTTTTTTTTTCCCTAAACAACTGGAATGGACTTTTCTTGGTGGCCGAACTGTTAACGTTGCAGATGTTTTTTTTTTTTTTTTTCACACTTTATTTTCCTACTTTTACTCATGACTCCGGGTTTGATCCTTCCTACTTACCTACCATAACATTTTTTAAAACTCCCCCCCATCCCGGAAACAAACACTCGGGCAACGCCGGGTACCCCCGCTAGTATATATATATAATCTACGCATATATATACATATTACATATCAGAGAGGCGGTAGCACTCTCTATATAGGGATGGCCTGTACACGCCTATATACGCCTACAAAACAAAACTATCCAAATCTCAACTAAAATCAACTTATAAGTTTCAAAAAGCACATATTCTTACAGAGAAGCGTCTTACGAATCCAGCGAGTGTCAGAACGTCGGTTAAAATGTCAAAAGAGAGCAAAAAAAAAAAAAGCGTACAAAAATGGCCAATTGTTCTTCTTTCTTCTTTCTTTTGAAACGATGTATCTCGGTGTACGAACGGTCTCTGACAACAGTTCAAGCATCAATCGACTGCTCTTTACACGGAGAAGTGCAGTGACCCATCGCTTTTTAGCTAACTCCATAATTAAATAAGATTACGTGTAATAACAAGTTTTAAACACTATATACCCAATGTAGACAGACCACTTCGAACACGGAACTTCTCTCAAAAGGGACAGCTCCAAATAATACACCGGATGCTCACAGACGTTCCAGTTTGCCAGTGGCCTATATTTCTTGGACGCTGAATATTTGAGGTGAATGTTAAGGTTTTTTCTTTAAACAGTAACCCACCAGCGTTAATGAAACCACGAAATCTTTATCTCAGTTGATCAAAATTGTTATAAGAGTAACCTATCAGCAAGTACGACGTCAAAAAACAATGTTATAAAAACAAATAATTCTTCAGATTTTGGACTGTAAAATATGTACAAAATGTCAATGCTGTGACCAGGATTCGAACCTAGGTTAGCACGGCCACAACGTGGGGTCCTAACCTCTAGACGATCACGGCTAACACTTACGTCTGTTGCTCTTGGCAGAAAGACACATGACTACTGTTAAACTATTGAAAAATAAGGAGGAAACTTGAAATTCTCACGCATGCGCAAAAATACACTATAGCAACCATTGTTAAATGCAGCTGAATCTCTTCGCTCGCTAAGAAAAGTAGATCAGACCAGTTCTTCTAAGAACTCACCAAACGCCAAAGGAAATAAGTTAAATTAACCGCAAAAGAAACTGCAAGAAAGTCATCTTCTAAGAACTCACTGGAAGCTGACCAAAAAGAATCAAAATCCAAGCCCTAGCCACAAAAATAACTAGATATTGTGGCTACTATACACAATCTACTAATAAAAACAAGTAAGTTTTCTAAAATAAACTACAATAAATTAACCAAGTAACCTCACACTGTCACTGATTAGGACTTCATATAAAGATAACAACTACACTATTGGTGTATATACCGTTCCACACTTTAACTATTGGTGACGGGGCAGTATCTCAATTCTACGAGAGTTGTCTTGCTATAAGATAAGGGATATTATAGTAAGATACACATAAGTGTTATATGTTTACATTTAATAAAAAATGCCAAAGTAAGCACGTAGTAAAAAAGCTCAGAGAAATATAGACTATGAAAAAAACAAAGTCAAGGTATTATCTGAGCAAAAAGAATACTATCAGAAAAATGCTGAAATAATAAAAATTAAGTATCATGCAAATCCTGAGGCAAAGAAGACTGCCTCACGTGCTGACTCAAAAGCACGGTATAACAGGGATCCTGAGGGGGAAAAAACTGCCTCACGTGCTCTTTATAACAAAGAACCAGAAAAAAAGAAGGCTGCCTCACGTGCTGACTCAAAAGCACGGTATAACAGGGATCCCAAGGGGAAAAAAGCTGCCTCATGCACAAACTATTATAAATATAAATATCAAAAACTGCCAAATCTTTGCCAAAACGCCAAAGAATGAACCAAGAAAAATTTAATAGTGAAGGTATGAACATTTTAGAACTTTATAATACTCTAACTGTTTTATCAGAGAGGCGGTAGCACTCTCTATGTAATATAGAACCGATGGAGGACCAAGAGGCAACTCCTAAGGCCCAAAACCCAAAGACCTAAAACCTAGTAGGAAGCGACCTGCTACTAATGGAGGCGGCAATGAGCCGCCTCCTAAAAAAGACAATACTATCATGAATGTAAGTTTAAAAATAAGACTGTAAGTAAAAATACTAATTAACAAGAAGAAAAAAGCATTGGAAATGCAAAAAGATATAGGGATGGTATGCCAAAAAGTATACAAACAAGATAGCTATGAATGGCTAGGCACATGGAAATAGAATTGCATCCAAAGTATAGTCCTATAGCTTTTTACAACCGTAATGATGGTACGGAATGAAGATTGGAGAAAAGCTATAGGGCTATACTTTGGATGCAATTCTATTTCCATGTGCCTAGCCATTCATAGCTATCTTGTTTGTATACTTTTTGGCATACCATCCCTATATCCTTTTGCATTTCCAATGCTTTTTTATTCTTGTATATATATAATCTACGTATTTATATATTATATATATATGTATAATCTACGTATTTATATATTATATATATATGTATAATCTACGTATTTATATATTATATATATATATATATGTATAATCTACGTATTTATATATTATATATATATATATGTATAATCTACGTATTTATATATTATATATATATATATGTATAATCTACGTATTTATATATTATATATATATATGTATAATCTACGTATTTATATTATATATATATATATGTATAATCTACGTATTTATATTATATATATATATATGTATAATCTACGTATTTATATATTATATATATATATGTATAATCTACGTATTTATATTATATATATATATATATATATAATCTACGTATTTATATATTATATATATATATGTATAATCTACGTATTTATATATTATATATATATATGTATAATCTACGTATTTATATTATATATATATATATATATAATCTACGTATTTATATATTATATATATATATGTATAATCTACGTATTTATACATTATATATATATGTATAATCTACGTATTTATACATTATATATATGTATAATCTACGTATTTATACATTATATATATATATGTATAATCTACGTATTTATACATTATATATATATATGTATAATCTACGTATTTATACATTATATATATATATGTATAATCTACGTATTTATACATTATATATATATATATGTATAATCTACATATTTATACATTATATATATGTATAATCTACGTATTTATACATTATATATATATGTATAATCTACGTATTTATATATTATAAATATATATATGTATATGTATAATCTACGTATTTATATATTATATATATATATATGTATAATCTACGTATTTATACATTATATATATATATATATATATATATGTATAATCTACGTATTTATACATTATATATATATATATATATATGTATAATCTACGTATTTATACATTATATATATATATATATGTATAATCTACGTATTTATACATTATATATATATATATGTATAATCTACGTATTTATATATTATATATATATATGTATAATCTACGTATTTATATATATATATGTATAATCTACGTATTTATATATATATATGTATAATCTACGTATTTATATATTATATATATATATATGTATAATCTACGTATATTATATATTATATATATATATGTATAATCTACGTATTTATATATATATATATATGTATAATCTACGTATTTATATATTATAAATATATATATGTATATGTATAATCTACGTATTTATATATTATATATATATATGTATATGTATATGTATAATCTACGTATATATATACATATGTATATATATATAATCTCCGTATATATATATATAATCTCCGTATATATATACATGTATATATGTAATCTACGTATATATATATATATATATACATGTATATATGTAATCTACGTATATATATATATATATATATATATATATATATATACATGTATATATATAATCTACGTATATATATACATGTATATATATAATCTACGTATATATATATATACATGTATATATATATATATATATAATCTACGTATATATATATATACATGTATATATATATATATAATCTACGTATATATATATATATACATGTATATATATATATAATCTACGTATATATATATATATACATGTATATATATATATATAATCTACGTATATATATATACATGTATATATATATAATCTACGTATATATATATACATGTATATATATAATCTACGTGTATATATATACATGTATATATATAATCTACGTATATATATATATATACATGTATATATATAATCTACGTATATATATATATATACATAATCTACGTATATATATATGTACATAATCTACGTATATATATATATATACACATGTATATATATATAATCTACGTATATATATACATGTATATATATATATAATCTACGTATATATATCCATGTATATATATATATAATCTACGTATATATATATACATGTATACATATATATAATCTACGTATATATATATACATGTATATATATATATAATCTACGTATATATATATACATGTATATATATATATAATCTACGTATATATATACATGTATATATATATATAATCTACGTATATATATATACATGTATATATATATATAATCTACGTATATATATACATGTATATATATATATATAATCTACGTATATATATACATGTATATATATATATAATCTACGTATATATATATATACATGTATATATATAATCTACGTATATATATATATATACATGTATATATATAATCTACGTATATATATATACATGTATATATATAATCTACGTATATATATATATACATGTATATATATATATACGTAGATTATATATATACATGTATATATATATACGTAGATTATATATATACATGTATATATATATATACGTAGATTATATATATACATGTATATATATATATATACGTAGATTATATATATACATGTATATATATATATACGTAGATTATATATATACATGTATATATATATATATACGTAGATTATATATATACATGTATATATATATATATACGTAGATTATATATATACATGTATATATATATATATACGTAGATTATATATATACATGTATATATATATATATACGTAGATTATATATATACATGTATATATATAATCTACGTATATATATATATACATGTATATATATAATCTACGTATATATATATATATATATACATATATAATCTACGTATATATATATATATATATATACATAATCTACGTATATATATATATATATATACATAATCTACGTATATATATATATACATGTATATATATAATCTACGTATATATATATATACATGTATATATATAATCTACGTATATATATATATACATGTATATATATAATCTACGTATATATATATACATGTATATATATAATCTACGTATATATATATACATGTATATATATAATCTACGTATATATATATACATGTATATATATAATCTACGTATATATATATACATGTATATATATAATCTACGTATATATATATACATGTATATATATAATCTACGTATATATATATACATGTATATATATAATCTACGTATATATATATACATGTATATATATAATCTACGTATATATATATACATGTATATATATAATCTACGTATATATATATACATGTATATATATAATCTACGTATATATATACATGTATATATATAATCTACGTATATATATATATAATCTACGTATATATATACACATGTATATATATATAATCTACGTATATATATACACACATGTATATATATAATCTACGTATATATATACACACATGTATATGCATAATCTACGTATATATATACATATATATATAATCTACGTATATATATATATATATATATATATATATATATATAATCTATGTATATATATATATATATATATATAATCTATGTATATATATATATATATATATATAATCTATGTATATATATAATCTATGTATATAT
>NC_136517.1:34959476-34994476 GCF_053919585.1 Euprymna scolopes | reverse complement strand
ACATGTTTTTCCAAAGTGACTTTCACTTCCAAACTCTTGCCGTGTTCTCAAATGATTACCCGTCAATATAATGACCGGCATTGCTTAATGCCAGTGATCCAAGAAATTTCAATGTATTTCAATGTGATGCTATTTGGAAGCTGAAATGAATTCAGGGTTATAACTGCCATGCAGGTATCAAAACGTATATAAAGGCAAATTGCAGATTTCACAAGGAACATGGATTGGAACAGATACATTGAGGGCATTGCCAAGGCTGCTGCAAAGAAGGTGGGCTCTCTCTACCATGCTAGAAAGTTATTTACACCTGAGAATATCCTATATCTCTACAAGGCGACTATTCGCTCATATATGGAGTATTGTTACCGCATTTGGGCTGGTGTATCTGCTACTGGTCTCTCACTCTTAAACAGGGCTCAAAAGAGATTTGTCAACCTAATAGGTCCTGCGCTGTCAGCTTGGCTTCAACCTCTGACCCATCGACGAAATGTTGCATATTTCTGTTTTATAAGAATTTTCATGGTAGGTGCTCTGCCGAACTACAAGCCCTTGTACCCCCTTGACGTAAATACCTCCGACAAACCCGACAAGCAGCAAAATTCCATCCCTAAATGGTAGAGATTTCCAGACACCAGAATGCCATCTACTCTAATAGTTTCTTCCCTCGAACTGCCAAACTTTGGAATTCCCTTCTGGATCCCTGTTTACCTGATTGTACTGACATGCAAAAGTGTAATATAAACAGGCATCTTGCTGCTCAACTCCCTACAAATTATGTCCTAGATAGTAGCATGCCTCCCACTCACAAGAAAATGGCATTGTGCTTTGTTTTAAGTGAAAATGCAATAGCAAAATTTCTTTTTTTAAACTTAGATTTCACCGACAAAAAAAAAAAAAGTAGTTGCAAACAGAAGAAAGAGCAAGGTATGAAAATAAAATGTAAAATTTAGAAAGAAGACAAAAAAGAAAAGATAAAAAATGTTAAAAACAATTTAAAATTTAGAAAGAAGACAAAAAAGAAAAGATAAAAAATGTTAAAAACAATTTAAAATTTAGAAAGAAGACAAAAAAGAAAAGATAAAAAATGTTAAAAACAATTTAAAATTTAGAAAGAAGACAAAAAAGAAAAGATAAAAAATGTTAAAAAAATTTAAAATTTAGAAAGAAGACAAAAAAGAAAAGATAAAAAAATGTTAAAAACAATTTAAAATTTAGAAAGAAGACAAAAAAGAAAAGATAAAAAATGCTAAAAACAATTTAAAATTTAGAAAGAAGACAAAAAAGAAAAGATAAAAAAATGTTAAAAACAATTTAAAATTTAGAAAGAAGACAAAAAAGAAAAGATAAAAAATGTTAAAAACAATTTAAAATTTAGAAAGAAGACAAAAAAGAAAAGATAAAAAATGTTAAAAACAATTTAAAATTTAGAAAGAAGACAAAAAGAAAAGATAAAAAAATGTTAAAAAAATTGTATGTTTGTAATGATTTTTATTTATTTTTCAAATATACTGTACAAATAAAAATTCTTAGCTTTCATGTATATTGATGAACCGCTTCGTACAATAAATAAAAGCCCTCGCATACACATAGTGATGAGAGGACCAAATTATCTTTATTAAAACTCAGTAAGCCAGTGCTCACCTCCCCAAAATATGCCCCACCCCCACCCCTAAACCTGCCAATGGATACTTGGGGAGGGGAGTAAAAGGAGGAGGAGGAGGAAGAAGAAGAAGGGTTTAGGGGTGGGGGCGGGAGGTTTTATAGAGGAAATGGAGGGAGAGGGCTTTTCACACCTGGTCCAATGAAATAATAATAAAAAAAAACAACAAAAAAAAAAAAAAAAATAAAAGACTCTTGGAGGAATTACAGGATGCCAATCATATGGTCAGGTCAGATTCATTCTCAAAAACAAAAGACATTTAAAAAAACTATAATAGATGAAGAAAAAAAAATGGTACACACATTGCATATCTCTCTCTCTATATATATATGTGGAAATACAATTATGTTCAACTATACACAGACACAAGTTATGAAAACTTAGCCATTCATGGCTAAGTACATTATTATGTTGCTAATAACATGGCACAACAATAACTAATGAATATTGGCTATTCAGAAGCAAAGTTTGAAGATCGATATGCAGTCCAAAAAGTCAGACCCAAACAGCATTTAAGTTGACAAATCAAAGTCAGACTCGATCAGCAAAGATGATGATTTAATCTGATGTTGTTGCTCGAAGGATCCCATCCTTTTTTTTTTTTTTTTTTTTTAAGGATGGGTGGTGATAACGTACGAACATTAGCGCAATATAAGGATATAAATATAAAAATAAAAAAAAAAGAAGAAAAATTCACTATTTTTTTTCCTTTTTTATTTTCTCGTCTCAGTTCCAAAAAACGTTGCCCTATTTTGAACAAACGACAAATTAAAAAGAACAAAAAATATTCATGCAAAGAGACATTTGGATTTAAATCAGCAGTTTTCTTGGGTTTTTTTCGAAGTCTCTCTCATCGGCTTTGTATCATCGAAGCTTACTATTATTATAATGGTGGTCTGAAGGATAATCTGGAACGCCATATATATATATATGTGTGTGTGTGTTTATTAATACAAACATTATTGGCTACATATGTGCATACATATTTTGGCTACAATTCCTTTAGAATTAGCAGTGTTTTTTTTTCAACAATATTTTGTTTTAAAAATCTGTACTGAGTATGCTGCTTCTCTAAAGAACTTACAGCAGAAACCAATGCACATGTTGCCAATAATGTTTGTATAAATAAACATGCTATTATTATGGTTTGTCATTGAGCACTTTTTCATAACCACTACAGTTTTAGTGGAGTTACATCTGGGAAACTACAATGATACAATAATTATACATAGCATTATATATATATATATATATATATATATATATATATATATATAATGCTAAGGTAATTTTATGTTTGTATATATGTTATCACCTTCCATCCCCTCTTTTTAAAAGATGGGATTGTCCAATCATCAAAGATGACATGCTAAAAAGTAATTTTAAAAAATTTCAGCTGACATTGTTGTTGTGTTGAACATGAAACTCAAACTAAAAACACTTCCTTAGCGTTCAGACAGATATCAAAGTGTAATGTATCCGTTCCGTCCAAAGATGCGAGATATGCGTTCACGCTAGACATTCAAAGAATTGATGTCACAAACTCTTACATAGGTTTTGGAGATGGTTACACCATGCGGATGATTATATATATATATATATATATATATATATATATATACACACACACACACACACACACACACACACACACACACACACTAAATCTGAAACTACATTAGCCAGAGTTCTCAGATTATTGTGTTTCAATTTATACAAAAGTGATATAATATTGTGGATATATCATTTAATCAATTGGAATTCATTATTGAGATGATTATTATTTATTAATTTATTTATTGCGGACTATTATCCTCATCTTTCTTAGTTGTTGTTTCATGACGTTTCGGCCAACTATTCCCCTGACGTTCGATGGGATAGGAACCACGAATCTTCTAACTGCATCCTCAGCAACCACTGCCCTCCATAGTCGTTGTCTCACCACGTTTTGGCCAAATAAGCCTCTATGCGGCTTTGGGTAGGATTGAAACCGCTATCTTCAGACAATGCTCACCTGGAACCGTAGAGATTCAATGTCTCTATCCAGTGGGCCATGCAATAAATAAATTAATATTGTGGAGTCTGCATTTTTAAGCATTGCACAACAGATTAAGTATACAACTGTTGAATTTCCACAGGTCCCACTTACACTTTATCAGGGTTGCCTGAACAATAATTTTAATCCATTAGAATATTTTAACACGATTCTTCTATTACATTTGTTTTCTGTACTCAAAGCAATTTCCAATTTCATTTTATGTTCATAAAGATTTTATTGCCATTCAAAGTGTGAGTACATTTTTATATTTCCTGTATTATATGTTGCAGATTATCCGGATAATCCAAACTACTCCAAGAAGAGGAAACAAGATAGTCGATTCAATTACTATAAAAAAATTAAACGGAAGTTAGCCAAAAGTAGATGCAGAGAGTTTTAAATATCATCGAGGGATTATTTTTTAGTGATTATCTTAGATAAAATTCAAACATTTTAAAGAAATAAATCGATTATTTTTAATCAAAACAGATTAATTACGACACCAGAAATCACTTAGTAAGCATGGAATTCAATAATATTGATTTATGAGATTAAATATTTGCTCAAGTACCTGTTCCTACATAAAAAATAAATTGATATCTACAACTGTACAAAACAGATGCGTGTATGTGCGTATATTTTATTTTCTTTAAGCTTGCATTGAGTGGAAGGAGAGAAAATGACTTTCTAAAACTGAACACATGAGGAGTTCATAAAAAAAACAAACAAATTAATTCAAATTTTCTAAAAATATTAATTGTTAAGTTTTAAATCTAAATAAGATATTAATTTATTCATGCATTTTCAGCTTAGATACCTGACCTACATTTACATTCAAAGTTGACATAACATCATACACACATGTAAACTCCAATATCCGGTTATTTATAATACATAAACCTATAGACATGATATGCGCATTTAAGCATGCATATGTTTAAACCTAACATTATATAACACACATACATATAAAAGAAGGATTTAAAAAATCCGACGGTATCAAAAATGGGAAAAGGAAGACCAAATAACTCAACGTTTCACCCACTGTTTAATCGGCTTTTTCAAGAGTGAAAACAATAGCTAAAAGTGGTACATTAGGTCTTTCTTTTTTCCATTTTAAAAAAATTCATTATATATATATATATATATGATGAAAATGGAAATAGTATTCCGATAAAATAGAGAAAATAAAAAGGAACAAACCGTATTATGTGTTCATCAACGTTTCATCTTTATTTCGAGACTTCCTCTGGATGAATGAGATTAAGAAACAAAAAATACCAGTACAAAATATTTGAAAATGTTTCACGTGCACAAATAGAACTGCGTCACACTGTGCACGTGAAACATTTTCAAATATTTTGTACTGGTATTTTTTGCTTCTTAATCTCATTCATCCAGAGGAAATCTCGAAATAAAGACGAAATGTTGATGAACACATAATACAGTTTGTTCCTTTTTATTTTATATATATATATATATATATATATTAGTAAGTTATGAAAATATAAATGGCAATTAAGCTGCACAATATATTCCGGGTTTCATTTTTGTGAAAATTTGTCAGGCTTATGCCTTATAGCTTACTACCTAGCTCTACCTATGTATTGAGCACTGTTGAAGTAAATACTGAAAAATGTATGCATAAAATTATATCTTTGTATATTAATTTATGTGATTAAATGAAGTAATCATATATATATATATATATATATATATATATATATATATTTATATATATATATATATACACACACACACATATATACATACACACGCGTACATACATAGAAAGAGAGAGAATGAAGGAGGAAATCCCAAACTAAAAAAGACATTTTTTTTTATCAAAGTTAATGCTGAAAAGAAAAAAACTTACAAATGAATTAAAAAAATTAAGAAAATCAGTTTTGTGTTCTATACTTCTATTTCGACAAAATTAAATTCTATTATTAGTAAAAAATATTTTAGCGATTGAAATATGATACATAAAAATAAATACAAGTAAAAAAACTTGCTATATGGGTGTGTGCAACTTTAATGAAAGCGTTGTTTGAAAAAGAAGGCAGGGAGAACAAAGCTCAATGATCAGTTGGACATTTTACAGGTTGATTAGCTTGAACGTCAAATTTGCAGTTATCTCCCTTGAGGAATTTTTTTTTTTGTGGCAGATATATATTTGTTTCAATATTCAAACTCATTAATGTATTCTATAGGAAGCATTTATTTTTTCTTTAAGCAAATCTATGATTGCTAAAAACCCTTTAAATATGAAGTAAAAAAACAAAACAAAAAAAAAAACAGACTTTACGGGTTCAATAGTTATAATTATTCTGGTAAAAGGAAAAAAGGAAAGAAACACTTAGCAGCTATATGTGTTTGTAGGGCATTTTTTTTACCCACAGCTGCAAAATGACAGTACTTGTATATATCTATATTAATATATAAATAAATTTGAGATATTTTTTGCATTAAAAATGAGATTTGAGTGTTTTTTTCAGATTTCTACAGAAATAAACATCTTTCATATACATTGCAATCTATGCCTATAAATCAACTAATTTGCAAAAAAAACAAAAACAAAAAAAAACACATTTCATTAATTAATGAAATGTGTTTTGTGCAAATTAGTTGACCTTATTCCTTGTTAATGATTTTAACAGCAGTTTTGATTTTCAATACTTTTTAATGTTTTAGTAAAAAAAAAAATAAAAAAAAATAAAGCAATGTTGTTAATTTTTTTTTTTTTTAATATTTAAGATTTTTAGTAAACTATTAAAGCTTTGGAATTTATTTAGTCCCAAACATAAGATTCTAACTTTGTTATTACTAATGTTTTGATTGCATTGGCCACGAAGAAAAAACTGTTATCTTTTTTAAAAAATTTTTTAAAATCAAGATCGACTTTGCTCGATATAAAACCATTAGAAAATCTCTTCTGTGTGTGTGTGAGATATATATATATGGCATAATCACGTTGGATCACCAAAGTTAAGCAACGTTGAACCTGGTTAGTAATAAATGGATGACCATTTGAGACTTCCAAGTGCTCTATGTACTCTCCGCTTATCTCGACAGTTTCCAGTCATCCTGGACTTCTCCTTGCCACTGGACTCAAACAGTACTGATGCAGGAGGTGTGGTTGGAGATTGCGCAACATTTGTCTCACAATTACATGCACAGCTGCCCCTACAAGAGGTATCCTTTGTCTTTTAAGACTAAACAGAGGCATTGTATATATTTCTGTAGAAATATTTTCAATCCTTATTTAAGAAGCTCAATGTAATTACAGAACAATATAGAGAATAAATGACAGTTATATTCCAAAATTCATGATGTTGACCATCTTATAATTTATTCCGTTGATTTATATGTATATATATATATATATTCCTGGCTTTGGAACGAAACTCATAACTAATTTTTTAAACACTGTTTTCCTTTAAAAAAAAAAAAAAAAAAAAAAAAGAAGTTTTTTTTTATACTAACTTTTAACATAATCTTTTAACCATTTTCTGCATATTTTTTTTCTGAATTGCATTTTAAATGTATTTTTTTTTCATTGTTTTTTTTTTATAACAAACTATAGGGAAAAAAGGTATTCTTTTTATTAAAATATTTTTTTCTTAAAGTATTTTCTTAAAAAAAAAAATTGAATGGTATAAAAATAATATCAAGACCACATACTCATCCGCTACAAAATAAGACAGCATCTCTTTTCCACCAATAAAAGACTTTAGACACTTATTGAAAAGAGATTATTAAATTCATCTGAGTGCACGTCAACGAGAGAGAGAGAGAGAGAGAGAGAGAGAGAGAGAGAGAGAGAGAGAGAGAGAGAGAGTATTACAGGTACCTATACTTTTGTCTTTGGTGAAGAAATAAAATATATAGACAAAACAAAAATACTCATTTCAAGATTCATTTCAAGATTCATACCAAGTAAATCTGACTGACCTTATGA
Source organism: Euprymna scolopes (assembly GCF_053919585.1). NCBI lineage: Eukaryota > Metazoa > Mollusca > Cephalopoda > Sepiida > Sepiolidae > Euprymna > Euprymna scolopes. The sequence continues at coordinate 34,986,817 of NC_136517.1, read as the reverse complement.
CTGATACCCATGTAATTGGAAGTGGGAAGGGGTATCATTTAAAGAAACACTATATATATATATATATATATATATATATATATATATATATATATATATAAAAGATGGTAAATAGCAGCAGTTATAAGGGAGAAAGAGCAAAATATTTGAAGACATTAGCTCTTCTACTTTTTAATTTTTAAAAATAAATGGGTAGGATCAAGATTAGGTAAATAAAAACAAACAAAAGAAATAAAAAGAAACTAAAAAATAAATAATAAACATTTACAAAATATATATTGAAAAAAAAAAACAAACAAAAAAACAATTGATGCAGTGTGAAAGAGAGGGAGAACGGAAAGAAGAGAAATCCCATTAAATAAAAAATATATCATTTCTGGTGGGTTTAAAGTGTTTTTTTTTTTCCCCAGGATAAAATGGGGTAAGGAGGGATGGGATCATTGGGGTGTCACGGATGGAAAAGAGATAAGAAATATTTGGAGGGGGGGGGGTAATTGATCTTTGTTAAAAAAAAAAAAAAAATTCATGTTGGCGGGTTGTTTTATTTTTAGGAGGAGGAAAGGACACGTGGGGTGTTAGATTCTTCTTCGATATTGCACCGAAATTTGAAAAATAAAATATTAAATTTCAAGTGTGAAACCAATGGTATTTACTGAATTGTCATGTCACAGTAATGAAAATATCTAAAAACCACGGAAAGATGATAAAGTAGAAAATTAATTATTAATGAAAATAATCTTTGATAATTGTCTTTGAAAAATTTGAAAAAAAAAGAGAGTTCTAATTGTAACAAAAGGGAGATAAATCTTTTCAGAAAACTGAAAATCTTTGGCCAATTTAGCAAAACTTAAAAAATTTTACTAATTGTCATCAAAAACTTTTCATTAATAATTATCTACGTTATCGTTTTTCATAATTTTTGGATATGTTCATTGTGACAATTCAGTAAATACCATTGGTTTCACTTGAAAAATTCACTATTTCAATTTTCGAATTTCGCTGCATCAAGGACGAAGAATCGGGTGGTGTGGACAGGGAAAGAATTTCAATTTGTTTGTTTCTGAATTTTAAAACTCAAAATTGCGCATTTTTGTGGCCCACAGTGTGATCAGCCCCACCCCAACCCAAACAAACTCCCATGGTATAGTCGTTTTTTTTTTTTTGTTTTTTTATAATCGTTTGTCACCCACATCTCAATCTTTGATCACTTGAAATACATCCACATATTTTTTTTATATATATATATCTCTATATATATATATATATAGCAATAAAATTTGTCTTTTTTTTCTTCTTTCTTTTTTCATGCCTTAAAGTCTTCCTGTATCAAAAACATCACAGCGCTTTTTTTTATAAGTATTCAGAGGGAAAGAATAGGCACCTGTCCTGAGTCAGGAGTTTGTGAGATTGAAGACTTTCATTTCTTTAAATCAGAAATGGGGGTGGCGAGATGGATTGGGAGGAAAAATGATGAGGAGGGGGACAAGGAAGATGTTTCGAATTTAAAAAAAAAAAAAAAGTTTTTTTTTCCCCATCTTGAGTTCTCTCATTCTCAAACGTCAAAAGTCCGACTTTCTGTGTGGGGGAGCGTGTGCGGTGGATGATGACGGTGTGTGGAGGGAGGAGGATTTTCTGTGGAGGGGTACTGGATGGGCGACGAATGGAATGCAATGGCTGGAGATGGCTGGAAGTGAGAAAGGGCCGCTCTTTGGTCTGCGGGAAGTGACAATGGTGATGACGATGAGGATGACGGCAGCGACGAAGGTGATTGTTGTGTCGTTGGTAAAAATGTTGCCGAGATAGAAGATGGACAGGAGGGACAATACGATGATGGCAGGGATGAATGCTGTTGTTGTGGTTGGGACGAGGATGATGATGGGGGCGAGGGAGATGGCGCTGTTAATACAGTGTCATAAGACGGTCTGTTTGCTGGACTACAGTCATTAGTGGTATTATTGTTATTTACAGAAAGGTCGTTACAAGAGGGTAACGGTGACGAACACGGCCGATTGTGGATGTAAATGGAAGAAGGGCTCTTGCAGTGGACTCGAGCAGTAACTGAAATGGAAACAAAGAAAAACATTAACACTTTAGCTGCGGAAAATATAAATATTACTTAAATAGTCATAAAAAGTTACAAAGTTACTTTTGGCTATTTAAAAATTTTTTTTTTTTTTTTTTTACCCCAAACAAGACATATTGCTACTTGGACATAAGGGGCTACTATTTGGGACCATATCTAGAGGGGCATTATGTAGGGAGTTGAGCAGCAAGATATCTGTTTACATTACATTTAAATTTCAACATGTTAGTACAGTTAGGAAAACGGGAAATGGAGGGAATTCCAAACACTAACAGTTCAAGGAGAGAAACTATTACAGTAGAGTCAATCCTACATTCACACATTCATTCATTACACGAGAGCACGCGACTAATGGCTATCGGCCTTGTTTTTGACATAACAGAAACATTTTTATGAAAGTATATTAAAATGAAAAATCACAGATGAATCACTCAATCATGAAAAAAAAATCCTCCCTATTCGTGTAAAGTTACCTATTTTTTCAAATAATCGCTCAAAAATCGAAAATTGAACATGATTTTCCTACGAATCGAACGCCGACAAAAGTCATTTAGCAGCAAAAATGCACATGAATCTACCGATGAGAAATATAAGAATGAAAAACCCATATTGGAATCCTTCAACCAAGTCATAGAAACTTAAAATCTAAAAGAAAATAATAAAACCTGAAGCAAAAAAATAAAACTTAAATAAATAAAATAAAATAAAACTAATATTGAAACAGATTAGTAAATGTGTCAACAAATTCACCATTCTCACACAACTATTTTGTATCTAGAAATGTAAACAAAAATAAAAAAAAGGAAGGTAAAAGGACGGATAGAGAGTAGTAGTAGTCTTGGCTTTACTACAATTGTTCTTATGTTTTTCAATGGGTTAAAGTTGTTTAGTTGTAAGAAAATAGCGACAGTATAGTTGTAATAAAGAATAGTTGCAAAACACCCCCACTGTTCCCATGTTAAATAATAATTTTGAAATAATAACATTAATATTTCAGTGCGCAGGTCAAAATCTGCAAGAGAAGCGATTTGTGTTTATTTGTTTACGTTGTTATGGGTTAATGTTCATGCGCGCATGCACAACCGGATGTCATAAACCGGAAAGTGGGTTACATCACTCGTTACAAGGTCATTTGAGTTTTATAATTATATAGATATATGTATATCTATATATCTATAAAAGTGAAGTGCCTGTCTGTCTGTGTGTATATTTCCCTATGCGATAACTGTCAATTTTAAGTCTACAGACTCGAAATTTGATATACAGGGTACTGAGATTTGAGAAAATCTTTGTAACCCATTTTCGGCCAGAAATTTAACTATTAAGGGGTCAAAGTTCAACGATTTGACCTTTGAGAACTCTACCAAACTCCTCCGACAATTTTGGGTCTAAACACTTGAAATTTTAGATATAGGTTCCTTGGACATGGATCTAATTTAATAACTTGATTTGAGCCCAAAGCAATCAATGTTAAGGGGTCAAATTTAAAAAAATGACCGCTTTTTTTGTGTTGTTGCTCAAAATACACCTCCAAACACTCGGGCAACGCCGGGCTGAAATGCTAGTGTGTGTATATATATATATATATGGGGAAATATGTTTATTCAATTATATTTCATCCTTTATTTATATCAATCCTTTAATTTATGAAGTTCAATGTAACTACAGAGCATATACAAATAAATGACCAAAGTCTATATTCCAAATTTCGGTACTTGTAAGACATAAAAAAATTAAACCATCAAAAAAAAAAAACAAACCATTATATTGTACGTATCCGTTATGAAAATTAAGTTCTCTGAAAAAAAAAAAAATTCCCCTTAATTTGATCAAGCATTTTTTTTTTTTTTTTTTTTTTTTACAGCGAAAAAACAATTTGTTATGATGCTGATCAAAAGGTAGCTATGTTTTGACTTTCAAAAAGAAAAGCTATTATTCAAGATGGGTAGGATGGTGTCGGCACATTAGACTGAGTTATCTCCCCATGACGTGTTCTAAAAATCCAAACATGTCTCCCTTCAGAGCGCTGTCATAAAAGTGTTTTTCCATTGTAAAAAAAAAAAAAAAAAAAAAAAAAAAAAATACTCGATCAAATTAAGTGAAATTTTTTTCCGGAGATCTTCAGTCCAAAACGGATACGTACAATATAACATTTTTTATTTATTTTTTTTTTTTCAATATTTTTATTTTTTAATGTCCCAAATTTCAAAACGTTTACCATCTTACCATTATTTCTTTAAGAATTCTTGACAGGATGATAAGATGGTAAACATCTTGAAATTTGGAACCTGTCATCTCTTTTTTTAAAAGATGGAATCGCCTAATCGTCGAAGACAAGATGCACAAGGTCCACAGAGTTTTATAATCATATAGATCTAGATCTCTCTCTCTCTCTATATATATATATATATCATTATGTAGAGAATTAAAAGATGATCTTAACAAGCACTGAATCACATCAGGCGATGATTTTTTGCAGAAATAATGATAGCGAATCGTAGTCAAAAAAAGGAAGAATTACCCGTGGAATAAGGAGGACAGGTGTCTGATGGTGGCATTGCCATGGAAGTAAAGGCAGGAGTCTGGGTACACGGTAATTGGGTGGCCTGGGTAGAACCAGTGCCAGTGGCGACATGAGTTGAACCGCCAGTCGCATTAGAATCACAGAGGACCGGATGATGGTGATGATGATGGTGGTGATAATGGTGCAGAAGTTGCTGCTGGCTGGCAAGGTCTTCATCTACGGAAGAGAAAAAAAAAAAAAGAATCGGTCAGTTTAGACACTAACTATCGACATCATAAATATTTCATTTGACAATCTCATCCTGGATTCATTTTAGATCTATACATTTTCCATGGCTAACGAGCTTGTTTTACCTGCGTAACCAACTCTTAGATGGTCAGAATTACTTGTTTGCCAATACCAGTGAAAAGATGTAGGGGAGTGTGCTACCAATTGCAGCAAAATGAGATATGAAATCAGTTAAATGCTTGAGAGGGTTAGCGTGGGGAGGAGTATATCCAGTTCCTGTGAGGTGGGGATTCTAAAAAGGTGCAAAATAGCAGAGAATAAACCTGTTAGCATTTCTTGGTAGACCATCTTAGCCGCTCCGGCATTAAACCAACTTCTCCCAAACATTTGGGAAATAGTCTTCTAGATCAAGGCCGAACCACATCTCGTTGAGAAAGAAGTCAGAGTTTCCTTGATAACCAGACCCTAGAATCTGAAAGGGCCAAGGTTTTTCAACAAGCTTATATGAAAAAAGAACTGATTAACTGCATATTTGCCATTTACTCATGCATACCTATCACATATGCATCCTCATTCAGCCATCTATAATATAAATCTCACCTGTCTGTTTAAATGTATGTATGTTTGTATCTCTGCCTAAAGCTTTTGACAGATGTTCACGAGATTGGTATCATTGTGAAGCTCTGCCCTTCGGACAACAAATATCGAAAAATTAGCTAAAAACATTAATTCTTTCACCTTCAACTAGACACTTTTCTACAGGAAGGGTTTGCTTTTTTTGCCGATGTTTTCGAAAGTCATTGCCTCTTTTTAATTGACTAGCCTTAATTTGAACCTACGTCACTTCCGGTTTGGCGATCGGTGCAACAGCAAAGACGTCACTTTTTTTTCACATTCTTTTCCCCTTCGCGGTATGGGTTCGAGCCTGCCTGTCTACTACCACTTTTTTTGTTGCTCAACACACATTTCTAAAAACCTGGGAAATGCCGGACACCCAGGCTAGTACATATACATATATATATATATATATATATATATATATATATATATGTAAATGAAGAATAAAAGTGAAATTCTTTAGATTAAAATATACATAAAAATATATTCAAGTTAAGAATTTATTGTTTGAAGCAAGGAATATATGGTAAAGAATTTTATTTATTTCCTTAATCCATGGATTTTCAATGACTTATATCATCAGAGGAAATGAAATGTAATTAGCAAAATGATCAGTTATGAATAGACATGTTTTGCTCATCAGCACATACATTGAAATAGTTGTCTTGAAAATATTATCTCACCATAACATTTTATATGACAATAACTCATTTGATTGTCTAATCCATGAGTTAACATTTATACATACACACTGACAGGCAAGAATCTATACATCCATATACATACACACACACACTCATTTCTATTATATAAAAGATTGTCGTCTGTGTTTATATGTCCAGCTAAAAGTAAAAAAAAAAAAACTACAAACCAAACACCCACAAAGTTGGTATATTCTTTATCAGCATTCCCCCAGATGAATAATATTTAAGATTTAGAACAAAAATTATTCATTCTCTGAGGGTCAATTGGGCCAGGTTTCATTCTGAGGAGAGAGGAAACAAAGAAGATCAAATATATATATATATATATATATATATATATATATAGAGAGAGAGAGAGAGACTGCTAGAGAAATAAAAGTTTAAATGAAAAGAGGTGACACTTATCCTGGGCGACATTGGGTAGCCCTGCTAAACTTCACATATGTACATACACATAAACATGTACTCTTTCTCACTCAGCCAAACATACATACATACACTCACAGTCAAATGTGTTCAAATCATGCATCTCCTTTTTTTCTCACCTGTGTCTGTGTCCCACGTTCCTGGAGGCTGAGAGCCATGATATCTGTCTCCTGCCGTACTAGTGGGATCTACCCTGAGGTAGGCCCTTCGTAAGGTAGGGGGCGGAGTCGTTCCCTGGAGGTTGGGAAACCGATGTATCCGTTCAATTGTGTCTGGCGGGCATTCACTGTCCATCAAACTGTCCTGACACGTCGCCTGCGGATGAAAAGTCTGTAGCGTTGAGTGGTCAGCTGAGTGTTCTGCAGAGTTGCCTCCCGTGTGCGTACTGCTAGTACTCCGAGAACTTTTTAATGTGTCACTCTCGCTGTTCGGACAGTGTAAACTCGAAATGCTGTTGCCTGGAAAGATACAAACAATAATACATGAGAATGTATTTGATCTAATTTGAACCGTTTCCAAAGAGTTGAAAAACTTTAATATATAATCCATATGACATTAGGTCGGTATTCAGGAGCAATTCAGCTCTCTGGAAACTGCTTGTGAGAGTCAAGCCACCTACAGAAAAAAATCACGACTAAGAACTGTGTATATGAACTTCTGTATAAATGTGGAAAACTATACAAAGGTGAGACATGTTGACCACTAAAAGTACGATTAGAAGAATACTGAAAAGCTGTAGTATGTAGAGAGATTGAAAAATCGGGTATTGCTGACAATATCTGGAGGGAAAAGGGAAATCATCTAAACCAGTAATTATAAACAATAGATAGTATATGCAAGTAGTAAATAAAAACTATATATATATATATATATATATATATATATATATATATATAGAGAGATAGATAGATAGATAGATAGCAATAAATAGTGAAATAAAAATAGGTCTAAGGCTTCTAAAATTCGTAGTAGAATTGTCCACAAGTACTCGTGGCACGTTGGTTAGAGTACTCGGAAAAATCAATTGTAAAAAGTGATATTCTCCTGAAGGTTGAAGGTTCAATCCTCAGTGTGAGCTACCGAAAAATACAATTGTGAATTACTTAGGACCTCTATCTTCAGCCCCGATTCCTACACAAACATCATAGCTAAGGTATAGACATGGCTGACGGAACAAGAGCATGCTACTCCGTGAAGTAAATAAAAGGCTTTGCTCGAAATTCCATCCAAATTCCAGAGTTTGACAGAAACATTTCTGAGTTTGACAAGATACACCTGAAGAAGGTTGGAGGTTACATTGGCCTAAACATTGTGAAAATCACACTCAACAGGAGAACAATAGTCTGATGAATGCAAATAATACAAACTAATTATATCTATGGTTATATGTCTTCAATTAATAGGAATAGATACATGCTTTAATTGTTCATTTCAAAATTTTGTCTTTTATTTGGAAAATTGTTTTCGGCCCACAGCTGCTATGAAAGTTCATAATAGTTTTTTTTTTTTTAATTATAAAGCAACTTTTCAGCACAAAAACATTTGGAAACTAACAATTTAAATGTGTATCTATTCCTGAATAAATGGTAAAAATTTAAGAAATATTTATAGCTCTAGTATTAAACTATTGAGCTATCTAGAAGAACTTAATATTATCCATAATATAAATCTCACCTGCCTGTTTAAATGTATGCATGTTTGTATGTCTGCCTAAAACAGAGGCGACAGATTTTCGCAAGATCAATATCATTTTTAAGCTTAATCCTTTGGATGACAAATATCGAAAAATTGGCTAAAAACATTAATTCCTTCACCCTTAACTGGGAACTTTTCGACAGGGAGGGGGGGGTCGCTTTTTTTCGTCAATATTTTGGAAAGTCATCTCCTCTTTTCGATTGACTAGCTTTAATTTAAACCTTTGCCACTTCAGGTTTGTGATGGACGCAAACGTAAAGATGTCATGTTTTTTTTCCATGTTCTTTTCCTCCTTTGCGGTATAGGTTGGAGCTTGCCTGCCTACTACCACTTTTTTTTTTGTGCTCAACACACACCTCAAAACACCCGGGCAACACCGGCACCCAAACTAGTTTAATTATATATTTGAATACTATCCAAATTAGTAAAATAATATATATTAATACATTGTGTGTGTGTGTCTGTGTATATATATATATATATATATATATATATATATATATATATATATATACACACACCCACACACGGTTATATCTATGCAATAGTTTTCTCAAGATTAATAGTAATAAATCAATGTAATTCACTATATAAAGAAAAGAAAAGGGAGACTTATTAAAAAATCTGTCTTAAATTAAAATAACATCACTTGCTCAAATTCTTACTGACAGGCCAGGCATAAGAGAGAAGAGAAAAGGGAGGAAGAAGGTGCTTGGCTTTTTTCCTCTTCCTTTCTCCTGTTGACAATGCTGTATTTTTTTCTATTGTTTTTAAATTCAATGATTGTGTGTTGAGAGTGCAACCAAAGCGTTTCAATATTCCTTTCCAGACTTTAGGTGGACAGATTTAATTTTCAACTAAATTGATTTTTCCACAATTAAAAAAAAAACAACAAAAAACAAAAAAAAACAAAGAGCCCAGATTCCCACACAGACATCATAGCTAAGGTAAAATTGATTTATTTTTTCCTATGGATTTCATTACGGTCTTATTTAAAAAGACAAATTTATGTAAAAAAAAATTTACTAAAAATGTTAAGATTTATCTATTTATACAAATAAATGTAAAAGTTTTAGTCTTGAGTTTGCAAGAAACTTATGAAATGTTTATTTAAAATTTTGGTGTATATATATATATATATATATATATATATATTTATTATACTCTTATAAATGTTTTTTTTTGTATTGATATTCATATTAAAACTCTTTTTTCTATTTATTTAGGTATTTATTTGCTTCCCCACAAAAGCAAACATGACACTAGTTCTTTTTTAATGTGGGTGGAAAACCAGCTCCCCTAAAACAAGGGCAAAAAGGCGAGCACTCAGGCCGTATCCAAAAAAAAATAGTAATTATCTCCAGTATGAAGGGTTTCCCCTACATCGACCAAAGACCAATTAACTCAATATAAGTGAAGCATCAGACAATATACTACACTTTGATTCTGGCCCGAAGGGCAAGATTAACAGAAAAAAAAGCAAGCCTTTTTTCTATTTATTTAAAAAAAAAAAATACAACTTTGTTATATATGAGTTTGGAATTGCATTCATCTGCAAAAGATCTAGCTAATTTGCATATTCTTTTAAACATTCGTTTTAATTAATTCCCTATTAGTTTTTTCGGTTTTCTTATGAGATGATCATCTTTAATTAACTATTACGTGTACTTATATTCATGCAGATATTCTACATGATTTATACTTGCGTAATATTTGCGTAAAAAGGTTATAGTAAACACAAACCTCTCTCTCTCTATATATATATATATGTATATATATATATATATATATATATATTTATTTAAGAAATTTTGCCTACCTAACTCGTGTCAGTTTTTGGTCTACAGACTTGAAACTTAATATATAGGGTATTCAACCCATACAAAACTTTTTATTTGGGTTTTAGCTGGGGAAAATCTGTGCAAAAGTGTGAAAATTAAAAAAAAAAAATGGAATTTGTCAGGTGAAAGTCAAGCAATGGCATTGCAAATATGCATGCAGAACGTAAAAGATATTGGTTCAGGTTTTAATTTTTAGCCTTGCAGCAAACATGTCTTCGCTATGAAAGGAAAAAGTAAATTGTAAGCTAAACGTTTTGGTTTCGATTCTCAGTGGTGGTGCACTAATCATTTTTTTTTTTTAAACTTTAAATCATTACTATATACTGGATCCAATATAATAAATACAAAATCTGCATTCATCAAAATATTATATCAGGGTGGCTTGCTAGTATATATATATATATATATATATATAAGTCAATGTTTATATTATAAAAAGTGATATGTTTACAGTTAGAGCTATCTCCCTCTCTATCTTGCTAGATAGAGAGAGGGATAGAGATTTGGACATAAAGATAAAATCAAACTGAATGATGGAGAAAAAAAAGCAGTAAGGAACTCTAGAAGATTTTTGATGGAGCAAGGGTGAAGAAAGTTGAGAGAGGGAAAAATACTATGAACAGTAGCATAGAAAAAAGAAAAAAAAACAAAAACAATGTTTAGTTTAGTAACTCTAAAAATAAATTTGCAGGCACAACCAGACGAGGATACCGAATCCTAAAATAACAATTCCGCTCTCTCTAGTTTGGGGTTTTGTGTGAAGGAGAGTAAGTTTTCCCACCAATTCATTTCTCCTTCCTCCGTGCGTGTGCAGATGCTTGGTGGAATTACCTCATTTTGTCAGGGCAAGCAGGAGTGTATATAACAACAGCTGTGTACACATGTGTAGGATAGTTAAAGCTGCTAACAGTCTCCAGAGTGTACATATATATATATATATATATATAAGAAAAAGAGTTTATCTGTATAACAGACAGTACTCTTTCCTGTTTCTAAAGATTTAAGAGTTAGCATATTTTAAGAAATATATATTCTCACATACACACACATGTGTGTGTGTATGTGAGAATATATATTTCTTTAACCTAACCTTATGCTAAGTATACCTATATATATAATATATATATATATATATATATAGAGAGAGAGAGAGAGAGAGAGAGAGAGAGTGAAAATGGAAGAGATAGAGGCCGAAAGATAGAAAAAGAAGGGAGAAAGAGAAAGTGGTGAGAGAGAAGAGAGAGAGATTATTTGTATAACAGTATTCTTTCCTGCCCTGGAAGACTCAAGAAATAAGAGGGAGGGAGAAGGTAAAAGTCCCTGATTAGGGTGTGATATGTTTATTAGGTTGCTTGTCTCTACCCCCTTCTTCCCTTTGTAGTCTGTGGTGCTTTGGACAGAGTGAAGATGATGGGATGGGTGTACAGAAGGAGTTCTGGATTTGGTCGGTTCTGGTTCTCTGAACAGATAATGGTTCAGTTCCAAGATAAGTAAAGAGAGAGAGAGAGGGAGAGAGAGAGGGAAGGGGCATTCTGACCAAAGTGGTAAGGAAGGAGAGGAGATGACAAAGAAGTGGGAGAAAAAAGAAAAAAAGGGTTCTATTTAAAAAAGAGAAAAAAGTGGAGGGGCTACCACTAAAAAAAAAAAAAAAAAAAAAAAAAAAAAAAAAAAAAAAGGAGGGGGGGGGGGGTTAAAGGGTTCCCTCTGTTCAAATCAATACTGTTTAGTTAATTTCAGATCAGAGAAGGATTGAATTGGTTTGTTGGGAAAGAGAGCAGGGAATGGAGGGTTACTAATTAAGAGAAGAAATTAGAGAGGATCTTGGAATTGAAAGTGGATGGTGGTGGTGGTGAAGAGACAATGATGGAAGTGTTGAGTCCCCACAGAGATTAAGGGGTGGAGTCAAAATAAAACAAAAGGAAAGAAAAATCTGTAAGAAGGGATGGAAAGGGGTGGTTGTAAAGGGAAATATTACCAACTATTACAATGAGAGAGAGAGAGAGAGAGAGAGAGAGAGAGAGAGAGAGAGAGAGAGAGAGAGAGAGAGTGAGTCTGACTCCCCCTCCCCTCCAGTTGGTTGATAGATTTCATGCATGACAAAAACACACACAACATCAATGCTTGGCCAAGCAGAACTGACTACCAGAAAACAGGTTTGGTCTTCATCAACTGACATCCCCCCCCCGTCATCATGCCAGCAGGACACTTACAATCGTTTCCCCTTTCTTTCTCTTTTTTTATGTAGGAAACGATCAAGTTACAACAAGAGTAAGAGAAGATGAAGAAAATGACTATTTTGAAAAGATGCTGGCCAAAGTTTTCTTTTGTTTTGAATGTCAATGGGAAAGGAAAAGCCGGTGGGGGGGGGGGAGAGACTGGAAGATGAAGGCATTTCCTTGAAGTTGCAAAACTTCAAAAATGTTGAAGAATTCAGAGAAGCCAATAAACATTGCAAATGTCTTTTGTTGAAGAAAAACGAAGATGAGTGGGGAAAAAGTTGGAATGTAAGTAAATGGAGAAGGGGAGATGAGAGAGTGATCAGATAGAGAAAGATACATAAGAGAGATGAGAGAGAGTGATAAGCGAGAGAGAGGGAAAGGGATAAGAGAGAGAGAGAGGAGGGAAAGAGATAAGAGAGAGAAGAGGGAGAGAGATAAGAGAGAGAGGAGGAAGAGAGGGAGGGAAATAAGAGAGGAAGGAAAAGAGGGATGGAGAGAGACTCATCCTGAAAGTACAAGTTGGAAAATGGGAGAGGTAGAGTACGAGGAATAATAGCTGGGAGTAGGAAGTATAAGAGGGAAGGAGGAAGCCAAATACTTAAAAGAACCGATCACTATGGTAGAGAGCTTGTACACAATACAACAATTGTAAAATACCTGCAATACAAAATTAGTTTAGAAGACATTAAAAGAGAAAAAAAGCCCCAAGGAAAAAGATCAAGGCCATGGGGAGTGTCAATTGAAACTCTTATTAAAGTTTCAATTGCATTAAAAGATGAAAGTTGTGTCAGCAAAGCTTCAGTTGTACCAAATGAAAGGGAGGGAGAGGGGTGGAAGAAAAAAGAAAAGGAATCCACAGAAACTGCTGATAATTATCAGCGAAATGTTTGGCCATATCAGTGTCAAATTCACAGATGCGAGAACAGAGAAAGAGAACGTAATCAACCCCACATTGTTCATGCGCTTAATTTAAGATTTGTTTCTCTTTGTAGTTTGGAGCAAATCGTTTTCTTTGGAAATTCAAAATCCGTTAAAAGACTTCATTCTTTGTGTATTGTGGTTAAGATTCTTCTAACACTTGTCTGATTCTAGAAGAGTTCTTTGCAAATTGTGCCAATGCGACAGGAGATATTTGGTAAAAGGTAAATGGCAAAGGAAGAAACTGGTGAAAGTGAAAGTGGTATAATGGAACGAATTCAATTGGAACTTGGCATATCCAGGTTTGTCAGTTGGTGTCGTTAACCATCTATTCTTCTAACCATACATTTATTGACAGTTGTAATTTGTGCTCGATCATCGTCATTAACTCATGTTTTATTTCTAATAAAAATCTGACAACTATGCAGATCACCTTGTAAAAGGTAATGCTTCTTTGTTCTGATGGACTTTCGTGTGATTTTCAAATCTTCCAATTGAAATATGTTCATTTCCACAGGTTCTGCATGTGGAAATGTAACATTAAGTAAAATCAAAAACTTGCAAGCATTTGGGAATTGAGACTAACTCTTCTACATTAGTTACATGTCAGAAAAGTGGAGAAAAGGGGAGATAGAGAGGGAGAGGAGGAAAGAAAGAACAAAGGAAGGAGGAGAGCAGGGGAGAAAGGGAGAGAGAGAGAGCAGGGGGAGAAAGGGAGAGAGAGAGAGCAGGAGGAGGGAGAGCAGGGGAAGGGAGAGAAGGGGGAGAAGGGGGAGAGAGAAGGGGGAGAAAGGGAGAGAGAAGGGGGAGAAAGGGAGAGAGAGAAGGGAGAGAGAGAAGGGGGAGAGAGAAGGGGGAGAAAGGGAGAGGGAGAAGGGGGGGAGAGAGAAGGGGGAGAAAGGGAGAGGGAGAAGGGGGAGAAAGGGAGAGGGAGAAGGGGGAGAAAGGGAGAGGGAGAAGGGGGAGAAAGGGAGAGAGAGAAGGGGGAGAAAGGGAGAGAGAGAAGGGGGAGAAAGGGAGAGAGAGAAGGGGGAGAAAGGGAGAGAGAGAAGGGGGAGAAAGGGAGAGAGAGAAGGGGGAGAAAGGGAGAGAGAGAAGGGGGAGAAAGGGAGAGAGAGAAGGGGGAGAAAGGGAGAGAGAGAAGGGGGAGAAAGGGAGAGAGAGAAGGGAGGAAAGGGAGAGAGAGAAGGGAGGAAAGGGAGAGAGAGAAGGGAGGAAAGGGAGAGAGAGAAGGGAGGAAAGGGAGAGAGAGAAGGGAGGAAAGGGAGAGAGAGAAGGGGAGAAAGGGAGAGAGAGAAGGGGAGAAAGGGAGAGAGAGAAGGGGAGAAAGGGAGAGAGAGAAGGGGAGAAAGGGAGAGAGAGAAGGGGAGAAAGGGAGAGAGAGAAGGGGAGAAAGGGAGAGAGAGAAGGGGAGAAAGGGAGAGATAGAAGGGGAGAAAGGGAGAGATAGAAGGGGAGAAAGGGAGAGATAGAAGGGGAGAAAGGGAGAGATAGAAGGGGAGAAAGGGAGAGATAGAAGGGGGAGAAAGGGAGAGAGAGAAGGGGGAGAAAGGGAGAGAGAGAAGGGGAGAAAGGGAGAGAGAGAAGGGGAGAAAGGGAGAGAGAGAAGGGGAGAAAGGGAGAGAGAGAAGGGGAGAAAGGGAGAGAGAGAAGGGGAGAGATAGAAGGGGAGAAAGGGAGAGATAGAAGGGGAGAAAGGGAGAGATAGAAGGGGAGAAAGGGAGAGATAGAAGGGGAGAAAGGGAGAGATAGAAGGGGAGAAAGGGAGAGATAGAAGGGGAGAAAGGGAGAGATAGAAGGGGAGAAAGGGAGAGATAGAAGGGGAGAAAGGGAGAGATAGAAGGGGAGAAAGGGAGAGAGAGAAGGGGAGAAAGGGAGAGAGAGAAGGGGAGAAAGGGAGAGAGAGAAGGGGAGAAAGGGAGAGAGAGAAGGGGAGAAAGGGAGAGAGAGAAGGGGAGAAAGGGAGAGAGAGAAGGGGAGAAAGGGAGAGAGAGAAGGGGAGAAAGGGAGAGAGAGAAGGGGGAGAAAGGGAGAGAGAGAAGGGGGAGAAAGGGAGAGAGAGAAGGGGAGAAAGGGAGAGAGAGAAGGGGAGAAAGGGAGAGAGAGAAGGGGAGAAAGGGAGAGAGAGAAGGGGAGAAAGGGAGAGAGAGAAGGGGAGAAAGGGAGAGAGAGAGAGGAGAAAGGGAGAGATAGAAGGGGAGAAAGGGAGAGATAGAAGGGGAGAAAGGGAGAGATAGAAGGGGAGAAAGGGAGAGATAGAAGGGGAGAAAGGGAGAGATAGAAGGGGAGAAAGGGAGAGATAGAAGGGGAGAAAGGGAGAGATAGAAGGGGAGAAAGGGAGAGAGAGAAGGGGAGAAAGGGAGAGAGAGAAGGGGAGAAAGGGAGAGAGAGAAGGGGAGAAAGGGAGAGAGAGAAGGGGGAGAAAGGGAGAGAGAGAAGGGGAGAAAGGGAGAGAGAGAAGGGGAGAAAGGGAGAGAGAGAAGGGGAGAAAGGGAGAGAGAGAAGGGGAGAAAGGGAGAGAGAGAAGGGGGAGAAAGGAGAGAGAGAAGGGGGAGAAAGGAGAGAGAGAGAAGGGAGAGAGAGAAAGGGAGAGAGAGAAGGGGGAGAAAGGGAGAGAGAGAAGGGGGAGAAAGGGAGAGAGAGAAGGGGGAGAAAGGGAGAGAGAGAAGGGGGAGAAAGGGAGAGAGAGAAGTAGGAGAAGATGCTGACAAAGAAGGAAAGTGTGTTAACCTCTAACCAAAAGGTCTGCATTTACAATACTGATTACATCAGCAATCTAATTAACAAGCCTTCCATCACATTTTCATGACATTGGTACTACAAGATCCTATTCCTTTCTTCTTTCATGGACACTGTACAAAAAGGTCAGAAGGGTACAAATTGCTTCTAATTGAATTGGAATCCAAGAATCCAAATATAAAACAACCTAAAGAGAACTAAACCAGGCCACCATCGTCCCTCAATAACCCAAAACCTCGAAGGGTGTCTTGAAGCGGTTGTAGAAAAACAGGCAATCTTTTTATCATGGAATTGTTGACTTTTCATTATTTTGAAATTTTACAGAGTGTTTCTCAGGTGTTGCAAGGGGGGGGGGTAGCAGCATTGGTTGAAACAAATAAATCCAGGGTGTTTTGTGTGGAGATGGGTGAAGAGGGTATCTTTTGAAGAAAGGATATCAGGGTAGGAGGTGAAGGATGCCGATGGTTAAAGAAAAGGAAGGTTTTATAGGAGGAAAGGGTGGAATGAAAAGAAATACAAATTTAAAAAAAAAAAAATTGATGGTAACGAATATTGTTGAAGAATAACCAAACACATAGAAATGTTGAAAAAACAACAAAGACTTCTGATTAGGTTTCAAAGAACCCGTACTGGAAGAAAGGCGAGTGTGTGGAACTGGTGTGATGATGGGTGTCTACGGAGGACATTCCTGGGTAAGAGGAGGAGGATTTTATTTTTTTATTTTTTATTGCGTTAGTTGCATTTGTGTTTTGTTGAACCAGATGTGAAAGAGCAATGGTGTCATTTACAAATAATAAAAAAAAAATATATATATTTTACATTCGCTGAAGTCAATTAACATTTCTTTTTTTTTCTGATTTTGTTTTTATTTTGAAATGACTTTAGATAATAAACAAATTACGATTAATCTCTTCCAGTTCAATTCATACACTTTTAAAGATAGATTTTTTTTTTAATAAAGGATTACTTTATAGATTGGATCCAAATGTAAACTTACTAAATTATTCAGAATGAAATAAGTTTAGGCAAGCTTCTAAATTTAAAACATTAAGTTATATAACAAACTGCATTGTACATGTGGAATGCCAAGATTGAAATTCATTCCCCTTCACAAAAAAAAAAAAAAAATGTTGCAATCTTTAAAAAGAAACCAAGAAGCAACCACGTGGAACAACATGTTTATAGCTTTCTAATTAAGTAACAGAACTTAATTTCAATATATACCGTACTTTGAGGTAATTGCGCCAACTAGCTAAAAGTGCTCCTTTGGCAACCACGCATATAAAGAGCGCTTTTTTTTAGTTGGTGCAATTACCCCAAAGTATGTTATATATAACAAGACGCTTTCCCTGTGTAAGCTTATTTAAATTTGAATAAAATTTGTAATTTTAAGTCAGCACAATGCAAGATTCTAATCCTGAAGGTGTTATATCACCCAAAATGTGATTATAAACAAATGTTTAAAAAAAAAAAAAAAACCTGTCTTGTGCCAACTTTCTCAAGTCACACACACATATTTTTTTTTTTTTTATTTGCAGGTCATTGTGATTTTCTGCATAATATTTTAGAATCTAGAAAGTAGCATGGATCCTACAAAATGTGTTTTGTAGTCGTCTGAGAAGTGTTAAAATAACTAAGCATTATTTCATAAGTATGTATCATTCCCTCTGCCCTTGACTTTGCAGCTCACTGGACGATCAAGTTGCGGGTGATTGAATAAATCTTTCCTCTCTTCTAAGCCATATTGAATTAATAGCAAAATTAATTTGATAATCATGAGATAGTTTTGATTGAAGCTACGAAACTGACCTCAGTCCTTGGACAACAGTAACACATGGATACGTCGAAAAGAGAAGGTATGAAGTCACTGAACAAATAATGTTTACTATGATCTATGATGTTGAAAAGCCAAGTAATGACCAATGATTAGAAAGATGACCTGACCCCACAAAGAAGAGGAGGAGGAGCAGGAGTAGTAGTGTGGGCAATGGGAGGAGTAAGAGGAAGACGAGTACTTACTTGCTCCAGGGTACTGATACTGATATCCAGACACTGTGAGACGCGTCTGACTATAGCTGCCTTCCTTATCTGAGGAATTATACCCGGAGCTGGCCACATCGGGTAGAGTGGTCTCGTCTGTAATCAGGAGCAGGAGAACATGCAGTTTAGAAATGCAGGGTATGACTGGATAGTCGGATAGATATTGTGATAGTGAGAGAGAGAGAAAGAGATATGATCTACTGAGGAGATGAAAAAGAATGATACAATGATGCATGAAAACTTAGGAGAAACAAAGATGATGGAATAATCCAAATGTGGATACAATCAAGCGGTTTCAGAGTGTATGTATATATATATATATATATTATTCCAGATTAAATGTCTCCAAAAGTAAAACCCAATGAATTTAATAAGGTCACTGACAATGCTTAATAAAAAGAGCAATCTACGACTCAATGAAATCAGAAATTTAAGTTACCCGATGAAGGTCATCATTTGATTGAAACAGTAACTTTGTTATTGTTGTAATCCTGTAATTTGTTTACCTAACATTACAAGATGGAATGAGAAAATTGTTGCCCTAGTAAAGATGACATGATTCCATTTCCGTTTGATGAAAACCAGTTTATGATCTCTGGTGTGGTTTCAAGAGAGGATGACATCATGCCACCTCACATCTTCAAAGTCTACTTGAAAGTCAACACCAAAGTGTACCTGGATGTGCTGGAGAGTGTGGTGATGCCCTAGTGTAATCAGGTGGCCGCTGACAGACCCTGGGGTGTGGTAGCAGGACTCTGCACCAGCCCACAAGTCCAAAGAGATCCAGGCTTGGCTTCAGAAAGAGTGCGATGATTGGGGCTGAAGGAGGCTACATTGAATAGATGTCAGCTCTACTACATAATGAAGTTACGTGAATTGAATTTTGCAGTAAAAGTTTTAAAATAAAACTGTAATGTTGTTTTCTTTAGGGCGACACTTTTATCGTTCCACCCTGTATATTTTAGATCTTAATAATAATAATAATAATAATAATAATAATAAAAGACCAAGTAAGAAAAGATAATTTATTAAACTAAAAGAAAAACAATCATCTAAACTCCCAATATGTATGACGTTGACACACCGGTTCTTATTAGATCACCAAAGTTAAGCAACACTGAGCCTAGTTATTACTAAAATGGGCGACCAATTTGGGAAGTGTAACATGTGACTGGGGAAACCGCTTGCAAATTTCATATTCTCATGAACTTCCTCCTCTGGAGGAAGCCGGTTAAACCTGCATAGGGTTAGTGCCCTCCCCACTCCTCCAGTATGAACATAGCATTTTCAACTTCCTCCTGTTTGATTTTCCGTAAATCCAATCAACGACCAGCAATCAAGAAACTCAAAACACACAAAAACAGTAATATTGACCAATTTTGTAGGTTATTGTGTGTGTGTGTGGGGGGGTGTATTTAGGCATGTTAGCCACCTTAAGTAAATTAGCAAGCATGATTATATGAGTTGCAGTGATAACCCTGGGGAGGGTGGAAAGAAGGGATGGTATTTTTCATTGTGTGCGCTTAAGTGCGGAACAGGCAGATTTACTTGCTCTGATCTGAAGTTAAGCTGATTATAGATAATGGAGGGAGGGGGAAGGAGAGCGTTTAAAATTGCAAAGTGGCTCAACAGTCAACAATGAAAAAGGACATTGAGCAATGTTTTAACGATGGTATTAATTTGGGTGGGGTTCCAGGTAACTAGGAGGTGAGGAGTTGGTGGTACCGTGGCGTTGCACCTGTAATGTAAGAGTCGGCTAATGCATTTATGTAGCCTTACAAATGTTAATAGCAATAAAAGTTACGACACAAAACAAATAAGAGGTCAATTTAGATTGCTTGAAACATTGTTTAATCTATCTATATATCTATCTATATATCTGTAAAAGTGAGGATGCATGTGTGGGTGAGGACACTTCTCAACCTATCTACTTAAATTTTTGATCTACAGACTTGTAATTTAGTATATTGGGTATTCAGACACGTGGAAAACGTTTTGATAAGTTTTCATCCAGAAAAAAAGGTTGCTAAGGGGTCAACTGGGGGGATGGCATCAGATTTTTATCTGTTTGTCAACTCTTTCACATGGTTTGAAAACACTTTACATAGCGGGGTAAGCTGGTATAATAGTTATTGCACTTGATTCAATATATTTAGGTTTTGGTTTCAATCTCAGAGTACTTGTTTTTTTATTTACAAGAAATGAACTGTTTAGAAAAAAAACCCATAATATTTGCATGCACATTTTGCAGTTTCTTTCCATTTTTTTTTTATTTACTTCATTTTTTTTTTTAAAAAGGAATATAACCTTACGTTTGATACCAGGCAACGCCGAATACATCTAGTGTGTAGATAAAGGCAATTAAAATTTTTAGAAGGCAATATATATATATATATATATATATATATATATATATATATACACACACACACACTGTATTAACAAAGAGGAATCCGCATAGCTTATTTCACTATTGTATCTTTATTTACTTTAGTTTGTGTTTATTTTTTACACCTCTGCACTGTATTACCCTCTATAAATTGAAATTTGGTTTATATACAATACAAAGAGTATGGGTGCTTGTATAGGCCGGCACAAATATGTTTATGTAAATTACAAAAACAAACGTTTATGATGATTGCTCTAGTATAGAACTTAAACATTATGTTTGTTTTTGGAATAAAAAAGAAACATCTTAGTTTCTTGGCATCTTATAAAAGCAATCATGTATGGACTAACTTAAAACTGTGCAACTCCCTACAACTACATGTGAGAGGGATGAAGAATAACAAGGAAGAGAGTGGAGTTACAGAGGGAGTAGAGCAACGAGAAAGAGAGAGGAGTAAAGAGAGAAAGAGGGGGATAGCGATTAAGAAACAGAGTGGATGCACGAGAGGAAGGGTGAGAAGGAATAATGGGAGGGAGAGAGAAGGAGCGAGGTGAGGGGGAGAGAGAAAGGAAAAAAGAGGGTGTTTAATGAGATTTTCTTTTGATCAAAAATCAAACCAACATTTGTCATTCCTGTATAACAATCAATCAGTGCTGTCACAATTCAACCCTCTCCTCTGTCCATCCATCACCCAATCGGTAGGTAATTATACAACAGAGAAGAGAGCACCCCCTTCCCCACTCCATGTCAATGTGAGAAAATGAATGTTGAAAATTGATAGCAATCAAAATACACTTAACAGTCAAGAGTTGTTGTTTTTGCTCTTCTTTCCTCGTGGCACAAATCACCAAAATAATGGCAGTGATAAAGAGAGGAGGATAGAAATTGCAAAGGAGGCTCAAGTGTGAGTGATCACCAATTGCCATTGCAGTTGGGTTAGAGTTAGGTCGAGTAAAGTGAAAAGATATGCATGGGAATGCGAAACATACAGAGAAAATTTATATTATATATATATATATATATATATATATATATATATATATACTAGCATTTCAGCCCGGCATTGCCCGGGTGTTTGGAGGTGTATGTTCAGAAAAAAAAAAAAAAAAAAAAAAACTGGTCAATTTTTTTTTTTTTAACTTTGACCCCTATTATGACCCTATAACATTTGTTTTGGGCTCAAATCAAGTTATTAAGTTAGATCCATGTCCAAGGAACCTATATCTAAAATTTCAAGTGTTTAGACCCAAAAATTGGCAGAGGAGTCTGGTAGAGTTCTCAAAGGTTAAAATCGTTGACCCCTTAACAGCCAAATTTCTGGCCAAAAACGGATTACAAAGACTTTCCCAAATCTCAGTACCCTGCATATCAAATTTTGAGTCTGTAGACTGAAAATTGACAGTTATTGCGTTGGAAAATGTACCCAGATACGTTCACTTTTTTTTATATATATGCACACACACATATATATAAACACACATACAGACACAAAAAAAAACATAAGGGGAAAAATAAACGACAAGGACAAATACACAGTATTCAAAAGAATAAGATACACAGGTGCAACAATGATTTTCCAGCTCCTAATGGTTCAGCAACCCTTTTTTTTTTGTTTTTTTAAATCCACACGAAATCAATGATAATCTTGCTGCTATCTGACTAGTTTACTAGGCAAACAACAGATGACCATGCGTAGCTCGTTATTAATTTTTTAATTATTTACACTGCAACTGCTGGTGATAGTCTTCCTCCCTTTTAAGATTATGTATTCTTTTTTATTATTTGGGCTACTTGTTCCACACCGTTAAAATACAAATTATCAATCTTCATTAAAAAAATTTGGTTGAGTTGAAGATCAAAAATGAAATCCATTAAAAATAATGGAACTGAATTTTTTGACGTTTTTACATTTCATCAATAATTTAGATTCCAATGATGAACCCTTAAACATACTTAGGTGATCATTTTTGGCAGAGATATTTTTTTTTCTCCATTTCCAATTTATGACATATGCCCGTTGCCACCAAGCAATTTATGACATATGCCTGTTGCCATCAGGCAATTTGTGACATACAAGCAATTATTGACATACGGCCATTGCCGCTAAGCAATTTATGACATACGCCGTTTCCACTAAGCAATTTATAGTATACATTTATCGCTAAAACAATTCTTTTCTTTTAATCTGTGTCGTTTTTACATGCAATTGTTAGTGAATTACATCAGGTGAAGATGCCCAAAGGCCAACATTAAGAACAAATGAGGAAGGGAGGGGGGATAAGACCTAATTAAACAGCCGATTGCAAAAAGAAAATGTTCAGATTTAATGCGAGTGTCTGTGCAAAATCTGGAATGTGATTGTTGTCTCCTAATCAGATTTAACGCTTTTGAATCACCTCCTCCTCCACACATATACAACAATGATGTGTGCGTGTGTGGGTTTGGGTGGACTGGAAAGATTCCTCTCAAAATATGAGAACA
This sequence comes from Euprymna scolopes, assembly GCF_053919585.1. Lineage (NCBI taxonomy): Eukaryota > Metazoa > Mollusca > Cephalopoda > Sepiida > Sepiolidae > Euprymna > Euprymna scolopes. The sequence goes on along the minus strand of NC_136517.1, from coordinate 34,963,912 downwards.
GTTGACAATGTGTGTGCATTGGCTTTCACACTCATATTAAAGTCTTTTTGGTGCAAGATTGGCTGCTGTTTGTTCTCGGCTCTGTTCTGATTCTAAGAGATTTTTTGTGTTACATGTGCGCGCGCACACACACACACACACAAGTGATATATTCTGTAACTTTATTATGTTACAGGCAATACCAGGTAGATACAGTTAGCATACACACACACACACAGAAAGAAACGGTCTCTACCAAACTTCTGTTAATTTTTGGTCTACAGGCTTGAAACTTGATATATAGGGGATTTGAACCTGTTGAACAAATTCAATTTGGTTTTCAGCTGGCGTAAGTCAAGTAAATGTGCATCTTCTATGCATGCGCAAACGTACATTTAAATGTTCAACGTTTTTTTTTAAGTTTTGGTATGCATATGGACTTGGCTCAGATGGTAACAAATAACATTGGACAGCTATATGTCTTGGGTTCGATTTTAGCTGATAGCACCCAAATCATTTTTTTTTTTTAACTTTTGAAATCACTGCTATATATTGGGTACAATATAATATTAAATAGAATGTTGACTATATGATAAATACGAAATCTGAATAAATCAAAATATCATATTAAAGCATATTTTATGACTGGGCAACACCAGGTGGCCTGCTAGTATATATATATATTTATACTAGTTCATACATGCCCAGTTGTTTCGCCATATCACAGCTTTCCAGTGCAGTTAATAATAGGCAGGTGTTTTCAACTGTGATTCAATACTCAAACACATTTCAGCAGCTTTTCACTTACCATGCACATCTCTCAAAAAATTTTAAACAGTCAACATACCTGTGGGTGTGGCACTGTATTCTTCTGGCCGTTTTCTAGTTTGGTAAATAATGATCACCCAAACTAGCGATGTCCCAACAACGCAACACACAACAGCGATGATAATAATCCCGGTCGTAGTACTGGAGTTGTCTAATCCGACACTGCCAAAGGTTTCTGGATCACCACTGGAAGTGGATGTTATCACCAGTTTAGTGGTGCCACGTTCCATACCCAGGGTGTTGGTCAGTTCACAGGTGTAGATGCCGCCATCGGACGCAACAGTGTCCACGATGACCAACAGCTGATCACTTGCTGTGAAATAGTGTCTCCGCGATGGCTTCAAGATGAGGTTGTCTTTGAGCCAGGTTAATTTCGGTTTCGGGCTGCCAGATGCCATGCACTCGAGAACAGTCGTGTCCCCCAGTCGGACCAGCTTATCAGAGGTCATGGCCCGTGTAAATGATGGGGTTTCTGAAATAAAACAAAAAAAATTTTTTCTTCATATAGAATATTCAAACTGACCTCATCACATGTTGGATTGGATCTATCCAAACTTGGAGAGGTTGATTCATCTTGTTATTGCTTTATACGAGGTGCCTTCAATAAGTTTCCTGACCTTTTTTTATGTAGGCACTTTTATTGGAAGTACACACATGAAACTTTAGTCCCTTTGAAGCAATCTCCTCCAGCTGCAATGCACTTATATTGTTCCAACAACCTCTGGAAGGCCCTATGGAAGTCCTCTTATGTGAGCGTGTCAATGACCTTCGTCACAGCCTCTTTCATCTCCTCAATTGTCTCATAACAACAGCCTCTAAGGTTTTCCTTGAGCTTAGGGATTAACCAAAAGTCACAAGTCTGGACTATAGGGAGGGTGCAGAACTGTCTTGATGCCTCAAGGACGCAAGTTGTGAACAAGAACGGAGTTGTGAACTGGTGCATTCATACAAATCTTCCACATCTTTATTTCCTCACGAATAATTATGTGTACAGTTTCCACACTGACATCAAACTGTGCACTTATTGTCTCTATAGACACACAATGGTCCTTATGCATGAAATTCTTTATTTGGCCAACCAACTCTGGTGTTCCAACATCCTTACTCCTCTCATATCTCTCGTCGTCTCTTTGCCTTCCTTGAATCTCTTATGCCATTCAAAAACTAATGCTTGATTCATACAAGATGGTCCAAAAGCAGTCTGAAGCATTCCATATGTTTGTAGCATTTTTCCCAAGTTTTAAACGGAATTTTATTGCATATCGTTCTTCTGAAGTGTCCTCACATTTAGATTGCATTTTTGAAATTAACAAGCTGTGACAATCAGGCTGTACTAGGATGTATTCCAATTCTTGCTGTAGCTGTTCATTTGAACCTGAAATCATAAAAACTGGTCAGTCATCTCATAACATGTATAACAATAACATACTGAATGTTCAAGAGTCTACACCAATTTTAAATGCATGTACAAAAAAGTCTGGAAACTTATTGAAGGCACCTCATATAATTTATTATTTCATGTACACACACACACATAATATTACAAGATTATATATAATATATTACATATAAATATTCAGTATTTATTTCAACAGTGCTCAATATACAAGTAGAGCTTAGTGTATTCAGTTTTTGCTGACTGTTATTCTCATCTTCATAGTTGTGGTTTCATCACATTTCGGCCAACTCATACTCTGGCCTTTTTCAGGTGGTTAACCACAATGGGATAGGAATGCAGTCTTAACTGTATTCCCAATAATTACTATTTTCCATAACTGTTGTCGTCCCACCAATTGTTGGCAACTAATTTTTGACCTGCTATGGTTAGGATTGAAACCGCTATCTCCAGACAATGCCCACTTGGAACTGTAGAGACTGAACGCCTCTATCCACTATGCTGCTGGCCCCAAAGGGCAATCAAGGTTGGTTTTTATGGTCTTATAAATCCAAATTTGTGTTCTGGTGTGGTTTTTGCTGAATGGTATTATATATTATTTATTTTAGTAATTACTGGGGATACATTTACAAGACTTAGCATCCTATCCTGTCGTGGTTAACCATCTGAAGAAGGCCAGAGGATGAATTGGTTGAAACATGGTGAAACAATAACTATGAAAATGCGGATAACAGTCTGCAAAAAATGAAAACAAATTATAAAGCCTCATGTCAAAGGACCCCCGCCAATAAAATAATACATAGAATTTAGATGTATGAACATATATTCATGACTATTAAGCAAAACAGAGACATCTACAGAACATTAATATATTTACATACTTATTGCTATAAGTGAAAGTATATAAACATTTAAAAAAAAAAAAAAAAACACGGATTTATCTACATTTTTAGTCAGTCATGAATCCCTGAGGAAACGTAGATTAATCCACGTTGGCTTTTTCTGATGTTTACATAATTTTATTTATAAAAAAGCTCTACATATGTATTGAGCACTTTTGAAAAAAATATTGCTTTTTTAGTTCATTTGGACTTTTAGCCTCTGATGACTGACATATTAGGCTATAAATGGAAAGTAATTAAAAAACCCCGCTTACCTAAGACTTTAAGAGTAGCATTCGTTGCAGCAGTGCCAGCTTCGTTAGTGGCCGTGCAGCTGTACGTTCCTTCGTCGGAGCTCTTCACGTCAACAATGAAAAACACGTCATCTGTAGGCATGACATGCATCCGCCTCTCGCGGGCAGCAGGAAAGTCGTTGCCTCCATCCTTTTGCCAAGATATTTGGGGCTGCGGTTGACCCCTGGCTGCACACTCAAGCCGTGCTGTGCTTCCTGATTTCACAGTCACATCTTCTGGTTTCTTTGTGAACGAAGGGTACACTAGAAGAGGGGTGAAAATTTTTCAAGAAAATTTGATTTAAAATGTCATTCAGGTTAGTTCCTTTTTCTTTTCGGATACATTTATATTTTCACAGGGTTTACAAATCCAAACTTTGAAAATCAAGTCAGAGGAACCCCCCCCCCAAAAAAAAACTTTGTTCTTGTCCAGAATGCTCCCTATATATATATATATGGAGTATGATATTTTTGTTTCACCTTAGGTACATTACATCAATACTCCAAAAACCACATAAATCATCTAGTAGTTTTATTTTTATAAAAACTAATCATGTTTAAGTGATTTATGGAAATCCATAAGCATCAGCATAAAGCTTGCAAGTTTAAATTATTCAATGGAAGAAACTATTAGAGTAAAAGGCCTTTCAGCATCTAAGGTCCTCAACAGTGAAAGAGTGGGATTTTACTGCCATTCGGGTTAGTTGGGAGTTTACATTGAGAGGGCACAAGTGCTATAAGTTCATCAGAGCACATTCCATTAAAATAGTTGTAAAACAGGCACAGGTATGTAATATTGCAGTGATGGGACAGAGGTTGGAGCTTAGCTGATAATGTGGGAGCTATTAGATTTGAGACTGTAAGAGGGAGAGACTACTGGTAGATGCACTAGTCCAGATGTGGCAACAATATTCCATGCATGGGTGAATTGTGGCTTTGTAAAGATATAAGATACTCTCTGATGTGAGCAAGTTTCTAGTACGGTAGAGCCGAACCCTGCAAGTTCTAAAAAAAAAAAAAAAAAAAGATCTGATCAGCTGATCCATTACTCTTCACTAA
>NC_136517.1:34934476-34956976 GCF_053919585.1 Euprymna scolopes | reverse complement strand
AGAGAGAGAGAGAGAGAGAAAAGAATAGAGAGAGAGAGAGAAAAGAATAGAGAGAGAGAAAAGAATAGAGAGAGAGAAAAGAATAGAGAGAGAGAGAGAGAAAAGAATAGAGAGAGAGAGAGAGAGAGAGAGAGAGAGAAAAGAATAGAGAGAGAGAGAGAGAGAAAAGAATAGAGAGAGAGAGAGAGAGAGAGAGAGAAAAGAATAGAGAGAGAGAGAGAAGAATAGAGAGAGAGAGAGAGAGAGAAGAATAGAGAGAGAGAGAAGAATAGAGAGACAGAGTGGGAGTAAAATAATTTGAAAACCAAATAAAAGAGAAATAGAAATAAAAAGAGAAAAACTCTCTTGAGAAAAAACAAAGCGCATAACATTGGAGTAAACATGAATTTCAGCAGATTTTATTAATGATTACGACTGGTGAATAGATATGATGCAGGAGAGATGAGTTTAGCTTATCTCAGATTTTAGTAGCATTGTCAAAAATATCAATAATCTGACATACATCAATACACAATATATTAGACTAGCAAGGCTTCCGGTGTTGCACAGGGTGCGGAATAAGAAAAATTAAAAGCTTCAATCTTTCTCGCTCATATTCTCAGTCACATTGCCTTTTTGATATCCCCCCCCCCTTCCCGACCCCACCTTCGTTTCATTCAAATTCAGACAACTGGTTCAATATAGAAAAAAAAAAAAAGAAAATTATCAGCAGTTCATTTACTGTTTGTTAGAGTTTCAGCGTTCATTTTCAAAGATTTAACTGTGAGAATGAAAAGTAATTTATCAATACACTTCTCCCTCAAATTCTGCCAAAGGTAAAGGTAATGCTTAGGAGGAGTCTGTTCATCAGCGAATGAACAGAAGAGGAGCAGTTCCTATTTGTCAGTACAATGCCTAGGACATATCCTTGGCTGGTATGAAACCAGCAATCAAATCATTTAAATATTAATAATATCAGTACCATAGTACATTTAATGTACATACGTGTGTCACGGTTTTCAAATTATTCGATCGGGAGATCCTACATATTAAAAAGGAGAAGAGAACCTGGTAACATACTATGAACATTAAATTAATACATAGATACGATAATTTAATGTTCGTTGTATGTTATCACCTTCTTTCCTCCTTTTTTAATTTTTAATAAATAGGATCTCTCGATCACTGAAGACACAATGTAAAAAAAAAATTAAAGTCAAATTTTAAAAAATGACGTCGCTTTTGGGCTGTACATGAAACTAAAAATATACCATCTTGGTCTTCTGGCTAGGATCCAAGGGCAGTATCTGTTCTGTCTAAAGACGGTATACTGATATTGTGAGGTTTTCGTTCGCATCAGGCATCCATACAATGAAAACTGTACCACAGATTCCTATAAGAATATTGGTGATAGACCATAATAAGCAGATATATTCTGACACTTCATTAATCAGATTACTTAGATAAATACTTTTACAGTTTTAACAAAAGGGTTATAATGATATAGCGGGGTCTCCATTCACGCTGAATGTCAACAGAACGCCCAGCAGTAATATATTACATATGAAAGATGCTGCTGTGGAATTTCCACAGGTCCGACTAGTCTTTAAATGATCATAAAACAGCCCCACTCGAAAAGTAAATGATTTTTTCTACTTTTTCTTTTTAATACTTACCATGCTATCCTTTTTCCATTGGAATTTAGTATCAAAAACTTCACTGCTAACGGCACTGCAATTGAGGGTCAAATTCTCTCCCTTCAGAGCCTTCTGCGACATTGGCTGGCTGGTGATGACAGGCTTCGGAAAATCAGCTGGGGGGGAAAAAAAAAGAGAGAGATAGGAAAATGTTTAAGTTTTTTTGTAATTTCACAGCATATATCAACCTGTTTTGTGGGTTCGGGACAAGATCAAAGTGTAGTATCTGTTCTTCAGATGCTGCACTTCTATTTCTTGTTCTCTTTCGGTGGAGGAGAAATCCTTCACGACTGAGACAATTTTCATTTTTGTACCTTTTCTCCACGTTAAAAAACGACCCTGGTGTCTAACTCTGTCCCGTGGGGAGGCATAGTAAATAGGTACATAATAAAAAGTGTCAGACTCAGAATCTTCTGAGGTCATATGGGTCAATTAACACTGTCATAAGAGCTGCATCTGACTAGCTGTAGATACCACAATCTAAAAGTTTATTTGCGTCTAGAAACTTTTGTTGTGAGCATACAGGTATTTTTTTTTTTTTTTTTTTACAAGAGAGTCACCAGTTATCAAAGCTCGAAGGCCACTCGAGGATAAGGTTAATAAATGTAAGAACTTGTTTACATTGGACTTGAAGGCTACCATATTATAATTGGCTGGGAAGCAGGTCAATGGGACAGTGTTTCGCAGGCGGATGGTTAAAGAAATTTTTTCATGGAATCTGCGTTTAGATTTAGGCACAGATAAAGAATGGGGTAAATTGTTGATAGTAATTGTAGCTAGTTGAGTGTTTTTTTTTTGTCAAAGTTTGGCAAGGGAGACAACAGATTGGGGCTCAGATAAGCACCTGCCATGAAAATATTGATAGAGCAGCGACAGGTTTGCAATGTCTCCTGTGTGGGAAGAGAGATTGCAGGGAAGAGAAAAGCGCATCATCTACTAGGTTATGAAATCTGTTTTGAACTCTACCAAGGCAAGATAGGTCATGCTTAGCAGCTCCTTCCCAAATGTGGCAACAGAAATGTTTGAAAACCAAAGCAATGTAGAAAATTTTTTTTTTTTTTGTAGCTCAATTAACCACCAAATTATGACCATTCAATCCATCCATCCATAGCCTTTGAGCCCCTGGAGAGGCATAGGCCATCTATAATTTGTAGATGCTTTTGTAGCGAGGAGTTCTTTTTACAGGGTGAGGATGCTGGCGCCATGCCCAAACTTCCCAGAAGGTACATACAGCGCCTAGCTATCCCAAATGGTTACGCATCTAGTACTGTCCAGGATCAACGTTGCTTAACTTTGGTGATCTGGTGAGAACCGGTGTGTCAACGTGATTGTGCCGTACATATGACCATTCAAAGTGTGCTGGTAATTTGCCATCTTCAAAAACCAATTTTCACAGTGCATAACTTTAAAGATGCGGGCTTTGAACAAGTAAAAGATCCTTATAAATGTATCACATTGTTTTGTCAGCAATGAAAATTAATTACAATGGAAGCAATGGTTATTAGATCAAACCAACCTAAACATTAGGCAAAATCATGTTAACTCTTGAAAAACATGTGCAAAAATGACATGGAAGTGCAACTTTGATTGGTCGTTTATAAGATTTATTTCAACAGCTAACACACTGAATCTTTGTAATTCTTACTAGCCTAGGTGCCCGGCATTGTTTGGAGGTGTGTATTGAGCAAAAAAAAAAAAAAAGTGATAGTAGGCAGGCTCGAACCCGTATTACGAAGGAGGAAAAGAACATGAAAAAAAAAAAAAAGTAATGTCTTTGCTATTGCGCCCATCGCCAAACGAGAAGTAGCAAAGGCTTAAATTAAGGTTAGTCAATCGAAAAAAAGGGATGACTTTAAAAAATATTGGCGAAAAAAGCCCCCCACCCCCTCTATAAAAGTACCCAGTGGAGGGTGAAGGAATTAATGTTTTTAGCCAATTTTTCGATATTTGTTGTCCGAAGGGTCAAGCTTCAAAACAATATACTGATCTGAAAATCCATCGCCTTTGTCGAAAGTTTTAGACATACATACATACATTTAAGCAGACAGGTGAGATTTATATAATAGATAACAATAAAGATCAAACTAGATTTTTTTTTCTTTTAATGATAAATAAATAATAAAAAAAAATCTCAAATTTGTATAAAACAGAAACAATATGACAATAGGTAAAAAATATCATTCACCAAAGTTAAAATTTCTTTTTGTGTAGACAACTTAAAACCTTATATTAAGCCTAACACATTGATGAGTGGTTCTTTTTTGATAGTATTGTTTTATAGGAATCGAGAGACACAGAGAGAGAGAGAGTGTGTGGATTGAGAGGAGAGAGAGAGAAAAAGTTACTCACTGCAAGCAAAATCATCAGGATGAATAGCAAAGATACTTTTGCCCTTGGAACTCTGCGGGTGAGCACAGATGGCCGTCACGGAGCTGCGGAAGTCTTTGTGCGATAACCATTTTGGAAACCATGCCAACTGACAGTCACACAGTAAATTACTACTGTTGAGTTTTCTGAAATTAAAGAAAAACGTTTATTTTTTTTTTTTCTTACAAGTGAAAATCTTAAGCTAAAACAAGCCATTAGATGATTTTGTCATTGTTTAATTATTAAAGACTAGCGAGAGTGGAAGGGTGGGATGTTGTGGCTTTGCCTGGTGGTAAAATACGCTTAAATATGATATTTTAATTGGTCCAAATTTCATATATATTATTATTATTATTATAGAGTCATGATTTCAAAAGTAAAAAAAGAAAGTATTTAGGTGTCATCAGTTAGAATCGAAACCGAAAGCAAAACTGTAGCATTCAAAGCTGGTGATGTTACCACTGCATCAACATGACACGCATATGAACCGATTCAAAATGTATAACGATTTTTTCCAACTTTGACTCATTTTTAACCCCTTAAAATCTATTTTAACTGACTAAAGACGCATAAAAGAACAGTCCATAAAAAATGCAATCATTTGAGGCCGCTAGCAACGTTCTGCGACTTTTAGTTTCAGAAGAGATAGAGTTTGAAAACATGGAGACAGACATAGTGCCTTTATTAGACTAGTGGGGAAGGGAAAGGGGGACTCGGCTGCGTCCAGACATAAAATACACTTAAATATGATATTTTCATTTGTCCAGATTTCGTATATATTATTATAGAGTCGGGATTTAAAAAGTAAAAAAAAAAAAGTATTTGGGTGCCATCAGCTAGAATCGAAACTGAAACTAGCATTCAAAGCTGGTGATGTTACCACTGTACACACGTGATACGAATATGAACTGATTAAAAATTAAAAATAAACTATGATGAATGTACAAAATGTATAACAATTTTTCAATTTTGACCCATTTTTGACCCCTTAAAGACTATTTTAACCAGCTAAAGACCCATAAAAGAATGACCCGTAAAAAATCCAATAATTTGAAGCCCCTAGTGATGTTCTGCGACTTTTAGTTTCGGAGGAGATACAGTTTGAAAATATGGAGACAGACAGACATATAGCCCTTTATATGTTAGATTCTTAAAAATGAACAAAACAAAATATTGCCTTTGTTTAATGTTGAATCTATATGGTCAGTCGAGACTTCCAATTAGTTGCTGTTCGGATATAATTGTAGCTTAAGCCATCACATTAATGCGTTAAGTGTTTTTAAATTAAAATGTGTTAAGGTTACGACAAAGTGTAACGTGAAGAGAGAAAGAAAAGGAGAAACTTACAGATCTTGTAGAAACTGTAATGGTTTGAAGGCATTCTCCAAAATGGATGCAATGCTATTATCCATTAACGACAGGTACTTGAGGTTGTGGAGGCCACTGAATGCTTGTTTAGCAACCGATTTAAATCGGTTGCCGTTTAGACCAAGTCGAACTAAACGGTCCAAGCCAGAAAAGGCACCGTCCATGTCCTCGACAGCCCACGAGATTTCATTATGATTCAGCTGCCTAGAAACAAAAGAAAATAAAATGTGGATAAAAATTAAAAATATCATCTTTAACAAAAAAATCAAATCACAATAATTTATCAGATAGTCATGACAAGGCTTGCAAAACTCTCCTGAAACAAGAATAAATAATATATGTTAGATATTGGCAGGCAACCTATGCAGAAAAAAAAAAAAAAAATTTTTGATGGAGTGAACACCTGCTAATGGATTCAATATGAAGAATTTGGGATTTCCCACCACTAACATAATGCATAATTTGACCCAGAAATTTATGAGAGGATATCAGTCAAAAGTTGAAATAATAGATAATAGGAAAAGAATGTTTTTATAAATAAAATCAGAGATAAAGACAGTCAGTTAAAGAGCAAAGCTGCGTCACCAATTCTTCACGGTAGTCGATGTGAACATTTATATAGACTAGACAAATGCATTTTGAACAACCGGTCACAACAAATATGTAACACATATGAAAATTTTTGAAAAACAAATGTTATAAAATATTTTATTAAATGATTTTTTCTGTGACATTCGGTATAGGATACCTTTTTCAAAGACTTTCTTTTCATTTTCTAGTGGTATTTTCTCTCTCCATGAAGAGTGAACCCTTAGGGGTTAATACCACTAGAAAATTGAAAAAAAAAAAGAAAAAAAAGTCTTTTCTGAAAAAGGTGTTTTACGCTGAAAGTAAAAAAAAATCTCTATATATATAAAAATCAAAATGGATGACAGCGTATGTCCGTGACAGGCTTTTCAGATTGGGATTCTGCTGTTGGTTAAATTCCACAAGAAGTTTTCCTATACTTCCGAGATCATAATATCTGAGATTCGCAAACGGACACCGTTTCTTTCCTTTTTTTTGATCGTCTGTCATCTCGAATGTTTGTCTTTTTTGTGTAATAAAGCGAAACTATTCAAACGTAAACCACAGGAAGCTTACCTGGGCCCCCGGCGAGGTTTAAAAGCTACATTCATTTCTGTGCATGCATGGCGACTCCTATAGTTCTTGAGTTAATCACCAACTCTTTCAATTCACTATCCTCTTTGGCCTAATGGTTAGCGAGGAAAATTAATTACCCATCTTTCTCTCTATCTTTTTATTTTAACCACTTGAAAGCCATTCTTAACATCACTTCATCCTTGTGCCAATATCCTCCACCCGGGCAACGCCGGATACTCCCCGCAAGTCATTTAATAAAATGTTATATTTAGTTTTCAAATTAACCTTATGAAATAATGTTTTCAAAGATGTGACTAAACTCCTTATATAAATATATGTGTGTGTGTGTGTGTGTGTGTACATGTTTATATATTTGCATGTACAGGATCCACTCTTTAACAATTTAAATAATGATCAGGAATTCTGAAACAGCTGCTAGGCATAAGATTGAGTAAAGTGAACTACATTTAATTTATTACAGTTTCATTATTACTGTCTAGTAGAAGCTTTTGTGAAATTCAAATACCTCCAATTTTTGTAAAATTTTAGTAGATATTAGCTATCAATTAATAAATCCTTGCCAAATTTCAGTTTCTTTAGAGAATTTAAAATCTTTTCATGGAGCAAAATATGGCCACAACTTACCATTTCAGATTTGCATTAAATTAGATCCATAATTATTCAACACCAATTAAGTGACATTCTTTTGAGTTTAAATTTCTTCTTAAGACATCTTGAGCCTAAATTTGAGACATTTTCTAGAATGAAAATCATGTGATAAATTTTGATCAAAATTGGAATAAGGATTCTAGACATAAGATTTGGGTGCTTTATGTCTTTATTTCAATCTTCATAAAGAATCGATTTTCAACTGTATAAAAAAAACTAGCAGAGCTACCCAGTGCTGTATGGTACAAAAATGGCCGTTCTTTCCTAGAACTGCCTGCCTGTGGAACTGTTCCTCTGGCCTGCTTTCCAGCTGACTACAATATCGTTGCCTTCAAGCCCAATGGAAACAAGTTCTTGTTGAACCAACCCTCTAAATAATCCATTTCTACCCCATTTCCACCATTAACTATTAATATGCTGTTGTCTCAGTGACTATCATACACTTGTTAACCCTTATCCCCAAGTGGCTTTCAGGCCTTGATTAATAGTGACTCATGTAAAGAAAAAAATTCTATTAAAACATCTATCTCGTTCTCTCTACCCTTCTTTATCTTTCTCTCTTTCCTTCTTTTTAGTTTTACTCCTTCTCTCTTTCCGCTTCAGCTAACTCATTCCTCCTTAGCTGGACATGCATGCATACATAACTCTTCTTATGAAATAGATTCTCTTAAGAAATAATCGTTTTTTTTTTTTCTTTTCAAATTAGTACATAATAATAATACTTAAAAACCGACCCTCGCTGGACCTCGCCCCAGAGAGTTAATAAATTTTTTCTAAATTTTAGGTGTACATCTGAGGCAATGCTTATCAAGAAAATATCAACCATAAAAGGGTTTCTTTTGTAGTTTTTAACTTTTAGTTGGACATACAAACACGTACAACTGTTCTTTATATAATAGATTATCACACACACATGGCAAATAAATTTTTTTTATTTTCTTAATAAACTTGTATGAATTTAATTTTTTCTTTTTAAATAATTTAAAATTTTCACCTTGAATGGTAAAAATTAAAATCAAAATTTCTGCCAGAAATCAAAATTTCTGAAAGACAACAAAAAAATATATATCTAAAATAAATTTAAAATCATATTTTGATGACTCTGAATAATTTGCATTTATTGGAGATGGCAGAATAATATTACAGATGCAGCAGAAATCGCCAAAGACATGATTTCACGTTTAAAACCAATGAAAGCTAATCAAGAAAATTAGCAACGACAGAGGGTGGGGATGGATGAGGGAGGGGGTGGGGAAAATGATGAAGAAAGAAAAGAAACGAGAAAATCAAATTTTAAGATTAAAAAGAAAGAAATATAAATACAGAGAGGTGGAAGGGTCTGGACTGGTTTGTGTAATTAAAGTCCGTTTTGCTGTGTAGACAAAAAAAGAACAAGCATAAAATAACAAAAATGGAAGAGAGGGGGGGGGGGCGATGAATCCATATATCAATCATTTAGCAATTTGTCCGAGCTTCAATCTCTAATTTGGCTGGTCAGTATAATCGGCTAAACAGAGTTTGCTTAGGACATCTGTCCTGTTTCCGAACTTTCAATGCTACAAGGGAAAACGGTAGAAGCAACAGCAGTAGTGGTGCGAATGAATGAAAGGGAAAAAGAAAGAGAAGAGATAAACAGGAAGGAGAGATGATGAAGTAAGGGGGGTGGGGGAAACAAAGGGGAGAGAACATAGGGGTGGGGGGAACCAAAGGGGAGAGAACACAGGGGTGGGGGGAAACAAAGGGGAGAGAACACAGGGGTGGGGGGAAACAAAGGGGAGAGAACACAGGGGTGGGGGGAAACAAAGGGGAGAGAACACAGGGGTGGGGGGAAACAAAGGGGAGAGAACACAGGGGTGGGGGGAAACAAAGGGGAGAGAACACAGGGGTGGGGGGAAACAAAGGGGAGAGAACACAGGGGTGGGGGGAAACAAAGGGGAGAGAACACAGGGGTGGGGGGAAACAAAGGGGAGAGAACACAGGGGTGGGGGGAAACAAAGGGGAGAGAACACAGGGGTGGGGGGAAACAAAGGGGAGAGAACACGGGTGGGGGGAAACAAAGGGGAGAGAACACAGGGGTGGGAGGAAACAAAGGGGAGAGAAAACAGGGGTGGGGGAAAACAAAGGGGAGAGAATACAGGGGTGGGGGAAAACAAAGGGGAGAGAACATAAGGGTGGGGGAAAACAAAGGGGAGAGCACATAAGGGTGGGGGAAAACAAAGGGGAGAGAACATAAGGGTGGGGGAAAACAAAGGGGAGAGAACATAAGGGCGGGGGAAAACAAAGGGGAGAGAACATAAGGGCGGGGGAAAACAAAGGGGAGAGAACATAAGGGCGGGGGAAAACAAAGGGGAGAGAACATAAGGGCGGGGGAAAACAAAGGGGAGAGCACATAAGGGTGGGGGAAAACAAAGGGGAGAGAACATAAGGGTGGGGGAAAACAAAGGGGAGAGAACATAAGGGCGGGGGAAAACAAAGGGGAGAGAACATAAGGGCGGGGGAAAACAAAGGGGAGAGAACATAAGGGTGGGGGAAAACAAAGGGGAGAGAACATAAGGGTGGGGGAAACAAAGGGGAGAGAACATAGGGGTGGGGGAAAACAAAGGGGAGAGAACATAAGGGTGGGGGAAAACAAAGGGGAGAGAACATAGGGGTGGGGGAAAACAAAGGGGAGAGAACATAAGGGTGGGGGAAAACAAAGGGGAGAGAACATAGGGGTGGGGGAAAACAAAGGGGAGAGAACATAGGGGTGGGGGAAAACAAAGGGGAGAGAACATAAGGGTGGGAGAAAACAAAGGGGAGAGAACATAAGGGTGGGGAAAACAAAGGGGAGAGAACATAAGGGTGGGGGAAAACAAAGGGGAGAGAACATAAGGGTGGGGGAAAACAAAGGGGAGAGAACATAAGGGTGGGGGAAACAAAGGGGAGAGAACATAGGGGTGGGGGAAACAAAGGGGAGAAGATGTAGGGGGGGGGAACAAAGAGGAGAGGATGTAGGGGGGGGAACAAAGAGGAGAGGATGTAGGGGGGGGAACAAAGAGGAGAGGATGTAGGGGGAGGAAGCAAAGAGAAGAGGATCTAGGGGGAGGAAACAAAGTGGAGAGGACATGGGGCGGGTAAAGAAAGGAGAGAATATGTGGTGGAAAGAAAAAAGGAAGCCGGAAGTAAAGAAAGGAGAGAGAGGACTCTGGGGTAAAGAAGGAGAGAGAACATAAGGGAAAGAAAGGAGAAAGCAAAGGGGAAGAAAGAATAGGAGGGAAGGCGAGTAAGAAATGCATTAAAATTGAATTATGCAAAGAATAAGTAAATCGGTATTTTTTATATTAAAAAAATATCAGTTCATTTTTACATTTTCACAAAGGGATAACTTTACAAATGAATAAGGAAATATCATTGCCAGGGGAATGAAAAATGAAAGAGGAGAAAAGGTAGCATAAGTAAAATGACCTATGATGATCTATTTGATGTGCATCAAATTAACCATCTTAAACTTGAATCATATTTGCTGACATTTTTTTCCATCTCGATTTTTGCACATTTAAAGAATGTTTATAAAATACCCAAATATAATATGGAATTAACAAATACTTTTTCATTTGTTATTGGTGCACCATGTTATTGGCAACAATTTACACTACAACTTGTATGAAAAAAAAAAAAAAAAATTGCTTAATCTGGATCCATTTTTTTTATTTGAATAATATAACCAGATTTGTCTACCTTACAACTGAAGATGTTTTTTCTTTTTCTGTACAATTTTTAAATTCAAAATGTCTAAACAAAAAAAAATAAATAAAAGGAATGAAACGAGAAAGACGGTAAGAGGGAAATCAGAGACTATAGGAGGAAAGAGGGAGAGGGTGAAGGGAGATAGAGAGGAAAAGAGAATTGCAAACAGATATATAATGTTAATGTAGCATTTGCATATATAGACCTACTGAAAGTTTCTCTTTCAGGATTTTTTGGTTGATTGAAAAATAGGTGAGAAAGAGGAAAAGGGCATAAGAATGAAAGAAATGTTCCTTTTCTTCCTTGTCATTTGTGGAAGAGACATTTTAAATATATATCCCCCCCCTCCCAGGGATGTTAGTTACACACATGCACCACATTTTGATATTAATAATTACATGAATTTATGAACAGAAAATATCTTTCTTTTTTTTTTATCAGACTTATTTTGATATGTTCACAACAAACCCATGTTGTGTGCGCGGATCACCCTCCCCACGCAACTTCGCCCCCTCCCCACCTGTATTTGAAAAAAAAAAAAAAAAAAAAAAAAAAAACTAAGTCAATGAATGACTTCACAATTGCTCAGTGTCTTTTTCAAAGGGAATGGTGGAGGAGGGGGAGAAGCTCTTTCTTACCTATTTTTTTTTTTTAACCTATTACTTAAGAGTATGGACGTGCTTGCTATAAATCTTTATTGGTGAGTGAGCTATTGAGAGAGGAAAAGCGGATAGCTCAACTCTGCAAGGTGGATGTTGGCTAAGGTGGATCTGCAAGACTAATGTTTGCATCTTTTAGGGCATAAAGGAATACTGTGCATGGGTAACAGAAAAAATGACTTACACAGACACAAGATGGATACTCCTATTACTGGTGAGAACCTACCAGGTGTCTCAACATGATTATGCTTATATATATATATATATATATATATATATATATATATATATATATATATAAGTCTAGCCACTGAAGACTGAGGTTAACATAATATTCAACCTCACAGGTTTGATCTTCCAGTAATTTCCTAAACCATGGATCGTATATATGGCTAAACATAAGAAATAGAGGAAGAGAGAAGGTGGCAATAAATAGAGAAGAATATGTATATATATATATTACAGAGAGAGAGAAGAAATAGTGAAGAGAGAGAGAGAGAGAGAAGGGGAAGAAATAAAGAGAAAATGGAAAAATACACAAAGAGTGAGAGAAAGAAAGAATGAGAGAGAGAGAGAGAGAGAAAGAACGAGAAACAAGAAAAAGTCTAGAAAAAGAGAGAGAGAGGGTAAAAAAGAGATTAATATTTATTTCTCAATAAGAAATTGCCATCAGAAAAATGCAATTCCTGCTAAAATCAGTAGAGGAAGGATGGAAGAGAAAAATAATAAGGCTGCAATTGCATCTGAGGTTGCATTTCTTAGGCACTGGTCAGCATCTTTGACAGCGCCTGTTGGTTAAGAACTAATAACTGATGCAATGAGTGGGATGTGGGTGGGGGTCAGTGGATCCCTGCTCCTTCCCCATGTCCCAGCAAATCAGATAAATAAAACAAGTACAGATGACAAAAAGAACAAAAATGATGCTGCTGTTGATTTTTTCAAGAATGCCGTCTAACCCCACCCACTCGGCTAAACATCATCTTTTCCCTATTTTTTTCTTCAATGCAGACGATCAGTCACAGTTGTGCAATGTGCAGCAAAGCCATGAAAGCAGGTGAAGCTAAAAAGACACGCATCCATATTGCACACCCGTAAGACAGGCTGGAACTGAGAAGATGAGAGATAAGATATATATATATATATATATATATATATAATGCGTGCGTGGATGTGTGGAGAGGAGGAAAAGGAAGGGGGAAATAGAGGGAGAAGGTGGGGAGAGATAGAGGAGGTGATGGGATAGGGAAGAAAAGAGGAAAAGGAGGAGTAAGGTAGGGGAGAGGATGGGGGAAAAAAGAGAAGAGAAGGAGGTTTGGAAAAGAGAAAGACAAAAAGAGAAGGAAGAGAGTAAGAGAAGAGCAGAGAAAGAGAGGGGGAGGAGAAGAGGAGAAAGATAGAGACAGGGAAGCAGAAGAGAGAGATAGAGAATGGGGGGGGTAAGAGAAGAGAGAGGAAGATGATAAGAGGAAGAGAGGGGGTAAGGATAAGAGAGAGAGAGGGGGTAAGGATAAGAGAGAGAGGGGGGGTAAGGATAAGAGAGAGAGAGGGGGGTAAGGATAAGAGAGAGAGAGGGGGGTAAGGATAAGAGAGAGAGAGGGGGGGTAAGGATAAGAGAGAGAGAGGGGGGGTAAGGATAAGAGAGAGAGAGAGGGGGGGGTAAGGATAAGAGAGAGAGAGAGGGGGGGGGGTAAGGATAAGAGAGAGAAGGGGGGGTAAGGATAAGAGAGAGAGAGGGGGGTAAGGATAAGAGAGAGAGAGTGGGGTAAGGATAAGAGAGAGAGTGGGGTAAGGATAAGAGAGAGAGTGGGGTAAGGATAAGAGAGAGAGTGGGGTAAGGATAAGAGAGAGAGTGGGGTAAGGATAAGAGAGAGAGTGGGGTAAGGATAAGAGAGAGAGTGGGGTAAGGATAAGAGAGAGAGTGGGGTAAGGATAAGAGAGAGAGTGGGGTAAGGATAAGAGAGAGAGTGGGGTAAGGATAAGAGAGAGAGTGGGGTAAGGATAAGAGAGAGAGTGGGGTAAGGATAAGAGAGAGAGTGGGGTAAGGATAAGAGAGAGAGTGGGGTAAGGATAAGAGAGAGAGTGGGGTAAGGATAAGAGAGAGAGTGGGGTAAGGATAAGAGAGAGAGTGGGGTAAGGATAAGAGAGAGAGTGGGGTAAGGATAAGAGAGAGAGTGGGGTAAGGATAAGAGAGAGAGTGGGGTAAGGATAAGAGAGAGAGTGGGGTAAGGATAAGAGAGAGAGTGGGGTAAGGATAAGAGAGAGAGTGGGGTAAGGATAAGAGAGAGAGTGGGGTAAGGATAAGAGAGAGAGTGGGGTAAGGATAAGAGAGAGAGTGGGGTAAGGATAAGAGAGAGAGTGGGGTAAGGATAAGAGAGAGAGTGGGGTAAGGATAAGAGAGAGAGTGGGGTAAGGATAAGAGAGAGAGTGGGGTAAGGATAAGAGAGAGAGTGGGGTAAGGATAAGAGAGAGAGTGGGGTAAGGATAAGAGAGAGAGTGGGGTAAGGATAAGAGAGAGAGTGGGGTAAGGATAAGAGAGAGAGTGGGGTAAGGATAAGAGAGATAAAGAGATAAAAGGTGAGAGTTCTGTATGTGAATTGGAAATATACTTACAGAGTTTCCAGGGAAGAAAGATCTTTGAAAGCCTTTGAATCAATGTGCGCAATGTGGTTATGATCCAAGTAGAGACATTGTAGAGAATACAGCCGTGCAAACGAGTGTGCAGCAATTGCCGTCAGCTGATTGTAACTCAAATCCCTGGGAGTGGAAAAAACAAAAAACAAATTAGCATACGTAATGAAATGAAAAAAATAAATATTTCAGTTGTTTTTTTAACAGAAACCATTTTAACTGACTCATCAATATTTGATTCTGATTAACCAGGGTTTTTTTTTTTTTTAATACTGAAATGAGAGAAAAAAAATCTGGTTAGGAAGATTGTTTAGAATTTTTGCCATCATAACAATCAAATAACGTAAATGCTAAAAAATGACACATATCCCACTCATAAATTAGTGTGTGTGTGTGTGTATATATATATATATATATATATATATATATATATATATATAGAGAGAGAGAGAGAGAGAGAGACAGAGAGAGAGAGAGAGAGAGGGGGACTAAAAACTCCCTTGTTTATAAGTTAATGTCTTGCAATCACGAGATTAGTTTGCTTTCAAGAATTTACGTTACTCTTAATATTGTAAGACTATGAAAAAACATTTTGGGATTTAAAAAAAATATATATTTTATCTCCTGGCTCTTAAGCAATGTATTGATAAAACACCACTTCTCTTAAAAAAAAAAAAAAAAAAAAAAAAAAAAAAAAAAAAACCCGATTCGATCTAATTTTTTGCTCTGGATTAATTTTTTTAGCTAACTTATTTGTTATTCCAAATGTTTTCTGTCTCCACACACACACACACACTTCCCTTGTTGGAGGGGAGACTGAAACATGCTGCTATGGTTTCAAATGATCTGAAACAACAGCAAGAGGGAACTTGATTCCAAATATTTCTCATTAGTTATATCTTCCCTCTTTTGGAAATAGGGTACGATTATGAATATCTTCAGTATCAAATAATCCTTATACACTGTGAAATTTACTTTATGTATGAAAACCAAAGAGGGGAGATATAACATATGAGAAATATTCGAGTCCAGTCTCCCCTTGCTGTTATTTCAGACCGTTTGAAACCATAGCAGCAAGTTGTATAGTGTCCTCTCCAGCAGAGCCAGATGTTTTGGGGAAATATCAGATATTTTGTAATTCATATGCAAAACTAGGAAAACAAATGACTAGGATTGAAACATTTTATGGCTGTAAAAAAAGTCCCAAAAATATGTTCTAGATGATTCCCTTAATGTGCGACCTTAAGAGCAAATGTCACATAGCTCACTACATAAGTCAGGTCATTACCTTTCCAACAAGCCTTCATTTGTTAAATTCCGATCAATAGTCGCTGTAATTTGGAACTTATAAAATTGCCAATATAGTAGCCGCCGATTAGCGTAATGGTTAGGAGCCTTGACTGTTGTACAGGCGATCGGGTTTCAATCCTGACTTGAGGTAGTTGCCTGTCTAACCGCACTGATGAGCTGTGAAACAGTACTGTATGTGGATGACATATATATATATATATATATATATATATACACACACACACACACATAGCCAAATGTGTGTGTGTGTATACACACACATATAGCCAAATTGAATATTGAAATGCTCATATCTTTGGTTCTATCGGACAAAGCTACATGAAAATGTGCAGGCTTTTTGAAGATCATAATACTATTCTATGGTTAAAATTCTATATTGGTAAAAAAGAAGCTATATTTTCAAACTAATAAAATGTCCCCAAATTTGTCTACATTTGTATATTTGGCAGACTAGTTTCAATTTTGCTGCTTTGGGATGAATTTTGCTTTGGTTTTTTCTTTTTTTACTTGGTTGTCTCTCGTGAGGCCACTAATATATAATATTAAATGAAAGATGAGAAATAAAAGTTATATATAACTTTATTATATACTCAGAACAATAAAGAAAAGTAAATTAAGAAAAACCTCTTTAGGCCATGCCATTTCAAAGCTAAATGCTTCTCATCAGAATTATACAAAGTGCAAATATAGAAAAACTGGCTTAACATTTAGGTAAGCAATGAGGATGAAGGAATAGGACAATATGGTAAAAAGTAAAAGTAGTTACGAAACGTTAAATGCAGAAGAATTTTGTTACTTAAACTTTTAAACATACATGCAAAGATGAATGATTTAGTTACATTCAAATTAACAACGTCGGAGAAGCAAAAAAAAAAAAAAAAAATTATGTGACTTCAGCGAATAAATTGTTCAAATGGAGTATCTAGAATTAAACTCATTCTTAGACAGCGTTTAAAAAAAAAAGAAAAAAGAAAAAAAAAAAAAGACAAGTGAAGCATGCATCCAGTTTTGCAAAAGGAAGTAGAAAAACAAAAAGCATCAATGTTAGATGCATTTCGTCTCAGAAAGCCAATATCTTCAGACAACCTGATCTGGTAGCACCAGGTCTCGATTGATTTTCATAAAATGATCGTCATAGATCCAAGAATCAGATACGTCCAAAGATGGAGTATTGCTACCACATGTGGGGAGGTGTTGCACAGAGCACACTTTCTTGGCTTGATAGTATAAAATCGATTTCACAATCTAGTGGAGAAAGGGATGATCTATTATTTCCTCACAGCCCTTTTTTCTTACAGAAGAGATGTTGTTAGTCTTTCTCTATTTTATCATTATTTTCATGGTAGGTGCTCGACTGAGCTCCAATTTCTTGTTTGCACATGCGCGTGTATAAGTTGTATTCCTGTTGTGGGATTTAGGTACATTTTTGGAGCACATAAAAGCGTTCATGCCAGCCAGAGTCATTAGTTTTGGAAGTCGGCTGAAGATCCACAAACATGTGTCGCTCCTTTCTATTAATTAGAGTGAAAGAAAATAAAATAAACTGAAAACCCGCCACTAATTAGTCCTAATTGATTTTGCAGGTGAACGGTAGAAGCAGACAAAACAAGCAAGACGGGGGCACATCTGATTTGACCATCAAGCTTAAAGGCGGAGCCTTTTTCCTTTCTTACCCAAGGGAAACGATCCCCCCCTCCCACTACTCTTCCTTAAACAGGGAGTAGCCGTCTTTAAAAGTACTGTGGTGTGGGTGGCACTTTAAAAACAAATATTCAAAAATGGTAAGATATAGAAGATATATGCTTTAAGAAGAACCAATGAATGATGACCAAAGAAAGTGGGTTGAAATCAATTCGATGTCTACGTGGGTATTATAGAAATTTCTAGACAGATTCTATTCAAATCATGGGTATGATGACATGGTTAAATTAAAAAGAGGATATTATAATAGAGAAAAAGAGAGAGACAAATCAACATCTATATGGGTCATAACGTATCTTACACTCTTGATAGTTGTATTACAAAGCCAGAGATTAGGTTACCATTTATATGACTGTTGTTTTAACAGATAATGAGTTAGGGAAGTGCTAGAATCAGGGACCCATGCTCCCTATCCTCAAAGTCAACCGTTCAATCGGGTCCTTTATTTGTAAACTTGTTTTTGTAAATGCAAGCCAATGTGTTAATTTTTTCATAAAATATCAAAAATACAAAATTATTCAATTTTAATGAAATAAATTTAGCTATACAATAAATATCTCTCCAACAATTTAGCTATACAATAAATATCTCTCCAACAAATTAGCTATATAATAAATATCCCTCCAACAAATTAGAGAGTACATTAAATATCTCTCCAATAAAGTAACTATATAAAAAATATGCTAGAGCAATCTCATGTTCATGCATACGTTATAAAAAAAAATAAAGAAAAAAATAAAGAAAAAAATAAAGAAAAAAATAAAGAAAAAAATAAAGAAAAAAATAAAGAAAAAAATAAAGAAAAAAATAAAGAAAAAAATAAAGAAAAAAATAAAGAAAAAAATAAAGCTGACGTTCAGTATTATTCCTTCCGGTTATTTGAGCAATCCACAAATATAATCTAATTTTCCTAAATAAAATGCTTGTAGGGACTGCTATTAGACTGGTGTTGTATTTAGGAGAGATGGAGAAAGATTATAAGCTATCTTAGCCATCTTTAATTATGAAAGCACGATTTTCACAAAATCAATGTTAGCATGGTGTGAGATATTCCACTGAAAACAGCGTTGAAATAAAACCTCAAACACACGAGAAATAAAAACTGCTGGAACAATAATGATTAGAATTACATTGTATTTGTGAAGGGCAGAAATGGGGAAATGTGATTTTGTGAAGAATCCAACGCCATCCCCAGACCTGGATATTTCTTTGATTCATCAAATATACATCATCATGAGATCTGTTTCCAAAAAGAATTTGTTAATGATTTGTTGTAAGTACTGGAATATTGTTAGCATTGGTATGTCAGAACACGTTTCAGTGCCAAATCTCTTACCCGTTATGTTGATCATCGACCTGTTTGGCATAATGGTTAGAGTGCTTGATTATGGGCTGGGAGACGTGGGTTCAATTCTTGAATGAGTTAAAGCAAACAGTTAAATAATGGTGCTTGTTAAACCACTCGGCATTATAAGGTGAGGAGCAAGAGAAAGTGGAGTTATCTTTGTAAAGGAGCAGCGCTCTTCACTCAAAAATAAAAAGGACAAGGTGAAAAAACGTCACATAGAAACAACAGGTCAATATAGTAAACATAATATAAAATAAAGCTTTGACTGGCGTCTCCTACTAAATCAGGTATGTAAACTTTATACTTCACTAATAACTAAAGAAAGATGCGACAAGCATTATCATTGCCATGGCACATATACCCCCCCCCCCAAAAAAAAAAAAACAAACCCTGGATTTTCCGGATTAAGATTCTGTTGTGAATTGAAATATCAAATTTAATTTTAATAAATGTTTATTTATCGAAACAGATTCTGCACTTGTTTGGCTTTAAACTGAAATTTTTTAATTTTGTATTCCAATATCGACAATGCTTACATAAACAGTGAACTTTCTATCATTTAATTTATATATTTAGTGAAGCCAAAGGTGGCTTCATTGTGGGGTTCGAATCCCTTGACCAGCGGCAGTCGTCACTTTCTGAACTGACAATTGCGATGGCATGAAACACTAGTGTGTGTATGTGTAAAACAATTAGTGATTATTTATAATCATTTCGTTCCTATAAGAAATAAATTCTTGAATGTTCAACAATGTCTGGGAAATAAAAAAAAGTTGATCAGCTGGCCTTATTACGAGATCTCGACTTCCTGCCGCTATAGATCATTTGAATTAATGTTAAGCTTTAATATTAAATTTTCCTTTATTTCAGATTGATGCTGGCCTAGGGGGTTCAGTTCCTCATGAACAGAGCCACCTTTGGCTCCGTTGTGGGGGTTCAAATCCCTCCACCACCAGCAATTGTCACTTCCTGCACTGATGATTGTGAAAACAATCATCACTAGTGTCTGCATGTATAAAAAAAAATTATTTATAATTATATGTATATGACAAAATAAAATAAATATAGGTGTATAGAAATTTATCAGTTCAATAAAGAAAAACATCATATAGAAAAAGTTAAAAACTCTTTATACCCTGACATTCCGAGATATATATATATACATATATATATATATATATATATATAAATGCACACGCAATCCTCACTCCTCCTAAGACGGGCATAAACAGTAAATGTAGCATTAGTTTTAAATTTTAATGGTTTTTCTTTCTTTGGGGAAATGGGTGGTATGGAAGACTTTTCTGTATAGTCTTATAGGAATCAATTTCCAAAGCAAAATGAAGCCGATATATAAATGAAAAAAATAATTATTTCAATATTTACAATAAAGCTATACATGAATAAAAGAACAGATCAAAGCTATATCATATTGTGAATGTCAACTTCAGAGTGTGTTGCCAAACCAAAATCATGTTATATCAAAGCGAATATTCATGCAAAGAAGCTTTCAGAATATGTTCAGGAAAACACAAGCAATTTAAACGGTGAAATACAAGTGATACAAGCCAAACAATGTAATGATGACGTTAGGTTTGGCATATAAGTTTTATAACAAATTAACCCGTATATATTTTTTTTATAATGTCAAACAAAACAATACCTATTGTAAATGATTCATTGTACACAATTAGTTGAATACAACATGCTATTTCACTCATAGCTAAGTGGTGGGATATTTGGGGTTCATTCCATTTTTGTGCAGTTTTATAAGATTATGTTCTAGAATTAATCAAGCAAAAAAAAAAAAAAAAGAAAAAAAAAGCATCTTTTTTTGCAGCTGCTTGAACAGGAGGGGGTGAAAAGTACAAGGGGTTAGGAGGAAAGGGTAGGAGAAAGAGAAGTTTCTAAACAACCAATTATAGACAGAATCCAAACATTGGCATCATTATCATCAAGCAGAGTGAAGAAGGTTGTGAGCTAGTTGCGTCCCTGGATGGCCAACATATGGTCACATTTGAACCCTGTATATTTGTGTATACACACACACACACACACACACACACACACACACACACACACACACACACACACTTGAAAGATGGTCAGTGTTTTCTCTTCATCTTTCTGCTCTCTCATCTTGCCTTCTTTCAACTTGACTACGATAAATAAACATCTGGAGGCGGTCAGGAGAAGGGTGTGTTACTTGATCCCACAAACCAGATCATCTTCAGTTCAATCCAGAAACCAAGAGGCTTCTGGATGGATAAAAAGCAGCCCTACACTTCTATCAACAGTTGGAAACTTTGAGAAGAGGGAATGAGTAGAGAGGAAAGTAAAGGAGGGGGGCTAAAGACATGAAAGCTTTTTGAGTAAGGGGGAGCCACCCCTCTCCTAATGAAAACAAACTAAAAAGGTAGGGAAAACAGCACATTAACTCTTATGGAAATGATCTATGCAAGTGACCGTTGGCTATGAGTGTATGAGTGTGTGAGAGTATCACAAGTTAGCCGAAAAAAAAAAGTAGTCAACCGTAAGTTGTACAAGACTTCACATGAATTATATTATTTATATCCTATCCTGTCTGTTGGGGATATCCAGATTTTGTCAATCCGGGCGTCCTGGATTTAGGATAAAATATCATTGCAAAAAAAATTGTCAGTCCCTTTGCTATCAAAGCTTCTGAATTCAGGATTAAGAACGGTTCCCCAATGGAACTGGTAAAGTTAATTTTGTGAACACTTATTAATCCGGTTTCAAAATTTTCGATAAAAAAGATCAACAATTCTATTTTATCCTAAATCCAGAATGATCAACAAATACTTATTTTTTAATGCTATATATATATATATATGATTATTGCCATCCTGTCCAACAAAAAACTTCACCACCAACCCCATCCGCTAGTTCAGCTTACATGGTCGCTCTTCAAACCAACAGTCAACTTACATGGCCTGAAGCAAAGATGACACATAAAGTCAAGTGTCTGGCCTGAGTTAACTGGACCACTCTGTGGCATGGTGTCTCTGTGGACAACCTCCTCAAACGTGCAGTCGACTTGCATTTCCTGCCACACACCACAAAGGTTGTCTTATCAGGTTGCGAAGGCAAGGGTACACACACACACACACACACGTAAATTACGTTGGTACATTGGTTCTTGTCAAATCACCGGTTAAGCAACATTAAGCCTGGCTAATACCAGATGGCTGTCCATTTAGGAATTGTAGGCGCCATATGTGCTCTCCGCTTATCTCAGCATTGTTTCCAGTCATCCTGAACCTCAACTTGCCACTGGTATTTAACAATGTTTACTCAGGAGCGGTGTGATTGGAGACTGTGCAACTCTTGGCACAAAAAAAAAAAAAAAAAAAAAAAATTCCATGCGCAGACACCCTTACAGTGGGTATCCATAGTCTGTCAAGACTGCTGGAAGCCCTCATATATATATATATATATATATATATATGAGGGCTTCCAGCAGTCTTGACAGACTATGGATACCCACTGTAAGGGTGTCCATAGTCTGTCAAGACTGCTGGAAGCCCTCATATATATATATATATATATATATATATATATATATATATATATATATATAGTCATCCACATACACATTCTGAATATTGTAAATTAGCCGTACTTACCAGGTGTTGCCCTTTATTTTATTTACATGCAAATTGTGTTTCGCTTTTTATTTATTTATTTTTTTTTAAATGTGCCATTTTTTCCTTCAAAATATGTTTTTATTCTAATCAAAGGGAAGTAATCTTGTATACACGAAAGTTATACCTCTATTTTAACATGACTGCGATTTTAAAATAAGTCTGATAGGGACAAAGTATTGTAATTAAATTGTAAATTTTCTTTTCAACAAAAGAATCAAATATCAATTTTGTAGGAA
>NC_136517.1:34909476-34929476 GCF_053919585.1 Euprymna scolopes | reverse complement strand
TTGCTAACTGTAACTCTTCCATATTCTTTTGTCTTCTTGGACAAAATAGAATTGAAGAACAGAATCAGACAACTACAAAGATTTCATTTGTTGGTAAAATGAGAATGAATGAATGAATGAAATGGTTTTGTTATTATGCAATTAATTTGTTTTTTTTAAAAAAAAAAAAAACATGTTTTGGCAGACAGGATTGAGAGTTGGAGGTTTTTGGAAGGAGTCATAGTCCAACTTTTGTAATCTTCAAGGAATCAAAAGTCAGTCTGAATATTTGAAAACTTTAAAACAAGAAATTGGAGTTGGAAATTCTGGGAGTCAAAGTTAGAATTGGTACAATCTTTGCATTTGACCACTCTTCAACTCTGATGACAGGAGATTTTGAATTGTAACATTACATGGCACTGGTAAGCAGTAATGGAAAACATTTCTAATCTTGGAAAGAGAATAGTTCTGCCAAGGATGTGTGCTCTCCCCTATCCTGTTCAACTACATAATTAACTGGATCCTAGAAAAAAGCTAGGTTGGATTTGCTTGTATCAGAGTTGGTCACGACTGCTTCATCGGCAATCTTGATTTTGCTGATGATGTTGCAATCTTTAGAGAGTTCTATGGAGAGATTCAGCATGCACTTGGGAAGGTCAGTCCCACGGCCAAAATAGTAGGGACAAAAACAAATGCTTATGGCAAAGATTCTCTCTGCAAACTATCTGCGACCTGACAGAGTGGCTATAATCCTTGATGGTGAAGCTGTGAAAGAGATCGAAAGCTTCAAGTATCAGGATGCCAATTTTACAACCACTGGTCAAGCAAAAGACGAAATCAACACTCATACTAATTTGACTAGAATTGCTTTTGTCAGTTTTCAAAAATGACGATCCACAAAGTTGCGAATCTATAAAGACATGGCTAGAAAAATTATCCACTACAAATGCGAGACCTAGCCATTGCACAAAGAAGATCTTCAACTTCAGGTCTTTGACCACTACTGCCTCCACCAAATCCTGTGTTTGCCTCTCCGACTGGATCCCCAATTCGACCATCCGTGCTATATGCAACATTCTTGGCCTGGAAGAAACTTTATTCAAAAGGAGATTCCAGTGATTCAACCATGTGCTGTGCTAGCCAGCTGAGGAGTTTGTCCATAAACTGACAGCACCTAATAATTGGAAGAAGTGCCAAGGTGGCTAACTAAAGGCATTGCTTATAATGGTCAAAGCAGACATGAAACTTGTATCCGGTTGTTGCATTTTTGTTGGAATTGCAAATGGCTAGATCAAGCCATTGATTCTGCTGCTAATTGATGAGGGTAGATGAACTTGATGCATGATGCGGTTAACACTAGTAGAGCCAGCTCAATCCACCTTCAGGTAAATGCAAGTAAGTAATAGTTCTAGAAACATAAAGCAACGAACTGTGCAATGATTGTTAAATTGAGTTAATAAGTTAATATATTAATAAGTTAATATATTAATAAGTTAATATATTAATAAGTTAATATATTAATAAGTTAATATATTAATAAGTTAATATATTAATATCACAAACAGTATACTCTGTTTATCGTAATCATCAATTTATCCTTAAATGCTCACTAAAAGGAAATCTAAGGTTGCGGTAGGCTCAACACGCGAAACAGTACAAATAAAGCCACAAAGATGCTTACGGAAACACAAATATACAAAAGTAGAGAGAAATTGTCAAGTTACTTACAACTGTCCCAGGTTTTCCAGTCCATAGAGCCAGCCTTTGGAAATGGTAGAAATATTATTGTGGTCCAGTTGTCTACAAAGCAAAAAAAAAAAAAAATCATCAGGCTAAAATTATTTAAAAAATGAAAAATCAGTTTTACGTTTTTAAACAGACATTTGTCTTAAGCTGAAATAAATTATATTCATTATGTAAGTTAGAAGTGAAATAACTCAAAACACTGTGTGAGACGTAATAATTTATTTCATCTACTTATATGGCCATCAGACATGAAACTACTTTAAAACTTTTGCAGTATTTTGTATTTTACTGTAGTTTAAATCCACAACTATATATATATATATATATATATATATATATATATATATATATATGTGTGTGTGTGTGTGTGTGTGTAACATTATCATCCATTTAACGTCTGTTTCATATACTGTCATGTGTTGTACAGCTTTAAGAAGCTAAGTTCTCATCTACATAACCTGAAATACAACATGTTTTATTTGAAAGTCATTTCCTTTGTCGAGGCAGGAAAAAGAGAGGGAGAGGAAGAGACAATGAAAGCGTGAGAGAGAGAGAGAAAGAGACAATGAGAGAACAAAGAAAGGTGCACAATCATTATGTAATCAAGTGACCGACTACAACCAAGTGCTAGCAAGACAATGGGAGATAGGGATGGTGCACAATCTCTTTGCCTTTCCTATTTTTAAAAGAAAAAACAAAAAAAGGATCAATCATCTCGTTGCCCAACACTACTTCCAGCATTTGGTTGCACATTTCCGTCTCTCACACTCTTTACTTGGAAGGAAGACAGTGAGATTAGAGAGAGAGAGAGAGAGAGTGGTAGGTAGATAAAAAAACAAAAAAAAAAAAAAAACATTTATCAGCAGAATAAGACATGCACATCGTAAGAAAAATGGAGAGGATGAAGAAAGATCTGCATCTTCTCAATGAAAGATGACTGTTTGAACAACCAGCAAATGTCAGTGTATTCATTCATTCATTCTATCCAAAATAGATTATGTTTAGTTTTCGGAGGCAAAGTATGACAGATATGAGGCAGGCTGACCGCACACCAGACGGCACGGCTACCCTGTTGTGCTGAAAAAGAGATTAAGGAATCAACAAAAACAATCACTTACAGATTTTGGATTTTCTTGAGGCCAAAAAACGAGCCGTCCTTCAAAGTGGTGATGGAGTTTCGTTTCAACTTGAGGACTTGCAAGTTGTCCAATCCGAGGAAGGAAAGACCCTCAATTATGCTCAGCTTATTTCGGGACATTTCTCTGGAGAAGTGGGGAAGCAAAATAAAAAAAAAAAAAATGGTAAGTCTTTATCAAAACATATAACCTTACAATCACATTTAAGCATTTACACAACATCCAAAACAGACGCTTAAAATATAGGATAACGACAAAAAGAAATGCAATCCATCTACGAAACCGATAATAAAATTCACAACTCTTTCTGCAATCCAGCCATATTTGCTACAAATAAACTTCACAATGTCGGACTTGTCCACCAAGTTTGACTGATGAATGTCCAACAGTTTTCTTTTATCACTATTCAAAATATACATCAGTGTGGTAATCATACCTAGATATGACTGATTTTGGTTGTGATGGGCCTGCATTGAGGAATACTTTTGGATTTATTTTGATAGACATTATCTCTGATATAACCCCAGGGATGACGGACGATTTGAGGAGTTAAGGTCCTCCGAGTGTAAACCTCATTAAGGATTATGCCTCCTACTGAAGTCACCCTCCCCCCAATCATTCAAATCAAATGTCAATAAATACTTGTCATAATAAATTGTCCCTTTCATTCACCATTTTCAATCTCTCAATATTCTTAATCATTCAACTGACAATCCATCTCATTAACCCTTATCCTCAAGTAACTTTCAGCCTTACTAAATGGTGAAACTAACAAGGATTAATTTACCGAAGGTATTGCGTAGTGTCAGAAAAAACAAAAATGGTTGATATAACTATTCTGAAATGAGTTACTATGTTCAGAGAATTCAAACTGATGAATGGAATGAACAGCGGAGAATAAGGATGGTTTATGACAAGTATTTGTTTACATCAGATTTGAAGACGACCATCTTGTAGTCTTCAGGGAAGCAAACTATGATAATGTTCCAGACAGAAAGTTCTTGAAAATAATCTCTGTTCATGGAAAATCCATTTGATGTTAGGCAAAGAAAGTTCTTGTTAGCTGTGGCAACTAGATGAGTTGTCTTACAAAAAGCTGAGTAATTTCCATGAAAATAACGATAGAGCAGAGAAAGACTAGCAATGTCGCTTCTGTAAGAAAGAGGTTGTAGAGAAGAGGAAAAGAGATTCCCCACCCCTATTCTGAACAGCACTTTCCCCAGATAAATCCAGATAAAAAAGAAAAAAAAAAAAATTTTTCAGAATCAAATTTGTTTCTTCATTCAATCAGCAATTATTAAACTCTGCAATGAAAAAGAGGAGGGGGGGGAGGGAAAATAGTCCATAAAATGTTTTAATATCATAGCATTTTACTCAGCTGCGGCCAAAATGTAATAAAGTCAATTAGTTTGGCTCAAAGTCGACAGAATAAATTCGTCTCACGAGTCATGTTTGATGAAACAAATAAAAAGAACATAATCACAAATTATCTACAGTGAACAACAAAAATTAGGGTGGGGTTAAGGCATTTGCAGACTCCTTGACCCCTGGCTCTCCTTGATGTCAAATTAACAGCACCGGATCATGTGACCTCCGAGAAGGGTGAGAGGTGGTGCCTGGTAAATAAAAGACGGATGAATGAACCCAGAGTTGATTTATTCTTTTCAGGAATTTACATTCTGGAACAAATGCAACAATGGATGGATCTATTCTTAAGATGCATCTATTCATTGTGCGCGTTTAGCGATGAAAATAGATTTTTAAAATTAAAGTGCGACTAACAGAAAACATTATGAACTTAGATGTGACGAAAATGTATTTCCAACCCTACCTGTGATGAAAATGCAGTTTCAAACATCATCATGATTATATATATATATATATATATATATATATATATATATATATATATATATAAAAAAAAGGTATTTGCAGCTTCTCTTCCAATTTTCGGATTTTAATCATGTCAAATCATATTTCAATTCCTTTTGACGAATTAATTGTTGCTATTTCTTCTGATGAGTATAATAGAATGTCAAACTTCTCCTAGAGGTTTTGGTCTACAGACATGAAACTTCATATTTGAGTTTTAGCCTGGGAAATTTGGTACAAAAGTGTGGAAAAAAAAAAAGAGCGAGAGAGAGATTTACCAGGTCAAACACCAGCATTACAAATACGCATGCATAACGTAGTAGCTATTGGTCCATGTATTAATTTTAAGTCTTGCAGCAAATGTCTTCATAGCTCAGTCATTAACGGCAGAGGAAAAAATAAATTGTAAGCTAAACTTTTTGGTTTAGATTCTCGGTGGTGGCATACGAGTGATTTTTTTTTTTTTTAATTTTTAAAATCGTTTCTATATATTGGATCCAATATAATATAACAACTATATGAAATCTGCATTAATTAAAATATCATACTTAAGCATATTTTACGACTGGGCAATGCCGGGCGCCCTGCTAGTATGCCTGAACATATCTAACATACAATTGTCTTTTCAATGTGGTCATTTAACCATAAAAATGATTTAAAAACTGAAACATGACAAACCAACAAAGCCCTAAGGAAGCATTTAAGACACCTCCCCACCCTTAATTCATCTGTAATGTTTTAATAATATGAACACACACACACAAAAAAAAAAAAAAATATGAACAAAAAATATAATTGAAGATGAGTGGTGGTTTGAAATATAATCAGAGATAAAAAAAAAATATATTGGATTTAATCTATGTTTAGTTTTATCATGAAAGCAAAGCATTTTTAATTTTTGTCAGTTTTCACTTGTGAGTCAGATTCGTCTTAATTCCAACAAATGCTTTCCATGTGACACCCTTGTTGGCCAACCTCAAAGCAATTACAAAACTAACATGCACAAAAATTCAATTATATAAGCGCAAAGGAATATTATCTAAATAAGGAATGGGGATAGGGGTAATGCAATTAGAAAGGGGAAAAAAATAAAAGATTGCTGGAAAAGCAGTTGAAAGTGACAGTCTATTAAAACCTATAAGTACATAGATGCACTTCCATTATCTAATTTATAAAACTCACTATGTCTGTCTGTCTCCATATTTTCAAACTATCACTTCCGAAACTAAAAGTCGCAGAGTGGCGCTAGGGGTCTCAAATGATTGCATTTTTATGGGTCCTTTAGCTGGTTGAAATAGTTTTTAAGGGGTCAAAATTGAAAAAAAAAAAAAAAATCGTTATACATTGTGTACATTCATCTTAGTTTATTTTTAATCAGTTCAGATGCGTGTCACGTTAGTACAGTGGTAACGTCATCAGCTTTGAATGCTACAGTTTTACTTTCGGTTTCGATTCTTGCCGATGGCACCCAAATACGTTTTTTGTTTAACTTTTTAAATCACGACTATAACAATATATACAAAATCTGGACAAATTAAAATATCATATTTAAGCGTATTTTACGACTGGGCAAAGCTGGTTACCCCCCCCACCTCCCCACTAGTTATTTATACGTATATGTGTGTGTGTGTGTGTGTATATATATATATGTATGTGTGTGTGTGTGTGTATATATATATATGTGTGTGTGTGTATATATGTGTGTGTGTGTATATATATGTGTGTGTGTGTATATATATGTGTGTGTGTATATTTTTTTTACAAGACAGGGCTAAGAAAGCATTGATCAATTAGCATTTAATATAGCATTATAGTATATATATATATATTTATTAGTTCTTATTCATTTTTACATAAACACTTAGGTATCACTACACATTCATGAGTATGTTTCAGTCAATTATAAATAACTAGAGATTTTGTAAAGCGATATTGTTTTTACAAATGCATATATGTATATATGATTATAAAAAATCATTTTTAATACCTATAGACACTAGTGTTTCATCCTTATGGAATCATCAGTGCAGGAAGTTACAATTGTCACTGATCATGGGATTCAAACACAGCAACGAAGTCATCTCTGTCTCTGTTTGCAAGGAACGTAACCACAGGGTCAGCATCAACCGTAACGATATTCAAGTTGAATTTAAACATTTATAAAAGCATAAACGTTATTAAATGTCGATCTACAATGACCGAGTGAGTGGAAGTCACAATCTCGCACGTAGGTTAACTGACCGACTTTTCATTCGCAGACAGTGCTCAACAGTTAAGAAACACGTTTCTTAAAGGGGCAGAAATATAGACACAAACACGCACAACACTTTACGTATACCATAATAATTATTTCAACTATAACGAGTCTCTTTCACTGCATCTTTGTATAAAATAGCTGTGTCATCAGGTTTCTTAATCGTCATCCTTTCGTCATTTGCGATTTTGCAGGTCGCCTTTTAACCCAGCTACAGATCTATATGGCCTGCAGCACAGGTGGCAGACAAACATCAAACTTTTTCAATTCATGTTGCATATGCACAGGACCGTGATGATGTTTCATAAACAAGTTATAACTGCCTACTATGTCACTCCATTGCTATAGGACATTTTAGTTTGTTTCAGTGACAGATGAGATTGCAAAGAGACACCCGTACAACATTAGATCATAGCGACCAACATTTGTACAACATAACTACTACTCTCTGAGCCTCTATGATTTTAACTCGGTGGGATGCCAAAGCAAGATGACCGCTAATCACTTCAGATAGTGATCCAATATAGCTTGACGCAAACAGTTTTTTTTTTTTTTTTTTTTCAAACATTTCTGCCATGAGAAGGCCAGGAGCTGGATTTATTTGTAAGAAGCTCTAATGTTTAAACAGCTGATGAGACTGGGAACTTATTCTCAACAACTATATATACATACACACATGCTCATATACTTATGTGCATTGGAAGACAAAAGAAAAATAAAAGTTCTCTTAAAGTGGGTTACAGCGTCAGTGAGTATATGAGAGAGAGAGAGAGAGAGAGAGAGAGAGAGAGAGAGAGAGAGAGAGAGAGAGAGAGAGAGAGAGAGAGAGAGAGAGAGAGAGAGAAACTTATTACTTCTAATTAGCTTCTGCAAGAACTTTTGATCGCAGCAGCCCCCTCCGCCCCTCCTTGGAAATCTTCAACTGCAGAGCAATCATTCATCCCCACTCCAACACGCACACCACGAATGCATTTGGCTGTCTGCTTGGACAGGCGGCATGATTGACAGACGGACAAATAATCAGCCAGACAGACTCAAGATCACCAGTGGAATTGGAAAAGACCATTGTACAAAAACCTTTTATATATATATATATATATATTTTTTTTTTGGTTTCGGATGTTTTAATCTTTTCCTTTTTTCAATCCATTGCACTTCAAGTCATGCATGGTCGTCGTGCCAGCTATCATTCCATTGGCATTTCTAACAGGAATCATTACTTTCATTTTTATTCTATTACAGAGATTGCTTTTCTTATTCAACACTTTGATATGTCATTATTTGCCTTCATGGCATTATTATTATCATTATCACTCTCCTTTATATTATGGCAAAACCTTATTATTATTATTTTTATTTTTTAATTTTCCAATTCAATGCCTTTGGATGGGGTTTCTGGATATAAAGATTATCTTCAGGGATCTTTATAACAAAAAATAAAAAAAATGTTTGAGGGTGAAAAAGAATTAATGCTCCTAATTCCCTATAAAACATCTTGCTCTCTCTCATATATATATATATATATATATATATATATATATGGCAAACATAAAAAGCAATTTAAAACCAGTATTGAGGCAAACAAGACTGCAAACCTTGCAAGGTTTTAGTAGCCTTTAAGACAGACCAAAGATAATAAGAAATATGGCCCATCAACATTTTACTGCAGTTTCATGGAATATCCAATAATCAAAAGTGCAGTAATAAAATCTTAAACGTTTTTATACATATTGAGGTACAGATTTCAACATCATATCTATTATACTTGAACTGAATCAACCAAAGTTTGTTTCTCTATCGATTTTTTGGTGCATATTTTAATCATACAAAATTCATGTTCAATATTTTTCGGTTTTGGGATTGAGTTATATTTAAAATAAAACCCATTTTTAATTGTTCAGTGAGTTGTATTTAAAAAAAAAAATTTTTTTTTACATGGAAGTCACCACTCATCAAGGCCCGGAAGCCACTCAGGGATAAGGGTTATTGTGTGTACAGTAATCAATGGGATAGTATCGTAGTAATCGTTTACACCCCAAGTTACTCAGTTCTAACTTTCTGTCTACTACGCTCATCCTCTCTCACTACACATTGTAAAGCGTAGTGTTGGGACGATTAATCGGAATCGAGGACTAAAAGAAACGGAAATTTTGGAGGTATTGGAATCAAAAAAAAATTTATACCGATTTTCAGATACTAAATTCAAGTTGGATTCCGTTCGTATTAGTTTGTTTATTACAGGAGAAAAAATGTAGAAATTGTTAGTGTTTAACTAAAATAAAGACGAAACAGTAATGAATATGTAAATAATTTTTTATTCGTCTTTTTTCATTCTCCACCATGTTGAAATATTTCCATAATTATCATTGTGTGATGGTATATATATATATATATATATATATATATATATATAAACACACACACCCGGTTACTCAAGAGTGATAACTAATAAATTAAACGAGATTATTAAGAGTGCTCAATAAAAGAAGAGCTAGATATATTTTTATTAATATAAACAAATTTACATGGTCGCAACACTTGACATGCTAATGTTTCGGACAAATGATCAGTTAAAACCAGATATCCTCATCAGGCGACTTAATAAATGGTTACTTTCCAGAAGAAACCAGTCCTCAAAAAAAAAAAAAATAATAAATAAAATAAATATATATCCACACACACACACACACACACACACACACACACACACACACACACACTTATAAATATGGAATGGTTATCTTAGTGAACACTGAAATAGTTCTAATTAAAGGAATTTATATATATATATATATATTTTTTTTTTAAGCAAAACGTTTTCCATAGAAATGTAATTAACTTTGGATTGATATAGGAACAGTTATTCAAACTTGAAAGGATACCGAAACAAAGAAGATGCCCCCCCTCCACCCTGGGCTTCTAGATGATTGAAGCTTGGAGAGGAGGGGGAGAAGAAGACTACAGCACTTTGTACTTCGGGTAATCATGGGGGGGGGGAATTGGAAAGGTCCTTTAAGATAACCTAATAATAAAAAAGAAAACCTGTTCTCACCCCACATGTCCTTGTGGGGAAAGAAAAAAAAAAAAAAAAGGACCCATTCTGTATACAAAAAAACGCATGCAAGTTGACAGCTAGCAAAATGCCAATTACAGTAATGTAAATATGACCGTAGTTGGAAGCGGCGGGGCGTGGGGGCAAGTGGACAAACCCGTCCTGACAATCAGCTAAATAATAGAATTAAAAAAAAAAAAAAAAAAAAAAAAAAAATCATCATCCCCAATGAGAATGTTTTTTTTTGTTTTTTTTATCAAAAGAAAATGAATATATACCTTTAACAAAAAATAAAAAATACTTTGTAATAAAATCTGATCTCGTAGGCATTTGTGTAAAAGTATAAGGCATCACCATTTTCTAAAGATCAAAGGAATTGTAGTTTTAATGATTGAGGAACTAATGAATTTCTTGCTAAGTTTCAATGTCTAGCAAGATAAAAAAAAAAGAAAAAAGAAAAAAAAATATTTGAGATTTGTAATAAATCAAACATGGCCCATGGGGTTTATGACAAGAATCTGTTGACATTTGATTTGAATATGACCTTGCTGTAATCTGCAGAAAAGCAGTCCCATAGTAATAAGTTCCACAAATGGGAAACCTCTGTAAAGAAGCTTTGTTCAGGAAATTCCACTTGATACTACATGAAAAAAAGAGAGAGAGGAAAGTTTTGTTTTTTTTTGTGTGTGGTAATAAGACAGATTTTTGTTGTAAATATTTTAGAAAGAGAAACCAAAGATTAGAACTCAGTCGAGCACCTTCCATGAAAATAATAGCCTAGAGGGACAAATGGATAGTTGATGGAAGTGAAAAAGCAACCTTTTTGGCAAGTCTTTCCTCTTGTTGGAAGGAAAAAAGGCGGGAGGCACCGATTTCTCCCTAAAAGAGTCCTTAGCTTCATCAATTGTCATTTTCAACTCCAAAGAAAAACAAAAGGACATTCCTCTGAGATGGCGCCAATACAAAAGGTTAGAAGTAACAATTTACCCCCCCCCCAATCCCTTAACAGCTTTAGGGCATATCTAAAATTAAAATTGCTCATTAAAGATACAGACAGAGTAGAGAAGTTTTTCTAAGAATTATTCAGTTTGAATATTAATTAATATTAGTGGTACCCCATAGAAATTCCATGGTGTTTTATATATCAATTTGTTATGATTTATTATTAATAATATTACTTGTGAAATAATGTCAGGGTGAATACTATTAAGAAAAAAATAGCTCTTCTCTCTTCCAGAAAAAAATTGTCATTTTAAATATAAAATATATTCTTTGAATAAATAAAAATTATATCACTTTTTTATTCATAAAATTGTCAGCTAAATATTCTTTCACTTTAATAAAACAAATGTCACCCTTTGAAATGTATTAGTTTATTACAATTTGATAAACAATTCGTTTTAAAATGGGTCAAATTGGAATTTCATTTTTTAAACTTCGTGACATCAGATTACTCATCACTTTGCCGATTGGGCAATCTCTTTTTATTTTTTTTATTTATTTATTTTTTTTTTAAATATTTGTGAAAAGTGAATTTAAATTTGTTAGAAATTCTTCTTTTGGTTCAACTTCAAGTTGAGTGTTATGGTATGTCGACCCCTCTTAGATCATCTTTATGGGTGGCCCCTGGCACGAACTGATGTGTTTAAATTCGTTCAGGTTCATGGCAACACTTTCACAACAATGTTGGCAACCTCCATGTTGTCCATCCTGTGAGTTACCGATTCTAAAGAGAAATCTAGGAAACCAATGCCAACACTAAATTCTTACAGATGTAATTTAACATATGCATTCGTTCAAAAAGAAGGCCGTCTTTATTGAAACTGTAGGTATATCGTATGCAAATAGCTTGATAAATAATTTGACAACATATTATGCAAATCTACAGATACTAGCAAAAAAACATGACCGAGCATATATTGCACTACTCCATCTTCCAAAGAAGGCAGTAATACTTGGGAGGATGGTCTCACAACAACAGAATACATGCTACATTACAGCTGCACCAAATAAAAGGTGGAGTGAATACCTGGGAGGTTGGTATCTCGACAACAGAACAGATATTACAACAACCCCTCTAATAAAAAGAGGAGGTAATTCCTGGGAAGATAGTTTTATGCTTACAGAACATACTATATTAGTATCACAAAATAGGCACAAGGACAAAGTCTATTCGACTATTTAACTAGCTGCATTGCGACCGATTTGTCCAAGCACTGTTCATTTCATCCATTCCTCATTAGTCCATCACTTACTTCACAATATACATTTACTCTTCTGGACTAATCTAATTAAAATATTCTCAATGGTTTTTAATCCAAATTTGTTTACAATACATGTCAAATGAAAAAAATTGGGTGGTAGGATGACACATAAGTAAAAAATAAAAACAAATTAGGACTCTTAAGAAAAAAAAAAAAAAAAAAAAATGATTTCCGGTTTGTTTAAAATTGATAAACAGCTTGATCTCTAAATGGAGGTGGGACTTCAGTGGGAGGAAAATGAAATAGGGGTGGATTTGGATAGGAATGGTCTTGTAGGATTAAAAAAAAAACAAAAAAAAAAAAAAAAATAGGGTACCTAAGGTATACTTTGATTCTAGACAAAAGGCTGGATACAATGAAATTGACAATCAAACGAATCAAATGTTGAATACTTACAGATGTTTTAATAGAGTGAGTTTCTCAAAAAGGGGCTTTGGCAAGTGACTCAACTTGTTCTTATTTAATTTAAGCCATTCAAGGGACGTCAAATTATCCAGACAATGCGATTCCAACAGCTTTACTTTGTTGTTGTTTAAGAAACTGGAAAAGCAAAAAAAGAGAAGTAGTTAGACTTAAAAATAATAAAAATGCGGTTTTAATAAACCATAGCAAGTGGTTGTCTGTCGAGGTCAAAGGCTCAAGTTTTACAAAATAGAAATCCAACTAGAGTCATGATGTAATAATGATGTTTGGAAAGAATTTGGTTGCAAGAAATCGGCCAGAAGTGGATCAAGTACAAGATCGCCATCTATCTTGCCTTAAGCTGTACCAGGATTATCTTCTTGTATTATTTTACAACTCATTCTGGTCAGCTTGATCAGGGATTATTTCGTCTTCTGATGTTTCAGTCTGTAAAGGGTTAAGCACAATTTGTAAAATGGGGTTTAAAACAATTAGTGAACGCAAGCTGAGGTTGTCTCTTTCCTTCTTCCACCACGCTGATAATGATTAAATTGAATAAAAGTGTAAGTTGTTTTAATCAGTCATTTTGCAATGTCATACACGGGACCCAACACATTGTTTGTGGTCTACATCACAAGGAACAGGACAAGTAACAACTCAACTTTTTTTTTTTTTTTTTTTTTGTAAAAACATTTATTTCCGGGTATTTCCCTTGAATAAAACATGACCGTGACTATCTTCTCTAACATTTTCTCTTTCCTTTTTTCTTACCGTGACGTCATTTCGCATATGACTTATATTTGCATATAGTCACCATATGCACATCCGTGCTCTGTTACAATTCGAGTTAATTAAACTTAACAGAAAGTTTGGCTAAAGCGAAATAAGAGCAGTCATCATTATTTCAGAGTCCAGCCTCAGGAGATCTTTGACATGCCAAAGATGCAGCTACAGCTAGACGATTAGCATGTCATTACCACTGCTTCTCTGACTGTATTAATTTCCAGAAGTTTAAATGTAATGTGAACAAACATCTCACTGCTCAACTCCCCCACAGTCCCGTTAGACATGATCCCAAATAATAGTCTCTGTATGGTTTTTTTTTTTTTTTTTTTCTAAAAAAAAAAGACAATTGTTGGCAACAATCAACAAGAATGTTCTCTTCTTTAGTGGCACGGACTTGATTTTCAACAAGTTAAAATCTATAAGTTGGAACATTGCAAGACACAGCGATTTCTTTTTTCTCTTCCTTTCTGTACGGTCATATTTAAGTAAAAATAAATTCATCTTGAAATTACCAAAATTTTAATGTTCATCTATTTGAATAAATGAGAAAAATTTGGTTCGCATTTACAAAGTTACAAAATGAAAGGTTTATTATTTTAAATTAATGTTTCGAATATTTTAAGGCACAAACTTTGTGAAGCAATAGCAAGCTGGACAAGCAAGCAATGATGTAAAGAGGACTAGAAAATTATTTTATGTAAAAAAAAAAAAAAAAAAAAAAAGCCTTAATTAGTAAAGAAGTTTTGGTTATATTATGTACCTTTTTTAAAATATGCACTTTATTTCAATTGAAGTTCTCAGAAATCAAGGGGCTCCCTTCCTGGGGCTAACATTTGATCTCTATATGAGATACTTATGTATTCAAACATTCCATTAAAGATCTTCTTCACATCTCAAACACTGAGTTAGTAAAAATGTTGAGAACATAATTTTCCTTTTCCCAATTGACCATTTTAATATCTTTTTTGTGGTCACTTAATCTTACTGGATTCCAGAAAAAGAATTCATCTAGTCTGATAGAGTATCTAGTTTCGTGCTATTACTTAAGGTAACATCGCTTGGAGAAGAGGCACCATTCTTCCTAACAGCCAGTGTGGGGTCTTATTAGTAGATCTTATTTGGGTCACAAATACTATGTGATTTGGAACATTTAGTCCGGGTTTGCTTGTGGGGAAAAGTATCCTCATGCCAGGTTGTCTTGATGAAGCGTTTTCTTGAGAGACCTTAGACACTCAAAGGCAGTGCCTAGTAGGCATTAAAGTTCTTTTGGAAGTAAAATAATGTTTATATCAAAAGGCAGAATTACAACCTTTGCTATAAATCTAATAAACCTGAGAAAAGCGCGTCCTCTTGCTCTCTCTGTATGTTTGCACCTCCTCTTCCCATCTATCAGTATATCTGTTCCGTCTGCCTGCTTCCCTCCGGACTACAACTTGGATGTCTTCAAGTCTAATGTTAACAAATTCCTAATGAACCGCCCCCCTTAAGTAAACACTTCATCAAATCTCCTCACTAACGTAATGTACTTGCAATAACCCTTATCCCTGAGTGGCTTCCGGGCCTTGATAAGTGGTGATCACTGTGTTAAAAAAAAAAACAAAAAACAAAAAAAAAAAAATCTCCCTGCCTGTTTCTGCAGTGGATGGGTTGGCTTTTTATTTATTTTTTAAAAAAATCAGTTGAAAATCGTAACAGGGCTTTATGGACAAATTTATCTTTAGTTGACCTTTGATAACTAAATATTTTCGTTTACTAGACAAATAGAAAAGTTACTAGCCAAACCCATATGATTTTTGGAATATGACACCCTCGTTCTGTGATGATCATGTACATAATAATAAAGTTTTCTTCAATATTTTTTTCATAAGTGTAATTCTAAATATACAACAACAAATTTTATGTTGATACTTGAAGGTATAAACATTCTAATTTATTCAGATATTTTTTTTTAAACAGCCTTCGTTAAAAAAACAGTATATTGTTCTATTAAACTTTTGTTGCTTAAATAATTTAACATTGTTCGTTTTATATAAAAAAAAATGTTGAAAAGATATTTTTTACTCAGTAATGAGCTTTGAAAGATTGTCAGTGAAAAAAAATGCAAGATAAGCATTTCATTATTTCTAGTTGCCACTTTGAAAAATCACTCGCAAATGCGACTGTTTCACTCGCAATGTAGAGCCCTGCATAATTACATTGTCAAGTCTTTCTCTGCATAGATTTATAGGAAGTTGTGAAACATTGCTGTGGCAAAAACATTGTATATGTGTTTAGCATAGAGGTATGTATATCATAGCTACAGTAAGATAACTTTCTGCATCGACGCTAGAAGGCACGCATAATCTTAACCAAGAGGTTTCTTGAATTTAAGTATTAAATAGAAATTACATTGTAAGATTTTTTTCTGGTGATAAAATTGATTTATTTTTTAAACGTGAGATTAAAGCTGAATTGAAAACCTTTGGAATTAGGTATTTACATTGTGTGTGTGTGTGTAAATATACACTTTGCAATGTGAGGAAGGAGAGAGAGAGAGAAGGTGAAAGACAGAGGGGGAAAAAGGGGAAAGAGTGAAAAAAGGGGAAAGAGTGAAAAGAGGGGGAGGGAGTGAAAAAAAAAATAAGAGTGAAAGATTTTTTTCCTATTAAAAATTCCTGTTTATTTCTTCATAGGGCAAAGTTAGACACAAGGTTGATTTTTAATGTAGGGGAATTTATACTTTCACAAAAAAAGAAAAAAGGTTAATCAGGATTACAACAAAAATACCTGTTTTTGAAAGAAGCAGGTAATGCCAGAACCCCTCCCTCTTCTCCTTCACTTGGAGTGAACAGATACTGCAATTATGTCCGTTTTTTTTTTTCAAATACATTGTCTTAATACTGATAAAGACAAATGCATATTAGCACGTGGTGGGGGGTAACGGGCATTGAAATTCAGAGGTGGGGGAAAAAAAAAAGGTTTGAACAGGAGAAAGGCATCTCTGCATACTGAGAGAGAGAGAGAGAGAGAGAGAGAGAGAGAGAGAGAGAGAGAGAGAGAGAGAGAGAGAGAGAGAGAGAGAGAGAGAGGGATGAAGGTGAGGAGCTAGGGGGAACCTAGGCAAAACAGAGCAGTAAAGCAGCCAAACTCTACATGTGGCTATCAACAACTTTACACTAACCAATTTGTCTTTTATGCCCAGCACCAGTGTTCTTCTTCAAGGAAAAAAAAAAGAAAAAAAGGCCTCTAAAGCCTCAACACATACCCCATCCCCGAGTACTCTCCACCCTGCCTGGATGAACTCAACCCACAATTCACAAACCAGCAAGAGGCAAGACTCAGCTCCAAAAAGCACAGCCCCCTCCCTCCCTCATATATCTCGGGGAAGGGGGGGGGGGGTGTATGGAGAGAGAGAAAGAGAGAGAGAGAGAGAGTGAGAGGGGAAAAGCAGGTTGATCACACTCTCTCTCAACTTTCTCTACACTGGCATTGAAAGAGAGAGAGAAGGCAAAAAGAGGGGGAGAGGGTGACTGAGGGAGTAGTGCCCCCCCCCCATGCCAGTAGGGAATGATAAATGATAGTGTTATTAGAGAAAACACTCAATGTGATGGCCGTTCACACTTTGACAAATGGCCTGCCCTGTCCTTGGCTTTCTAGTGACATATGTTTGCTACCAAGAAGTGTCTAGCATCATCTCCCCTCACCCACTTTTGCTTCCCCCCCCCACCCAGTTTACCCACCCACCATCCTTCAAGAAGGGGAAGAAAAAGAACAGAAAAGCAATTTGAAGAGCCATGTCCCAATATTTGTCACTTTAGATACCGTTTTTTTTTCCTCCAAGAAAAAA
The DNA here is from genome assembly GCF_053919585.1 of Euprymna scolopes. NCBI lineage: Eukaryota > Metazoa > Mollusca > Cephalopoda > Sepiida > Sepiolidae > Euprymna > Euprymna scolopes. The sequence goes on along the minus strand of NC_136517.1, from coordinate 34,912,159 downwards.
AAAAAAAATGAGGGCGGGGGGGCAATCAGCCAATAAAATAAAGTATTTGTAGCCAAATTAAACAAGGCCATAACAACTAAGAAATATGTGTCAAGTCTGAAACTTGAATGAAAAATTTGATTTAAGAAAAATATTTTAAAGTTCAAGAAAAATAGTAAATTAAGCAAAGATACTAAGTCACAGTAGTATTTCGATTCATTGAGAAAATTAATTTCATTCATTAAAATGATGATGCGGGCACTTAGCAAATGTTTGCAATGAGGAAAAAGTAGACTTTAAATTTACTTAAATGTAGATTATTCGTCTTGTAATAAATATATATATATATATATATATATATATATATATATATATATATATATGGCACTGTGTGTGTGAGTTCGTTCCCTATGGACTCTAAAACAGCCTGGCTGATATCTTTTTTGAAATTTCATACAAATGTACTTTATGTATCTGGGAGTATTCTTAGATTTTTCTTTTTTATATTGGAATGCCTCCAATAAGCATTGAAAAAATCTGATTAAAGAAGGAACAGCCCAATTTTTACCAAAACTAACACCCTTATACAGCCTAACATCACAAGTGCATTTGAAAAGTTTTATCACTGCACAAACAAGAGCGCAGTATATAAAATCAACAACAGGTTCTTTGAGAAGAGAGTGGGTCTGAAATGAATGTTTATGTTTAGAGCACAACTGAATCATGATACTTGACTTTTGCATTTTAAACTTTAATTCAAGCCATTATATAACAAATCATTTTATAAAATCAACGTTAGGTTTCATACAGTGCAACATAGACTACAATGTATTATGAACTAAGTCACTGCGGGGGGGGGCATTTGAAGTTTCCTCCTAGTGCAGTGCACAGTAGGGGTCCCAACTAGAGCAGGCAATCAATTGATTTGATTGAAAAATAGGTGATTTCACTGATTTCAATAAACATATTGGAAGTGTAGAACATTCGTTGATCCTGGACAACATCGAGCCTCTCTACTAATATATAATTATTTTCCTTTAGTTAGTAGATGAAAATGGCTGGACCCCATCCTCCACCTCAAGGGCGAGATTTGTGCCGATTTAAGATCAAAAGTTGAATATTTTTTTCTGATTTTTTTTTAAAAGATATTATTCATCCGGTGTAATACTAATGTAAAAATACTTTATTGGTGTTTATTTTGTAGTTTTTAAGTTTTAGCTAGACATACATACAGACAAATGCCCTTTATATTATAGACTAGCAGGAGTGCCTGATGTTGCCCGGGTGTTTATAGGTGGGTGTTGAGAAAAAAGAAAAAAACAGTTGTAGTAAGCAGGTAGGCGCGAACCCGAGCATTTGATGCGAAGGGAGTATTCAAATGAATAGCAATTGTCTGATACAAGGGTTTTCCCACACAGTGATCAAAGCTAATTACTAGCGTTGCTGTTGTTAGTTTCACTTTTTTATACGAATAAACAGGTGTGAAGGCAAAATAGTGGTCATTTTTAGCGTGTAAAAGTCACTAAAATAAAACATTTACGACCTCCTTTCGTAAATATGACATATTATAATCTAGGGAGTATATAAAAAGTTCTAAGAATGAGTGATCACCTCGAGCGCACCACCCCCAAAAGCCTTTGGCGGACATAAGTAAAAAATGCACACACATACACAAAAACACATTTTCGTTTTTATATAATAGATAAGATAGTTGTTTGTGTTGAAGATTCCTTGCTAAACTTGCACTATAACATACTACACATTAGATACTGGTATACGGTCGCTAAGTTTTAATTGTCAGAATGAAACGTGTATGCAGTCACAATTCAGGACAGGTGTACTTAAAGACGTGAGTTACAATTGCTGTTTACTAGTTGACGATGTGGATTTGGCAGGGAGTTTAGAGGGAAAGGCAAAGAGCATGTTTATGTAGGCCTCCTGCATAATAAGGATAGATGGATTGGTAGTTGAGGAGAGATGTTTCTCAATTTGTGTCTAGCCAGAAGATTAAGATGTCAAAACGACTACAATGCCCTAGAGGGACATTTTTTTTTTTTTAAGATGGTGATGAGGGAGCAGTTTGCAAATAAATGGGAAATGTCGGGAAGGTTTGGCAGAAAGTAAATTTAGAATGCTTAAAAGTAGTTCTTGGGTTCCAATTGAAAAAGCAGGTATCAAAAAATGGCAAAGTGAAATAAAGAAGATATCCGAACGCCGAGAAGAGACGAAAGATGAAGAAATGCACATATGGAGATTGGGGGGGGGGGGCTTGTGGGTGACATGAAAAGAAAGTATTTTGAAAGATAAAAAGAAAATGGAGGTGCCGCTGAAATGGGTGAGAAAGGGGTAGTGCCAAAGCAAACAGTAGAAAGATAAACAAGAGACAGCAGCGACACACGGAAAATGAATTGGGTCCAATTTAGAGAGATGCACAAACACAAGTGAATAGGATAAACAGTTGTAAGGATTACATGGCCAGATGTGGATAGGGTGGGGGTAAGTTATATAGAGAAGGGAAAGGGAAGATAAGATGGTAAGAAGAGAATGGGAAAGAGAGAAGGGATGAGAGAGCGAGGAAAAGAGGGGAAGTGATAGAGAGAGAGAGGAAGTGATAGAGAGAGATAGAAAGTGATAGAGAGAGAGGAAGTGATAGAGAGAGAGAGAGAGAGGAAGTGATAGAGAGAGAGAGAGAGAGAGGAAGTGA
>NC_136517.1:34908362-34909376 GCF_053919585.1 Euprymna scolopes | reverse complement strand
GATAGAGAGAGAGTGAGGGGAAGTGATAGAGAGAGAGTGAGGGGAAGTGATAGAGAGAGAGAGAGTGAGGGGAAGTGATAGAGAGAGAGAGAGTGAGGGGAAGTGATAGAGAGAGAGAGTGAGGGGAAGTGATAGAGAGAGAGAGAGTGAGGGGAAGTGATAGAGAGAGAGAGAGTGAGGGGAAGTGATAGAGAGAGAGAGAGTGAGGGGAAGTGATAGAGAGAGAGAGAGTGAGGGGAAGTGATAGAGAGAGAGAGAGTGAGGGGAAGTGATAGAGAGAGAGAGAGTGAGGGGAAGTGATAGAGAGAGAGAGAGTGAGGGGAAGTGATAGAGAGAGAGAGAGTGAGGGGAAGTGATAGAGAGAGAGAGAGTGAGGGGAAGTGATAGAGAGAGAGAGAGTGAGGGGAAGTGATAGAGAGAGAGAGAGTGAGGGGAAGTGATAGAGAGAGAGAGAGTGAGGGGAAGTGATAGAGAGAGAGAGAGTGAGGGGAAGTGATAGAGAGAGAGAGAGTGAGGGGAAGTGATAGAGAGAGAGAGTGAGGGGAAGTGATAGAGAGAGAGAGAGTGAGGGGAAGTGATAGAGAGAGAGAGTGAGGGGAAGTGATAGAGAGAGAGAGAGTGAGGGGAAGTGATAGAGAGAGAGAGTGAGGGGAAGTGATAGAGAGAGAGAGAGTGAGGGGAAGTGATAGAGAGAGAGAGGGGAAGTGATAGAGAGAGAGAGAGTGAGGGGAAGTGATAGAGAGAGAGAGGGGAAGTGATAGAGAGAGAGAGGGGAAGTGATAGAGAGAGAGAGGGGAAGTGATAGAGAGAGAGGGGGAAGTGTAGAGAAGGAGGGGAAGTGATAGAGAGGAGTGATAGAGAGAGGGGGAAGTGATAGAGAAGGGGGAAGTGATAGAGAGAGGGGGGAAGTGATAGAGAGAGGGGGAAGTGATAGAGAGAGGGGAAGTGATAGAGAGAGGGGGAAGTGATAGAGAGGGGGGGAAGTGATAGAGAGGGGGGAAGTGATAGAGAGGG
>NC_136517.1:34765862-34905862 GCF_053919585.1 Euprymna scolopes | reverse complement strand
GAAACAGAGAGAGAGAATCAGAAAGATAGATAGAAACAGAGAGAGAGAATCAGAAAGATAGATAGAAACAGAGAGAGAGAATCAGAAAGATAGATAGAAACAGAGAGAGAGAATCAGAAAGATAGATAGAAACAGAGAGAGAGATAGATAGAAACAGAGAGAGAGAGAGATAGATAGAAACAGAGAGAGAGAGAGAGATAGAAACAGAGAGAGAGATAGATAGATAGAAACAGAGAGAGAGATAGATAGATAGAAACAGAGAGAGAGAGACAGATAGATAGAAACAGAGAGAGAGATAGATAGAAACAGAGAGAGAGAGAGAGATAGATAGAAACAGAGAGAGAGAGAGAGAGATAGATAGAAACAGAGAGAGAGAGATAGATAGAAACAGAGAGAGAGATAGATAGAAACAGAGAGAGAGATAGATAGAAACAGAGAGAGAGAGAGAGATAGAAACAGAGAGAGAGAGAGATAGAAACAGAGAGAGAGAGAGATAGAAACAGAAAGAGAGAGAGATAGAAACAGAAAGGGAGAGATAGAAACAGAAAGAGAGAGATAGAAACAGAAAGAGAGAGATAGAAACAGAAAGAGAGAGATAGAAACAGAAAGAGAGAGATAGAAACAGAAAGAGAGAGATAGAAACAGAAAGAGAGAGATAGAAACAGAAAGAGAGAGATAGAAACAGAAAGAGAGAGATAGAAACAGAAAGAGAGAGAGAGAAACAGAAAGAGAGAGAGAGAAACAGAAAGAGAGAGAAACAGAAAGAGAGAGAAACAGAAAGAGAGAGAGAAAAACAGAAAGAGAGAGAGAAAAACAGAAAGAGAGAGAGAAAAACAGAAAGAGAGAGAGTGATAGAAAGAAGGGGGAGAGAGATAGACAGTGATAGAAAGAAGAGGGGAGAGAGATAGACAGTGATAGAAAGAAGAGGAGAGAGAGAGAGAGAGAGAGAGAGAGAGAGAGAGAGAGAGAGAGAGAGAGAGAGAGAGAATATCCATCAATTTCATCTCGAATGATTATGAGATGACCCAAACATTATTAAAATTGCTTTACACATGCAAAGTCACTACAACTTTGGGATGTGACAGATTAGAAACACAATTTATACAGGTGTGTGTGTGTGTGTGTGTGTGTGTGTGTGTGCTTGTTAGTGTGGAAAACATGTGAGAATAGCAGCATCAATGAGCATATTCTTACCATGCATGTGGCTAGTGGAGACGGTGCTTAAGTGCATCTTTTTCTGAAAACTATCAATAATTCTTGTCTTTCGGCTCTCGGTTCAAATATCGCAAAAAAACAAACAAACAAACAAACAAACAAAAAACAGCAAATAGGCTAGAAGAGTCTGTTTGCACCTGTTAGTCACTCAAATAAGTTTTATTGCTTTTTAAACCCCCTCCCCCCCCACATCCTCCTCCCATGTGTTAAACTTGTGTGCTTTGGTTTCCTTTACCATACCTCACAACACTCCAGAAAGTCTTACTCCAATAACTGGCAACTTCAGATTTTAATTCTGGTCTTCCAATATGCTTATAGACACACATACATACATATATTAAATGAAAGAGGAGGAATAAAAGTTATATATAACTTTATTATATCAGAACAATAAGGACAAGTAAAGGGGAAAATTTCTGGCCCTTCTCTTCTGATGAGAAACATTCAGCTTTGAAATACCGTGGCTCAAAGAGTTTTTTCCCCTTAATTTTCTCCTTTACTTTTCCTTATTGCTCTATAATACAGTTAAATATAACATTTGTTCCTCATCTTTCATCTAATATTATCGTTTGCTTCTTTTAATAGTGTTGAGCATTTCTTATCTTGATAAGTTTTACTTTGTTAAAGGTTTACTCTTTGATACTCATATATACATACAAATATACGCACATATATGCATACTTTAGGGCTGACGATCTCCTTCAGGAATTAAACACACTCACGTGTGTGTGTGTGTGTGTGTGTAACACTATTTTATAATGTAACTATGTACGAAGTAGTTATACACAGATATGCGTAGATATCCATACACAAACACTCTACTAGGTCGAAGAGAAGGGGGTACGTTCTTACTTGATAAGAGAAAGCCTTGACGGACATGATAGAATAAAAACAGCTGAAAATATTTACTTTACTTTTTTTTTTTTTTTTTTTTTTTTAAATTTTACTTTGGAAATAAATCACAGCCAGCAAAGATTTTTCATTACACATCTCTCGCTCACACACACATTGCGGCCAGATGAGCAATTAGATATGTCTTTTTTTTTTTTTGCCTTCCTCCCTCTCTCCTCCTCCTCTCTCCTTTTATCAGAGGCAAAGATATTAAATTGAATTTTAAGACAAAAATAAAATCAGCCAAAAATACATGGGCACAGAGGACAAAACTTAACAAGACGGGTTCAAATTTCAACCATGGCATAAAACTTTGAAAGGCTACTAAGAATCATCTTTCTTAAAAATGTACACCCTCCTCTTCATCAGCTAACCTTTGTTTTACATGCTGACATATGTTGGACGGCTTTTAGAAATCGATTCCCAAACTAACCTTAGCTTAAAGGCTATTTAAGCCCGACTTTGAAATGAAAAATGGACGAACTCATTTTAAAAAAATTTTATTTCAAATTTTAAGCAGCATAGAGGGGAAGGGTAATCAAAAAGAAAAAAAAAAAAAAAAAAAGGAACGGAACCTTCCTTTTCGGCAAGAATGTCGAAGAACCGGTTTAACAGACAAGTTCTTCTAAAGGAGACAAAAGAAGGGAGTGATATTTTTAAGGGTCAAGAGATGAATTGCTTTATTTTTTTTTTTTTATTCATTTTTTTTTTATTCATTTTTTTTTTTTTTTTTTTTTTTTTTACCTGTGGGGGAAGATTTGATGTACCATGACAAGAGAATCTATAGGCAGGAAGAGGGAGTAAAAACGCTCCAGAGTGTTGAAAGAGGACAAAAGAGGCAGAGGAACACAGCAAGGCATTACAAAAGCAAAACTAAAGTTTCATTGTATGTAGGGAACAAGACTTCATAAATATGCAGACAGACGGGTGTATTTGTATCGCAAAAAATGCATACGCATGTCTTCATGATACATTCATACATACTCATACATATAGTTGTATAAGCTTTTGGGCCTATTCAGAGCATTTGATTTGCTTTCTCGGTACTTTATAGCATTAAAAACAAACTTAACACGAAACATGCGAAACAATGATTATGGCATATTAAAAAAAAACACATAATTCCTGCCCTTGTGCAGATTAATTACCATAAATATATTTTTATAACTTACTAATGTGTGTTTGTGTGTGTGTGTGTATATATATATATATTAGTAGTTTAGTCCGGCATTGCTCAGGCCCTTCCTGTTCATAACTTTATGTGCATATGTGTGTGTGTGTTTATATATATATATATTATATATATATATATATATATATATATATATATATATATATATATATATATTAAGAAGGTTGACTCATATCCAGGAACCTACATCTAAAACTTCAAATGTTTAAACCCAAAATTGGTGGAGGAGTTTGGTAGTTTTCAAAGCTCAAATCGTTGAACTTTCACCCCTCGACAGCCAAATTTCTGGCCGAAAATCAAAAAGATTTTCCCAAATCTCAAATCTAGACTGAAAATTTACAGTAGTTTGGTAGGGAAATGCACACACACAGGCAGATAATTTCACTTATTTCTTTAAAGATACCCTGTTAATAGGGATAGACACATAAGTATTCATTATTGGTCACAACCTTGCGTGCAATTGTTTCAGCTCCCTCCCTTGGTGTTGGCATATAAGAAAATATTTATAGCTCTAGTATTGCACTATTGAGCTATCTAAATGAGAATTTTGTCATTTATTTATATGTAATTACTGATCCAAATAGTCAAATTACAAATAAACATAAGCTATTATATATATATATATATATATATATATATATTAGTTATTTAGCTAAGAATGTGTGGACATGATCACACACAGTGGATTGTTTGAAGGTAGTTACCAGTTCCTCTCCACAGCTGAACTGGATTAAAAAGAAGTGTGATGCAAAACATGAGCCACTCTCTGCACCAAACAAGTGTTGATTGCACATAAATGTATCCAATGCTATTCTCTCTTATCTCTTTCTTTATAAAAAAGACATGGACCAACAGTTTCTGTTCTTCCACTCCACAAACACAAAATAACAACCGGTTCATGTCTATCAAGACAACAGAAAATTGTTTTAAGCACATAGAGGGTGGTGGTGGTGGGAGAGATTACTTAGACACAGGAGGAGATGGTAGCGATAATGAACACAAACGAAATAGGTGGGGGTGGGTGAAGAAAATGGTGTTTGTAAAACAAGTAAAAACTTGCAACACCTAAGGAAAATAAAGGTGTTTGAAGTAAGTGAAGAATGACAGGAGAGTTCATTCTTAACACCGTTTAAATGACTCCTGATTAATTCGTGCGAAGCAACTAAACAGTACAGCTACGTCATTTTTAATTACCGTAAGAGATGATACAGTCGTAATAGGACCCACGGGCATCCTTGTTGGATGAAAAGTCAGAGGGGAAAAATGGTAAAATAAAAGAGACCGAGAGAAAGAATGCTTCTACCATCTTTCAATTCCGCACAAAAAGGAACAGACCAGAACTCAACACAAAATACTTAAATTGACGCACTCATATATACAAAAAGACACAGAAAACATTTATGAGATAAATTATTATTTTTTTTTTTATCTTAAATATTTTATAAAAGACTAAAACAATGCGATAATATACTGAAATGTAAACTGGTTATTTTTTCCTGCTTCTAGATTTCTAGAACTGTATTTGTGGCACCAGAATGCATTTAAGAAAGGTGCTATATCCTCAAAATGTGATAATCACGCATACAACTAATGATCAAAAAGAAATTTGGATAAAAATAAAATTTTATCTACATTATGGCCGGAGGACCACATAAAATAATCAAATTATACTAACATTCATAATTTTACACGTTTTTATGAAGAAATTAAATATTTTTAACCAAGACACGCATTTCATAAATAGCAAGTGGATGAAAAAATTTGGTCAAGTTTGATGGAATTTCAACATATGTCGTAGTCAGGTGGTTGTATGCAGTCTCATGACTGACTTCTCCTTTGTTTAAATAAAGACATTTTCTTTTTCTTACGTTGAATTATTTATCATTTTAGCGAAAGAGAACAAAAGAGATAAAGCAGCATAAAAAAAAAGCAATAATTGTTTAATAATTAAAAAAACAAAAACAAAAAAAAAACTGTAAAAACGTAAATTCTGACAAAAGAATTATTGATGAGAGACCACATTCCTGCGTGTTTAGCAGGGGAATAAAAACAGTAAAGAGGTTGTGCTTGGTCTAAAATCTTAGGTGAAAAAAAAAAAAAAGCTGCGAATATATTTAAATTCAACACTTCTAATAAATAATTGCATGCCAGTATTGTACATAAGATGACATCATACGAAAGCCGGCATTCGTCTAGACGCACACATGCATTGAATACAAAATTTGAGTTTTGGATTTATATATTCTGTCATACTCCCTCCGTGTGTTTTCAAATCAGCTTGAGGGGGTCGAGGGTCTATGAATACATATGCATAATTATAATATATTAATTATGATGCCCAATGGCATATTAGGCCGCCCAATGGCCTGTCATGCTAAACTTAGTTCAATTCTATCTAATAATCTTGGAAGATCTATTAGCAGCAGCAAGAGTAGAAGTGTAATTTTGAATTGCTTATAACTAGGACTGTGACAACAGCATATTCTTTTCATTGTTTCGACTATTGAGTATATATCCGTTAATATCTTTTTATATAGACTGATATGGTTCTCGGTTGATTGACGGTGTCTTACTGTGTCGGATATATACTTGAGAGTCAAAAGAATGAAAAGAATATGCTGTTGTCACAGCCCTACTTATAATACGTCTAGAAAGCCAAGGGCGCTCCATTCCAATTCCCCCCACCCCTAAGTAATTTTAGAACCTATAAGTGTTTATGGATTTTAGTTTTAATTTGTTAGTACTTTTCTCACATGAGTGTAGCTTTGATGATATTTATTTTTTCATTGTCATTATTAACTATTGAATATTTATTGAAAAAAAAAAAAAAGAAAAAAAAGTGATAGTGTAAACTAAACTAAAAGTTTTAATAACCCCATTCTGAGTGTCATCAATAGTCACTCTTGTTACCTTTGCTCACGCACAAAGGCTGACATTAGGTAGCCATTTCCCCCCTCTCTGCATTCATAACATAACCAGCCTGCTTGCCGATTTGGCACGTCTGGTTTGTATCTTCTTATCTCTATTTACATAAAGTTAGGTATGTGTATATATTTATATATTTCTAAAGACAGAATTCACTTTTAAACTAATTAACTGATCATTATGAATTTTGGGACATAGTAGCTAGACATATGGAGTCGTAATATGGGCTATATTTAGTTTTAAGCAAGTAGGTAAAAAGGGAATAAAAACCCTTTTTGAATATTAAGAAGCATCCGATATAAGTGTAATTTTAACAATATGTATTAAACATCAATTAATTTTGCTATATGCATAGATTTGCTAACATATTTCTTTCCTCTGAAGAGAAGAATTTTGCATTCTTTGAAAAACTGTGGAATAAGAATTAATTTGTTTGAGGTATTCTGTCGAAAAATAAATTTAACATGTAAATTTTATTTGGATTCATCGGACTACTGTTCTCATCTTGAGTGTGATTTTTCACAACATTTCAGTCGATATAACCTTCGACCTTCTTTAGGTGCATCTTGTCAAACTCGAGAATGTTTCTGTCAAACTCAGGAATTTGGATGGAATTTCAAGCAGAACTCTTTACTTTACGGAGGTAGCGTGTTGTTCCGTCAGCTATGACCTGTGGCACGTTGGTTAGAGTACTTGGAAAAATCAATTGTAAAAAGTGATAATCTCCTGAAGGTTTAAGGTTCAATCTTCAATGTGGGCGACCGAAAAATACAATTGTGAATTACTTAGGACCTCTATCAAGTCATGGTTGAAAGAACAAGAGCATGCTACCCCCGTGAAGTAAATAAAGGGTTCCGCTCGAAATTCCGTCCAAATTCCTGACTTCAACAACAGACACCTGAAGAAGGTCTGAGGTTATATCGACTGAAACGTTGTGAAAATCACATTCAGGATGAGAACAGTAGCCTGATAAATCCAAATAATACAAATAACCAATCCTCATCTCAAAAATTCATGTAAATTTTAATTTATGTTTCTTGTGTCAAGCTCTACTTTTTATTGTCGTCATATTGAGCTCTTTTATTTGGTTGTTATTAATATATAAATATTAATCGTTATATTAGATTGAAGTTTACATTTGCTTTTGCCTAGTAAACTTTTATCTACTGCCTGATTGGTGTATATATATATATATATATATATATATATATATATATATATATATATATATTAAAAATATCCCACCCTTCATCACTTATTGTATATTATTACAATTACTTTATTGCTGATATTGCTATGATGTATAATTGCTAATTTCGAGATCTTGTAGATAAACAAACTCAATTTGCCTCTTTTGTCCCCCCCTCCCTCTTACGATATACCAACATACACAAAAAAAATGAAACTAAAATGCTCAAACGTTTTTATTTTTATTTCCTGCGTCATGATGATAAATAAAAACAATCTACATTTATTTGTCTAGAAACAAAACGATTTGATATTAACGAATGTGAATTCTTTTTTTTTCATCACCACACACACACACACACACACACACACACACACACACACACACACACACACACACACACACACAAAATAAAACAAAACAAAAAAAAATGGTGATAGTGGTGGTGGCGATATCATCCATGCTCAGCTGAATAAAAAGCAAACCCAATTACATTTAATAAGATTAAAAAAAAAATGTGCTTGGGTTGGGATCTTGTTCTTTGATTTCTTAAAAACAAAATGACTTATCTTAAAAGAAAAATACCAAGATTTATTGGAAACACTTCAAGGAGATGCAATCTTGTAAATGGAACAATCTGAGGAATATCCATCAGCCTGCTTCCAGCCAATTTAAATAAATTAGAAGATGCGGTTATCTTTGACACTGATTTTCCATCAGCAAAACTAGCATAAAAAGGTTTAGGACCTCAATGCCTAAAGTCAAAACTGAAATCAGTAAACACATATAGCTTCCAAAAATACTTAGCAACATTGGGATCATAAAGCACCCTTTGCATGCTAGATGTCTTATAAGCAATTAACGTTAAGCTACTACACAATATAGTACCTTTCTTTATATTAATATAAGTATGGTTAACGGTGACCACTTCTGCTGGATTTTTTTTTTTTAATACTCTTAGCTGTATAAAGATTGAAAGTAAAAAAAAACAGTTGGCCGGAAATAGCCGGAAGGCATAAATTTTGGAAATAGTTTGTTTTACTTACAGCTGTTGAAGGCTGAGGCCAGCATGGAATGTTCCTGTAGTAATATGGTCAATCTGGTTAAAATTCATGTCTAGCATTCGCAATTTCGGTAAACCATTCAACACCTTTGCATCAATACTTTGTATCCAATTGTGATGGCTGAAAAAAGAACAATCATTAGAAGTTAACTTCCAACATTACATATATATTTCTGTTAAACATGTACAAAAAAAAAAAAAAAAAAAAAAATTAAAGGGAAGGTAATGAAGTAAGGAATTTTAGTACTTATGCAAAATAAGGACCGTGCTATAGTCTGAATTTTCCAGACAGTCTACTGTAAAATGGTTGAAATGTGCTGAATGGAAATTAATTTTTTTTTAAGCAAATAGTGGCCAAATTTTTCAATAAAAAAAATATAATTATGGAAATAATTCAATAAAAAATTAATTAATTGAAATAATGAAAAAGCAATACTCTTTTTATTGTCACAAATAAAATACAATGAATAATTATTGGACAATTTTTACAAAACTCTTAATAAAAAAAAAAAAAAAAAAAAAAAAGATAACTTTTAAATATTTATTTTTTAAAAAACAAACAAATGATAAATAAAATTTCTTTTGATTATTTTGGTTTTTTTTCATAATTTTTTTATCAATCTTTTTTTTTTTTTGGTTCAAATCAAGATAAATATCTTGATTTTATTTTTATAATAAACCAATAACAGCAAATAAATGTTTTCTTAAATAACATGTTGCGATCTCATTAGCTCAACAGCACCTTCTGGCGTTTTACGGTTGGACAACTATTCTACATAAGTATCCAAATTTCAAAAATCTAAACTAATTACTTTAACTAAAATCTTCATTTACAAAGACCAACATGAGTGAATGTATTGTTAAAAATAAATATATTTCTTCAATATAATTTGCAAAGTAAAATTTATAAAATATAAATAAAATAACAATTTGTCACTTATGCTAATTTTTATGAATAATTAAAAAGACGTTTTTTATTGGTTAAAATTAAAATACTGTCTTTTGCGTATTAATTGAGCAGACGTTTTCTTTAGTTAATCTAAAATTCTTTCAGCAAGGAAAGACAGTATTTTAAATAGGCGTCGCTATTGCCAACGTTTTCGAAAATGAAGAACTTTGAAAAAAAACTCTTTCAAAAGAAAAGAGAAGACCAAATTTAAATGTTGATTTAATTGTACTTCATTTGGTTATACATATATGTATATGACGAAAATAGTGAAAATATTATTCTGACAATATAGAGAAATAAAACGGAACAAACCGTGTTACGTGTTTAACGTTTTGTCGTTATTTCGAGAGGAAGTCTCGAAATAAAGACGAAACGTTGATGAACACATAACACGGTTTGTTTCTTTTTATTTCTCTATATATGTATATACATATATATATATATATATATATATATATATATATATGTATATACATATATGTATGCTTTATGTGCAATAATTTGACTTGGCTAAGATTCCTTTTTTTTGTGAAGGTGTTCAAAAAAAGTAAGTGCTAAAGTTTAAGCTATTCTTATTTAAAATAATTTTCCTAGCAGTATATATAAACAAGTGTACTACCAGTTTTGAGAGGTATCCTGTCAATTGAAAAAAATTTGAGTGACACCTCTCCAGATGTGGCAATAGTCAAAAGCATTATGTGGCTGGGGCATATAAATTGAAAATGATTAAAATGTGTTTGCAATTTTATATTTTATTTCCTACAAATATAATTGTAGTTCATATTTTTTGTTCATAATAACGTTTTCTGTGATTGGGTGTTTTTGTTTCTTATGACACATGAACCATTTTTGGATTATTTAATAGCGAATCCAGTAATTTTGAGATGAAAGTTTTTATGCTTAAAGTTCTTTATATCTTCAAATATATATTTATGGAGTTTGATTTGGTCAGCTTGTTTTATGGTATATCAACCTTTTTCTTATCTTGATAGCAAATAAAAACAACCTGCTATATTAATTTAACTATGACTTTATTATCTGTCATAACAGTAGCATATCTATAACTAGGCTATATAGACTATTGATAGTTATCAAAGCGGGACAAAGGCATACCAAAGACCCATGTTTGGAATACAGGTTGAAAGTATGGGGGACGGTATGTTGAAGATGGCTGTCAACAGGCAATGGTGGGAGGGAGAGATAGAGGCAGGTGAGAAGAAAAAAAAAAAAAATAGAGTCAATCGCAAATAGTATTTTTTATGTTTTTCTTTTACACTTCCTACCAAGTTTTCATGAATATATTTCATGGGGTGTGAACAGGATACTTTCCACCTCTTCCTGAATTTCTATTGTTGTCTTATTAAAAAGGCTCAGGTGACAAAGGGGGGAAGATGAGATAAGCCAAGGTTAATCTTTGCCCCCCCCCCACCACTTTTTTTCTTTTTAATATTTTTTTTTTATTTATTTAAATCGACACATTTCTACAAACCAGTCATGCACCACCTTTTCTCGTTTAATAAAGGGTTCTTTTCTTTTTGTAAAAAAAGTGCTTAAAAATGGAGGAAGTAGCTATACTTTATTCACTGGATAAGTTAAATTCTAGCTAAGTTGGGATGGGGGGGGGTGAATTAGTTTAAACCCCACTCCTTCCTGGGGGTAGTAGTGAGATTTCTGAACACTGATTAGACAATGTTTGTTTCAAAACAAGAAAGTATTTTTCTCAATAATAATTCCTAATATAAGAGTGTTTATATAAGTTATAAAAAATATATATGACAATTAAGCTACACAGAATATTCCGCGTTTCATTCTCGTGAGAATTTGTCAGGCTTATGCAGAGAGTTGTGGTTTCCTCACATTTTATATATGCACATGCTATTGAATTTTTAGTGAGCCAATCAGCTTCCTAGTTTCCACTGTGCCCATCCCAATCAGCCATATATATTTTTATAACTTACTACCTAGCTCTACCTAGTTATTGAGCACTGTTGAAGTAAATACTGAAAATTTATGCATAAAATAGTTTAGTATATTAATTTATGTGATTAAATGAAGTAGTTTATATATATATATATATATATATATATTCCAGGTTAAAGATATTCAAGAGTGATAACTAATGAATTTAACAAGGTTAGTAAGAGTGCTCAATAAAAGAAGGGAAAGATATATTTTTATTAATATAAACAAATTTACAAGGTCGCGACATGGGACATGCAAATGTTTTGGACAAATGTTAAAGCCACAAGTACTCGCTAGTTGACTTAAAAAAATGGTTGCTTTCCACAGAAGAACCCAGTCCTTAAAACAACATGCATATATAATGCGAGAAATGTTTATAAGTTTTTAATTTATTTTTTATATTTATTTTTAATTCATTTCTTATTTGTTGACATGTAGGAATACAAAATGACTTAATAAATCTTCAGTAAAAAGGAATATTTTCGTCTTTTCTTTATCAGTGTTAAACTCTGAGATTGTGTGTGATTGTATAGCCAATGAGATGAAGATACGTTTACATATGACTTACGTGTCCATCCCATATCTCTAAATTGTTTGTGAATCTTCACACTTAAAGAGGTCAGTAATATAGTTGGCATTTTATACATTTTACAAACCATAAGTGGGTAAAGGGCGATAAACTGTACAAGCACGTGTGTAATATATGTCCACACTGATGATTATTGATGAAGATGAAATATGCATTTGGATTGTAAATAATTATTTACGTTCCCTTATGGGGAGAGCCTTCTATAGAGAAATATGAAAATGGTGAAGTGACAGGACGTATAAACAAAAAACAGGCAAACAAATGGAAAAGGTCATAAATCTTTGTATATTCATTTATTAAGATTATTCGCATATCATAAATCAATAAATATGGACATGCTGTTAAATATAATCTGGATAGTAAATGTTTTTGATAATTTCGAGATGTACCTCTCTTTTTCAAAATGAAAAACCAAAAGTAGATCGTAAAAATGGACAGGGAATACAAAAATCAGGCCAGCTCTACTTGTTATTAACTAGTTATTGTCATTATTATTATTATTATTATTATTATTATTATTATTGTAAAAAAAAACAAAAAACAAAAAACAAAAAACAAATAAATAACGAGGCTATTTAGTGAGGTTTTAAAATTCGGATTATTAATGGAATAATCTAACCAGGAAAACAAGATATAAAATTTCCTAAGTTATTAAAACTAACACAGGCAGAAAAGGGAACGACATCACACATACTGGAGTCAAACAAATAAATATACAATGAAAGAGTAATAGGTCTTGTTATTTTTTTCCTCTCCTCATTCTAAAGAATAATATCTAATTTCAGACATTTTCTCTCCAATACTAAAAAACAAGTGTGCGGGGTTAGGGGAGTGTAAAATATAAGTTGATACTGAAACAAACAGAATTCATTACTATAAACCACTAAGACCCCCCTTCAAACAAAATCCACGCTTTACATAATGCATCAGCTTAGAAAAAAAAAAAAAAAAAAAAAAAAAAAGTATGGGGCTATCATCTGCAATCTCAACAAGACGGGAACACTGCGAAATATACACGGCGACATCCACATAGTTTTAGTATTAGGCGACTATCCGTAAATCCGTTGGATCAGTTTTTGCCTATTTACCTAATTTCTCTTTCTATCCCACTCTGTCTCACTAAAATATCAAGCATCGTTTATTTACATCATTTGCTATCTATGATGCTATCCAATGTGTATGGAGACAAACAAGCAAACAGTCTCTGCAGTATCAGGGGCGCCTATTTACTTGCCACGAGGGCAGAGTTGGACACAATATTGAGAAAATCCAACTTGTCAAAAAGGGGGCATCCGTATTAGAAATAAACAAAAATAATGTCTTTTAGAATCTGTTCTTCGATGACCGAGGACAGAACAGATACTACACATTGATTCCAGCCTGGAGGCAGTCTTCTAGTGGATACCTTAACTATATGAATCAGGTGTCGGTTACATAATTCCGTCATTCACAGCGCCCGGTTATTCCCTCATCTGTCTTAAGGGATGAGGTCATCTTTTAGACGATATCATTAAGTGTGCATGGGGACAAACAAATAAGCGACATCAAAAGTTTTAATAGTATATAATTAGATTAAGAGATATATACAAAACGGAGAGACTGTTATAATGGTTGATTTAAAAACAAAAAAAAACAATAAATAATAATAATAACAACAAATTATTATTATTATTATTATTATTATGTGATGATTTGTATATTTTTTATAAAATAGTTCTCTTAAAGAGGATAATCATTATTTTGGCTAAGTGGTATAATTTAAACATTTTCGTTTGCATAAGCGGCCATATCCACAAGAGAGACATTACGCACACACCTTTGCAGTGGTGGTGGTGGTGGTAGGGAAGTAAAATAAATAAAGGTAAGTAACACCAGAGTGTTAAGAAAGAAAAAAAAGAAAGGGTGTCACGTAAGAGGGTGGGGGTGCAAGCGGAGAAGTTACATGCCGGTTGGGTTATAATTCAGTAATTTGAAAGAGTTTTGTTTGTCCATAAGCCGGTTAGATATGGAAATTTAGAAACGCCGGAAGGAAGGGGGACGGCGCGCCCACAATTCGTTAAAGGCGTTGGGAAGGTCGATGTTGTTGGAAGAGGGTGTGTGTAGGAGGAGGGATGGGAATGCATAACAAATTTAAGAGTTAGGGTTCCCCACATAAAACCGACCTTGTGTCTAGGCAGGTAAAGAATTTCTGTCACAGAAAAAGATCTATTTTCAAAACTTAGATCTGTAAAAGCTCTATCATAGAAATGAGAACTTTTTCTATAAATGTACTAATGATATATATCATAAAACCGTATGAAAGAAATACCTAGGCCTACACCGCGTACGCGCGTGCAAGAGAGACCGACACTGCGCGCGCTCCAGAGAGAGAGAGCGAGAGAGAGCGACAGACAGACAAACAATGCAAAAGAACAGAGAGGGAGCGCGACACACACAGCAAGAGAGAGAGAGAGAGAGAGAGAGAGAGAGAGAGAGAGAGAGAGAGGGAGGGAGCGCGACACACACAGCAAGAGAGAGAGAGAGAGGGAGCGCGACACACACAGCGAGAGAGAGAGAGAGAGAGAGAGAGAGAGGGAGCGCGACACACACAGCAAGAGAGAGAGGGAGAGAGAGACACACACACAGCGAGAGAGAGACACACACCGCGCGCAAGAGAGAGACAGACACCGCGCGCAAGAGAGAGACAGATACCGCGCGCAAGAGAGAGACAGACACCGCGCGCAAGAGAGAGAGACAGACACCGCGCGCAAGAGAGAGAGACAGACACCGCGCGCAAGAGAGAGACAGACACCGCGCGCAAGAGAGAGACAGACACCGCGCGCAAGAGAGAGACAGACACCGCGCGCAAGAGAGAGAGACAGACACCGCGCGCAAGAGAGAGAGAGACAGACACCGCGCGCAAGAGAGAGAGAGAGACAGACACCGCGCGCAAGAGAGAGAGAGACAGACACCGCGCGCAAGAGAGAGAGAGAGAGAGAGAGAGAGAGAGAATGATAAAGACAGACTCATACATTAATTTGAAAGATAAGAAAAACAATACATCAAACGTAAAACAATTGAAATATTGAAAGTAACAAGCAAATAAAAACATACTCTGCTTCCCTTCCATATCCTCACATTTATGCAAATTTGGCTGTCGGGTCAGAAGAAGGTTAATGAGAGGAGAGAGAAAGGCGGGGGGGGGGGCATGGGCGAAAGAGCCTTTTCTGTTGGTAGATTTCAATAATGACCCATATCAATCTTGGTTCACAGTTAAATTATTAATATCATTATGTTATGCGTCGGGGTCCCCGTAGGGGACAGCTCCCGTACGTCTGAGTAGAGGAGTTAAGACATTAAATAGAAAACAAACAGTAAAGATCCAGAGGGGCTGGGGCCACGCAGAAAATAAATAAATAAATAAAATAATAACGCTAGGGACGTTATAATAATCCGGCAGGTTCAACATCAGGTTGACCAGACTTGGTTGAAAGGTTGCAATATAATCTATATTCGAAAAATATTAGCAAATTGAGACGAAAAAATTGGACACAGATTTGCTATAGTTTCAAACATGAATGAAAAATAAACATTTCATTAATTCATTAATTTCTATAAAAATTAATCTTTCTTTATGTAAATATATATATATTATGTATATAAAGAAAGAAAGCAAAATAATTGAATTTGTCTTTTTACTTGCAATTTAGAAATAGATCAGAACTTGTGGAAAATCAAGTTGATATCTCTAAAGAACATTTGAACACAAATGTTAAATATCTGTTCAGAAAATAAACCAATACGAAACAATTATTTGTTAGATTAAAATGAAAACAATCATTACATTAAAAAGACCCACTCCCCACTGTTCAAAAACGTTTCTTTTTTTTTCTGTCTTTGTCTTAAAGAATTTAAAGATTTTATTGAAAACGAAATAATTTTTTTCATCAATTTATTAAAACGGAAAAAAACTCCAGCAACCAGAAACTAAAAGATATGTTTCATCTTGAGTACTGTTGCTATATCTGGGGTGGAGTTCTTAAGAGTATCCTTTCTTGCTTTGACAAGGCACAAAACATTCGAAATTTAGTGGGTGGGGACCTTGTCACCTCCCTACTTTCTCTTGCGATTCGTTACTTTTATGCTAGGTCCTTGACTCAATTTCAATCCAGCCCCCCCCCCAACGTTCGCAACAAATACACGTCTAGCTTCAACAATAGTCAATAATTTCCATAAATCTTTATCTGTACTTAAAACTAAACGAACATTCCAGTTTCTTTCTTAGAACTGTTTGCCTGTGGACTATAATAACGCGGAGCTGTTTCCTAACTGACTATAACATGATCGGTTTCAAGTCTAATGTAAATAAGTTCTTGTTCTTATTAACCCTTATCCTAGAGTGGCCTCCAGGCCTTGATAAGTGATTCCCCTCCCATGTACAAAAAAAAAAAAAAAAAGTAGTAAACAAATACACGGTAACTTAATGAACCATTTAATTTTTTTTATTATTATTATTTAAATATATATATATCACTCTTTGATCTGAATTTGTATCGGGTCTTGTCCAGAATTCCTCCATATTTAAAAACAAAAATTAAAAGAAAATCTCTATAGTTTACGTGTCTGTCACGGAACGAAAATGTCATATTCCAAAATCACGTAAATTGATCAAGTAGTTTTATATTTAAGACAAATCAAATGTCATCAGTAAGCAAAAAGGGACTGTCTCACGTCCCCATCTTGAACAAATAAGGGCAGATAACTCCACAATAATCCAAACTTTTGAATTAAATCTTGTAATGCCTACGATTTCTCATTAATCGCTTATGAAATGATTTTCTCAATAAAAATAAAACTACTTTAATATGATCATTTCGTTCCGTCACAGGTACTGTGTTATATATATATATATATATATATATATAATATAGAGAAAATCCAGTAGATAACTTGAATCAAAATGGAATTGCTTATGCGAAACGATCTAACTATTCAAACAATAATAACATTGCCCTTTTGAGGCCTTTGCTATAGTGGATAGAGGCGTTGAGTCTCTACAGTTCCATGCGAAACTTGTCTGAAGATAACGGTTTCAATCCTACCAAAGCAGGCCAGAAGATTAGTTGGTCAAAACGTGGTGCGACAACTATGGAAGGCAGTAATTATTGGGGATAGTTACAAGACTCAGCATTCCTATCCCGTCGGGGTTAACCACCTAAAGAATGCCAGAGGAATAGTTGGCCGAAACGTGGTGAAATAACAACTATGAGGATAACAGTCCGCAGAAACAAACAAAAAAAAATTAAAATTAAAAATAAAATCAATACACGATAGCAACTCTAGTTAATATTATTGCTGATGTCAGTTTCCCTCGATAGATCACAAAATAGATGTTATGGTTACATTAATTATATATGTGAACCTTGAAACACAATATATTAATTTAAAAATATATTTTGTTTAATACATCGGCATAAAAATGTTTTCTCAATCTAAAATAAATTTGATTGTTTTTAGATAGAGAAAGACATTAAGTTTATGTCGAAAAACAAAATCCTCATTTTTCCTGTTTTAAAGTCCACCGACTTATATACAGAAATTGTAATTTACAATATTTATCCCGCCTACTTGACCATTGATACTTATGTTTTTATACACCAAGCATACGTGGATACCACATTCTAAAAATAATAGAAACATATAGCTAAATAATAAAGCAAAGTCAGCCGGTCTGCCAATTTTGGTCATCGATAGTTTCAATTCTAGCAAGCAAAAATTTAATTTGTTTAAGAAATTATTTCATCCAACAGAAATAATTTTCAAATTGACGCTATCTTAAAAGCAGGAGTAGTAACTTTGTATTTGTCAATACAGAGTTACTTACCTTTGTTGGTATATGTGTCATTAAAAAAAAAAATACCAAATAAAGTGACAAAAACTCAATCATGTAAATTATTAAAGTGAAAATAATTACCAGGTAGACAAAACAAATTATATATTTCAATTCTTATTCTATTTTTGTTCCGTGCCTACATTGACCCCTCTTAGACTTTCTATAATAAAGCTTAATGTAGGTACAGAGAAAAAAACAAAATAAGAATTGAAATATCTCGGAACACCATTTTACTCTTACGTGATTTGTGTAGTCAGTTTTCACGTCTGAAAAGCCAGGTTATAGGGGTGTGCGTATATATATATATATATATATATATATATATATATATATATATATATATATATATACACACACACACACATATATATCTTTCAGACTGAAATGGTGTTTTGAGCTATTTCAATTCTAACGTGTTTGAAACATTGAGTATTATTAGGATAGTGCAAAAATAATGTCGTTTTTTAAACTTGAACGTCAAAAAACGGCATTATTTTTGCACGAACCTAATATTTAAAAGTTTTAGCAATGCAGAATAGATATTGAAAAATAAAAATTCAATAAAATGTTATATTGAACACCCAATATTATGAGATAAAATTTCCCTATACATTTATATTCAAATATGAAAACATAAAATCCATCAGAATTGATATTAAATCTAGTAACATCCGATCTTTTATATTTAAAATTAACTAGCAGGGAGACCCGACGTTACACGGGAATGAATGAGAATAAATGTTTCACTCTCATATTTTATTGTCATCGAAATCAGTAAAATCGCCCATTTTTAAATCCTCCCTGCAGTTATTTATTTCACAATACATCGTAATCTACATTGCACTGTAGAGAACCTACTGTTGGTTTTAAATGCAACTATAAATATCATGGTTCAATTCTGCTCTAAAAAGAAACATTTATTTCAAACAAGCTCCTGTTATAAAAAACCCATTTTTGATTTTATATGCCGGGCCTTTCTACTTGTACGGTGATAAAACTTCTCAGATGTCCTCGTGGTGCTAGACTGTTTAACTTTGGTTAAAATCGCCTTTCCTTCTTTTACTGGATCTTTCTTCGATTATCGATACTTATTGAAGATATTCCAATACAAATCCAATCTAAAAACACTGCCATGCACACAAAGCACATGTGTGAAATAAAAAAAAATTCGACCCAGCCGTTTAGGAGTCCATATGGTACGAACTCACAGACTAAATTCCTTTCATATAATAGTGGAGATTTTGAACGATAAAGTCTTCATTCATATATATTTAAACAGGCATTGTTAAAGACAACAGAAAGCTTCTGTTTTGTAATCACACACACACATACATACATACATATATATATATATATATATATATATATATATATATATATATATATATATATACACACACAGTCAACTATCGATGTGCAACATTTCACGACTTCCGGTCATTAAAACATTCTGACTGACCGTTATGTATTTAGGTGTTTAATTTTTCTTCATTCTCGAGTTAATCAATTAATGCTGACATAGGATAACATCCTAGCAAACGGAGTCAAAGGTGACTTTGTAGTTGAGTTCGAATTTCTCGATCAGCAGTAATTATCACTTCCTGCACTGATGATTGCGGAAGCATGGAACTCTAGTATCTGTATCATTTTGTATATACCTACAAAGTCTGAATATAATATGTATATAATAGTGTACGCTCGAAACTTTCTTTTAAATTTTCTAGATTATTGCCATAAAATCCGAAATCGTAGTTATCTGCCCTTACGTAATTTTGTAGCGAAGACGGTCTGTCTCTTGCCGTTACGGCAAGAGACAGACCGTCAAGTTAAAGTTAGTTTTAAAATTAATACAGTAAATAGCTAATATTTGTTAAGTATTGTTTTTACTGAGGAAAATAATATAAATTATGTTAGTAAAAAAAAAAAAAAAAATGATTGGTGAGAGGGAGGGGGTAGTGCTGAAAAGCCATTTCATTATAAATAATTAAAACTGGTGAAAAATTCCATCGACACAGAGTTCCATATTAATTGGTTTTATATTAAACTAAGCTAAAATCTAGAATGAAAGATTTAATACATTCATTTTGGAATAGTTACCACCCACATTTATATGTGAAATAAAAGATAAAGAAAGGAAAGGGGCGGATGAATAAAATAAAAAAAAATAAAGATTGCTATAAAAATAAATAAAAAAACAAAAAAAAAACAAAAAAAAAACAAACAAAAAACAAAAAAAAACAAAACAAAAAAGCCTTAAAAAGCGGTAGCGAAAGATCAAAGGGGAACTGTTTGATAAGTGGCAAACGGGTACGAATTACATTTTATGATTGAGGAGGGAATAGTTGGGAGAGTTTTTTTTTAATATCCCTTCACTCATGTAAGAGAGAAAGAGAAAAGCAGGAGAGAGAGAGAGAGAGAGAGAGAGAGAGAGAGAGAGAGAGAGAGAGAGAGAGCGCTACCTACTGTTGTTTGGCCCCGTCCCATTTAATTTTTTAACCTATATATATATTTATTTATGTGAAATTGTCTGTGTGTGTATATTTCTCTACTAAACTATTTTCAATTTTCAGTCTACAGACTCGAGATTTGACATAAAGGAGTATTGAGACATGGGAAAATCTTTTGAATCGGTTTTCACCCAGAAAATTGACTGTCAAAGGGCCAAAGTTCAAGGATTGAACCTTTGAAAACTCTACAAAACTCCTCCGTAAATTTTGGGTCTAATCACTTGGAATTTTTGATTTAGGTTATTTGGACATGGGTCAAACTTTTTAATTTAATTTGAGCCCAAAACAATAAATGTTAAGGGGTCAAAATTGGGGTAAAAGTTAAAATTTTTTTTTTACCTCTGCGACCAATTACTTAACCAATTTTAGGTCTAAACAGTTGAAATTTTACATAAAGTGTATTTAAACAAAGGGCAAACTTTTTAAGCTGTTTTTGACCGAAAATTTGGCTGCCAAAGGGTCAAAGTTCAAAAGTTTCTATCTTTGCGGTCTCCAGCAAACATTCAGCCAATTTTGGGTCTAAACATTTGAAATTTTACATAAAGGGTATTCAGACATACAGCAAGTTTTTTTTTTTTTTTTTTTTTTTTTTTTTTTTTTTTTACTAGGTTTGGACAAAAATTTGGCTGGCAGGAGGTTAAAGTTTAGAGTTGACTTTTACAGACTCTACCAAACTCCTCCGCCAGTTTTGGGTCAAAACGCTTTAAATTTTATGTATAAGTTACTTGGACACGAGTCAAACTTTTTAATATAT
This sequence comes from Euprymna scolopes, assembly GCF_053919585.1. Classification (NCBI taxonomy): domain Eukaryota; kingdom Metazoa; phylum Mollusca; class Cephalopoda; order Sepiida; family Sepiolidae; genus Euprymna; species Euprymna scolopes. The sequence goes on along the minus strand of NC_136517.1, from coordinate 34,884,754 downwards.
AAATATACATATGTACATAAAGTTATGAACAGTACATACGGCCCGAGCAAAGCCGGGCTGAACTGCTAGTATATAAAATCAGACTTTTTTTTTTTTTGCGATAGAAAAACAATATATCATGTAATAACTGCCACAAGGATCTCCCGTCCCACGCTGCTTTGTCCAATTGACGGATTGATTGACAGTTTGTCACGTTTTTATGCACTCTTCCACAACACACATAGACGATCAAAACACTGTAACTCCTAAATATGGTGAATTGATATTTAAAACCCAATCAAGAATTAAGCGACACAAACATGAATAAATAAAATGACAACTCATTGTTATACTGCGACTTGATGTCAATTTCGTAGTAAAAGAAGGCATACACGCGTTTCTGGAAAAATTCAGTGCATACTTTCAAAAATTAGAATTTCGAAAATAAAGGATGAATATTGAATATAGAGTTTCATTTGGAAATCGATTCTCAGAAGATTCTATCTGATGTATATAAAGCAGTGTGTGTGTGTGTTTAACCATTTATTGTTATCAGAAGACATTGGTTGCAAAAGAATTAGAATAAGTGGCTACAAAAAAAAAAAAACACAAAAAAACACAAAAACAAAAAAACTACAAAAAAAAACCCCACAAAACAAAAAAACAACAAAAAACAAAACAAAACAAAAAAAAACAATGGCTTACAAAGAAAACAACAAAAGCTAACAAATATTTCCAAGAAGAAAACGTCGTAAATAAGACGCGATTCCTTTCCTCCACCCTGTGCAAGTTTTAAAAATGTTCCGAAGAGAATAGAGTTTTATTTTTATGATCTGGGAATGACATTCTTTGACCAACTTATATTCATCTCTTTCGTGGAAGGAATGTTTCTATTTCAACGTTATGAGATGGATAGAAAGATATATATTTATCTTTCTATCTATTAGATTACGCATTAAGCTCTTCTACTTAAAATTGTCTATAGAACTTGTTCTATCCATTACGGGCACTAATATATATATATATATATATATATATATATGTGTGTGTGTGTGTGTGTGTGTGTGTGTGTGTGTGTGTGTGTGCGCGCGCATGCGCACATTTTACAAATTGTAATATGCATTTGTTTGTACATAAATAAATAAAAATTAATCACGCCAAAACGTTAATTTATAAAATACATGCCTTTTTTCTATCCCTCACTCCTCTCCTCTGGATTAGACTATTTCAAGGCGTGTGTGTATGGAGGGGGGGGGGGTGAAAAAACAAATAGTAAGTCAGATAATAGCCGTCACCTGAACTGAATTCAAAAAGAAATCCTCTAATTCTAAATAAAAAAAAAGTCGGTGAATGTCCCCTTTCTCTCCTTAGGTCATCAACCCACTGCAAAAACTTAGACACCAGGGTCGGAAAGTGGGATTGAGAAATCAGCACCTCAGAGGAGAGGGGCACTCTGACCTGTCTGGACAGCCCCGTTGGCATTCCCCGTAAAGGGCGCCTCAGGCGTTTGGCAATAAACTAACCACTTCTCAAAGAGAGAAAGCAAATCTTGGAAGGGTGGACCTCCTAAAACTGCACAGAGTCGGCATTACACCGCAATCAACAGCAGAAATGATCATTTATAAATGTAAGAATCAAATTACTTATGTAATTCCACATGGGACTCTTATATGTAACATATTGACGTCGGCATTCTGTGGATGGTCAGCGTAAATGGAGACGCCCTGATATTATTGTACCTATTTACAATGCCCCCACACGGGACAGAGTTAGACACCAGGGTCGTTTTTTAATGTGGAAAAAAGGAACAAAAATAAATATTGTCTCAGTCGTGAAGGATTTCTCCACCACTGACAGAACAAGAAACTGAAGTGCAGCATCTGAAGAACAGATACTCCACTTTGATCTTGACCCAAAGGCCAAAAACTGCAAAAGTATTTATCTAAGCTAGCAGGGACGCGTGGCATATCACGGTTGTAAAATACGCTTAAAGATATTTTAATTTATGCAGGTTTCCTATATATTATTATAGAGTCAATTTTAATTTATGCAGGTTTCCTATATATTATTATAGAGTCAATTTTAATTTATGCAGATTTCCTATATATTATTATAGAGTCAATTTTCGATCCATTCTTATCAAGTTATGATTTCAAAAATCAAAAAAAAAAAAAAAAGATATCCATATGACTTGGGTGCATCAGCTTAAATTAAAACCGAAACCAACACTTATGAAGAAAGAAAAGAATGTATGTATATATAACTTGAGTTCCTTTAGCTATAATCGAAATCGAAACTGAAACCAAAACTTCTAAAGAATTCTTGATAAAATTATTTATTACAAGAAATGGAAGGTCATAAGAATCAAACGACAGTCACTCGAAAGAAAAAAAAAAAAGCTGTAAGCGTGGCACACAAAACACACACGCTATCGTATTAATATATAGATTCTGATTTTACTGGCGAAACATACCCCCCCCCCGTCATTCATGACTGGAAGGAATATACTAGTGTGTTATATAAATGAGAGAGAGAGAGAGAGAGAGAGAGAGAGAGAGAGAGAGAGAGAGAGAGAGAGAGAGAGAGAGAGAGAGACTTCGTACATATTAAAGATTAACGAAAAATAAAATAAGTAAAAAAGAAACATAAGAGATTTTCACACATATCAACAAAGGCGGACGGATTTTTTTTTTTTTTCTTTCTTTTTATTATTAAAACGTTACAATTATGTATCGAATTTGATCCACACCAGGTGTCGCCCTCTTCATCGTGTCAGATTGGTAAAAAATACTTAAAGTTATTAAGACCCAATTTGTCAAAGTTTTCGTTGACCTTGGGGTTAAGAACTTGGTGAAGAGGTTAAACCCTAAACCTTTGGATATTTGAAGGTGCCTCGCAAGCTCAACCCAATGGCCTTTTAAATTTGTATACCTGTTAAACTGGCTGCGTGGGTGACAGCGGCCCAAGAAGGGCGGAATAATGAGCAGAATTAATTTTAATAAATTAAGAAAAAGAAAACGAATAAATAAATAAAATAAAAAATAGCTCAACAGAGTAAAATGAGGAGAAATCCGATTGAGCAAGCACTGTTGAGAACATTCATATCTCTTTTGGGTCTTCTAGAATTAAGATGTTTGGAGATAAGTTTATATCATACGAGATATTAAATACAAGTTACATACGCTTCTCTCTGACTAGATTGACGATGTGTCTTCAGACATAGGGCAAGCTTTTTATTTATTTATTTTTTATTTTTTTGCTCAAAATTTGGCTTCCAAGGGGTCAAAGTTAAAAAAAATTTGACCTTTGCGGTTTCTATCAAACTATTAAGCCAATTTTGGGTCTAAACATTTGAAATTTTACATAAAGGGTATTCAGACATGCAGCAATCAGTTTTTGGGCGCAAAACAATAAATGTTAAGGTCAAAATTGGGGTCAAAGTTAAAAAAAAAAAATTGCCGTCTGCGGTCTCTACCAACTTTTCTCTATGGTAGTTTAGGAAGCCTATTATATAGAGGGGGACACAGGGGATGTGAGAGAGAGAGAGAAAGAGAGAGCGAGTGGGAGACGGGGGACGAGAGAGAGAGCGAGTGGGAGACAGGGGACGAGAGAGAGAGCGAGTGGGAGACAGGGGGAGAGAGAGAGAGAGAGCGAGTGGGAGACAGGGGGAGAGAGAGAGAGAGAGCGAGTGGGAGACAGGGGGAGAGAGAGAGAGAGAGCGAGTGGGAGACAGGAGACGAGAGAGAGCGAGTGGGAGACAGGAGACGAGAGAGAGCGAGTGGGAGACAGGAGACGAGAGAGAGCGAGTGGGAGACAGGAGACGAGAGAGAGCGAGTGGGAGACAGGAGACGAGAGAGAGCGAGTGGGAGACAGGAGACGAGAGAGAGCGAGTGGGAGACAGGAGACGAGAGAGAGCGAGTGGGAGACAGGAGACGAGAGAGAGCGAGTGGGAGACAGGAGACGAGAGAGAGCGAGTGGGAGACAGGAGACGAGAGAGAGCGAGTGGGAGACAGGAGACGAGAGAGAGCGAGTGGGAGACAGGAGACGAGAGAGAGCGAGTGGGAGACAGGAGACGAGAGAGAGCGAGTGGGAGACAGGAGACGAGAGAGAGCGAGTGGGAGACAGGAGACGAGAGAGAGCGAGTGGGAGACAGGAGACGAGAGAGAGCGAGTGGGAGACAGTGGGAGACAGGAGACGAGAGAGAGGTGGGGGGTTAGACAGGAGACGAGAGAGAGGTGGGGGGTTAGACAGGAGACGAGAGAGAGGTGGGGGTGAGACAGGAGACGAGAGAGAGGTGGGGGTGAGACAGGAGACGAGAGAGAGGTGGGGGTGAGACAGGAGACGAGAGAGAGGTGGGGGTGAGACAGGAGACGAGAGAGAGGTGGGGGTGAGACAGGAGATGAGAGAGAGGTGGGGGTGAGACAGGAGAGGAGAGAGAGGTGGGGATGAGACAGGAGATGAGAGAGAGGTGGGGGTGAGACAGGAGGGGAGAGAGAGGTGGGGGTGAGACAGGAGAGGAGAGAGAGGTGGGGGTGAGACAGGAGAGGAGAGAGAGGTGGGGGTGAGACAGGAGATGTGAGTTAATATCATTAAATTCGGGACAAACAGATAAAATGTAGGAAAAAAAAAAAAAATCATTGGACCTTTCCGATGATTGGAAACATCCTTGTTATGGTTTTTACAGGAACCCTACATGATTGAAGTTTGGGGTTTAGAATAGACAGGTGCGCGGGTGGGGATGACAATGTGTCAAGAGTTGAGAAATAAGGGCGTGGAGGGGGAGGGATAAACAGAAAGACATAAAACATTTTTCTTTTCATGGCTTACTCGTCAAGAAACATTCAACCACACATAAATAAGGATTTCCACGACACATCAACAGCTTAAAATTATCTCTTTTTTTCTATACAAAAACTTCTGCGCCAAGGAACCGATTTTATTGGAAAGGAGGAAGGGGGGGGGGCTATTTTTTTTTTATGAAACTCCAACTGAGAGATACAACAAAAGAACGAGAAAAACGAACAGACATGAACGAGAAAAAAAAAAAAAAAAAAACAACAAAAAATAAAGTGACGAGAACCAGAAAAAAAAAACAAACAAACAAAAAAAAAAACGATGGTACGAGAATAAGAGAAGGGGGGGGGCGAAAGTACGAGAATGAAGGGGAAAAACTAAGTTATGAGAATAAGTTCGTAAAAAAAAAAAAAAAAAAAAAGGAGGTGGGTACGAGAACGACAAAATACTAAGAAAAAAAAATCAGATGTATGTGAGAAAGGTAAGGTACGAAAACGAGAATTAGAGGGGGAAAAAAAAAAAAAAAAAGAAACGGACCGTCGAAAACGAGAAAAAAAAATCCAAAGGGAGTGAGGGGTATATTATATTGGTAAGATAGAACTCCTTTTGAATGTTAGATTCGCAGTTCCAGACTTCTTCAAAGAAATCGCTCGTAGAAAATATTTATGTAGAATTTGTTACCGAATGCTAAATAAATGAATGATAAATAAATAAATAAATAAATAAAAGAGGGTTATGCGCAGTCACTTCTAAAGAAAAATATAATCTCACAGAAGCCAATAACAAAACAAAAACAAAACTAAGGGGGGGGGGGTCGTTTCAATGTTATATTGTCAATAAATATTTGAAAGGCCGAGCCACTGTGTACGCATTGTAACCGTTGTATACACAGTGCTGGTCAGGAGAAATCTCATTACATTGACAAGGGAGGTAATCTTAATCTCCGTTGCAACATTGAATACCGCCTTCAGTATAGGGTCAGTGTAACAGCTTTTGGGACTTAAGATGCTATTTTCCAAGGCATTACTGCCTCCGTTCGTCTGAGTATATATATATATATATATATGAGAGAGTTTTTTTTTGTTCAAATGAAATAAATTAAAATATTCAAAAAACTTAATATTAAAAATTAACTTAAATACTAACGAATATTAAACATGAAATTTATTTATAAAATTTAAAAAACTAAAAATATAAAATTAAACTAATCTTTATAGATATATATATATATAAAATTAAACTATATATATATATATAAAATTAAACTATATATATATATATAAAATTAAACTATATATATATATATAAAATTAAACTATATATATATATATAAAATTAAACTATATATATATATATATAAAATTAAACTATATATATATATATAAAATTAAACTATATATATATATATAAAATTAAACTATATATATATATAAAATTAAACTATATATATATATAAAATTAAACTATATATATATATATAAAATTAAACTATATATATATATATATATAAAATTAAACTATATATATGTATATAAAATTATACTATATATATATATATATATATAAAATTAAACTATATATATATATATATATATATAATTAAACTATATATATATATATATATAATTAAACTATATATATATAAAATTAAACTATATATATATAAAATTAAACTATATATATATAAAATTAAACTATATATATATATATATATATATATATATATATATATAAAATTAAACTATATACATATATAAAATTAAACTATATACATATATAAAATTAAACTATATACATACATATATATATATATATATATATATATATAAAATTAAACTATATACATATATAAAATTAAACTATATACATATATAAAATTAAACTATATACATACATATATATATATATATATATATATATATATAAAATTAAACTATATATATATATATAAAATTAAACTATATATATAAAATTAACCTATATATATAAAATTAACCTATATATATAAAATTAACCTATATATATAAAATTAACCTATATATATATTTTTAAACTGAAACATTCTAAACTTAAAAGACGTCTCAAACTGTAAAGTTTACAAAAAAAAAGAAAAAAAAAATTCTGGTAATAGAGTGACGTATTTTTTTCCAATTTATTTTCAGACGCCAGATTACAAATCTTAGCTACTGTAATGTACCCAAATCATATGGATACATTTTTTATTTTTGAAATCGCAACGTTATAATATATAAAAATCGATTAACTATATTATATATATATATATATATATATATATATATATATATATATATATATATATATATATATATATATATATCGTTTATAGAAATCTACAAGAAGTAAAATATCATACTTAAGCGTACTTTACAACTGGGCTTTGCCGGCGTTCGTGCTAGCTTAGATAAATACTTTTGCAGTTTTATCAAAAAAGCTACAATAATATCAGAGCGTCTCCATTTACACTGAACATCTACAGAATGCCAACATCAATATATTACATACGAGTCCCCTGTGGAATTTCCACAGGTCCCTCTAGTTTATATAAATACCTATTCCGTTACGCAAAAAGTTAGCGAGTAAAAAACTGCCGAACAAAATTATTTCGGGTGTTTAAGGGAAGGAAGAAAGCAAATATCTATATTATAACTTTAGTTCCTTCAGCCATAATCGAAACCGAAACTTATTTAGAAATTTTGATAAAATTACTTATAAAAAGAAATAGATTACTGGAGTGCCATCAGTTATAATCGAAACCAAAACTTCGGAAGAATTCTTAGTAAAATTATTTATGACAAGAAATGGAAGTATATAACAATTAAACGACCCGGGTATAAGCTTGACACAGAAAATAGCACACACGCTATCGTATTAATATATAGATACAAATAAATACACACTAATCTTTATTATAGAGTGGAAGTTTTAAAAAGAAAATTATTATAAACTTTCTTAAAAAACAAAAAAAAAACAAAAAAAAAAAAAACAAACACCTAAAACAAACAAACAAACTATTGCAATATGAAAGCGGGCAAATAAGTTCAGTTTCAGATACAGGTTATACACGATAAAACGAGACCCCACCTCCATCAAGCCTTATCGAAAGAAATTTAAAAAAAAACCCCAAAAACAAAAGAAAGAAAAAAGATATGTGAGAAATACTTCTTGGTTTGCCACATATCTTAAAGTCCTTTTTTTTTTTTTTTTTTTTTTTTTTAGTCTATAATTTTTGAAAAGTTTATTTCATTCTTTATCTAGGGAGTACAGCCCCCTCCCCAAGAGGAGGAGGTGGAGGCTACCATGACAACTGAACTCAAACCCCTTCAGAGGCAGCGATATATAAGCTTACATAGACGATCATGTGGCGCACCCCTACTCCCCACCTTTTCCTCCTCTACCATTCGGTCGTGGTTGGTAATGAGGCCGAAGTGAACAGTTTTAAGTCATTTCGGACGACGACGACGACAACGAGGAACAGTTTGTTTTCACAGGTGGGATTTCCAGTGGTGAGTGTGTGGTGAGAAAGATGAAAAGAAAGAAAGAAAGAGAGAGAGAGAGAGAGAGAGAGAGAGAGAGAGAGAGAGAGAGAGAGAGAGAGAGAGAGAGAGAGAGAGACGAACGAGAACGATCGGGCGAGAACTGGCACATTTTTTTTGGTTAAATTTTATTAAACGAAGGATATTAATTTAGTTCTCTTCCACTGCAAGAACGGTGACACCAGAAGCGGAAAGTGGGATCGAGAAATCATTCTTACCTGCAAAAAGTGCCTGGGCAGCCCTGTCAGCATTCCTCTGTGAGGGCGTTTCAGGCGATTAGCAAAAAACTAAGCCCTTTTCAAAAAAAAAAAAAAAAAAAAAAAAAAAAAAAAAAAAAAGGCAAAGCCTGGGAGGGTAGAACTGCATGCACACCGCAAAATCATCAGGGACCGGATTATTATAGGAATTATTCAATCTTTGTTGATTTTTGGGGACCAATATATATATATATATATATATATATATATATATATGAGACAAAAAGTTTATATTCCAAATTCCAAAATGGTGTTCATCTTTCCGTTTATTTCTTTCAGCATACCAAAATGTTCAATTCTTAACAGGACCAGTTTCGTAGCGCATGAACAACCGTATAATTATGTCAATTGTGGAATCTTTTCCACCCTGACTAATCAGAAGAATAAGACCTCATTAACTTTTATGAATTTCGGTATGATTACAAAAATCCGAAAAAATCGGAAAATTAGTGTTTTATGATATTTACACCATCTTTAATTTCAATGACAAAGCCATTCACCCCTTACCGACGTATTAATATAACCTGATCATATTATAATAATTAACACTAAAAAATCTTTTATTTTTTAAAACTTTATTATTTAGAAATAGTTAATATTTATTGTCTAAGATTATGTTAACGACGGTTAAATCTAGAATATGTGTATTTAGGTTTTTATACGAAGCTAATTTTTAATTCATGAAATTTTCTACCGTACTTACTTATTTCTCTTGCCCTACTTCGGTATTGAGCACTCTTGTATGAACCTCGTGAAAAATTCATTGGTTGCTTCACCTCTAGAAAATATTAACCTGGAATTATGTCTTTTTACCTTTACATTTGTATAATGCAGGCTTTTTATCTTCTTCTGACGAGAAGCATTTAGTTTCGAAATGCCATGGCCTGAAGGTTTATTCCTCTTTCTGTAAACCTTATTGATAATGTAATAAAGTTCCTATGTACCTTTACTCTTTATCTTAACATATTCTAGTATTTGCTCCTGGCAAACCTATCTGGATAAAAAAAAAAAAAAGTTAAAAGGAGAAAGAAGATAAAGAATAAAGTTACATCATTAAGTCAATAAGGGTTACAAAAAGAGGAATATTGGAGAAAACTATCCAGGCCATAGCATTTCGAAGCTAAGTGCTTCTCGGATTGGTTGTTTTACGGCATATCAACCCTTTTCAGGTTATTTAATGCCGAATCCAAAAATTTTGAAGAAAATTTTTTTTAGTAGAATATATTTGTTGTTTTCAAGTCGGTTTCTATTTAACCCATAGTTGGGACCCTAACAGGTCAGAGTGGACCTGGGAGCAATGGCAATTAAAGGGTGGCTCCACACTCCCCAAAGCTGGGGCCTCACCACTGGATATAGTTTAAGATCATATTCAGGACCAGCTTCTCGTTGGAAGATGAGAAAAAGCTGGTATTATACAAATGTAAAGGTGAAAAGGTGTGTGTGTGTCTGTGAATGAGGAGAGTAATCTTTCTTTTGCTCGGTAATGGGAAGAAATAAAATATTTACAATGTGTACCTATATACGTACCAGTAAGGGCAGACATAATCCCCTCCCACATTCTTATAATTTTAAGAATAAATGAATAAAAACGAGTATCTTTTACATATATATATATATATATATATTAGTTTTTACAAAACCCAAGACTTCAAAGAATGGGTTGATAGCAACAAATAGTATATTTCATCGTTAGTTACAATTGTTTCAAGACTATTTGGACAAATCCAAACATTATGTCGTTTGAAAATTTTCACAAGAACAGCCTTTCTTCAGACTTATTGAATAAAAAACACTTTAACAATAAAACATTATGGAAACCATAGTAAAGTAATGTTTAATAGTTTTGCCCTCAATCTATATATATATATATATATATATATATATATATATATATATATATATATATATATATATATATATATCGATTGAGGACAAAACTATTAAACATTACTTTTGAAAAAAATTAATTATAAATAAACAAAATTACTGTTCAATTTATAAAAGGGGATTCAATTTACTACTTAAGTTTATTGGTTACATCACACAAGCCGCTCCCTCCATGCTCGAAATTCAGAAAAAAAAATGTTTATAAGTAGGGTCACTATTTCCTGATATACGACAATCACGTTTATACATCGTTTCTCACTTGATCACCGAAGTTAAGCAATATTGAGCCTGGCCAGTGCCAGATGGGTGACCATTTGAGAAATCCAGGTACTCTATGTAGGGGGATGTCGACACCTCCTTGCAAAGCTGCAAAAATCTTATTATGTTAGTCAATTTATTAAAAAACAAACAAACAAAAGTTTACGAACATTCTTATTATATTTAAAAACAATATTGAAATGAAACAAACACGGAATCGTGGAACGTAATTGGGGGTAGGGTCAAATTGACTGACACCATTTATTACTGTCTTCGTGTTAAACAACAGGCTCGAGTAAGTAAATATACCCAATAACTTTATAAATAGAGATTAAAGCAAGAATTACTTAAGAAAATTAGATACAACTTTATAAAAAATTTGATTAAACTAATTATTTAAGAATAACACAATAAATTTAATTTTTAAAATTCAATTAAAAAAAAAAAAAACCTGTGTCCCGCGTAATGTCGAGTATCCGCACTGCTAGTTTTTACAGAACATAGTTGAAGATAGAATAGAATGGAGCGCGGGGGTGGGGATGCTATGAAAAAGCAGTCCAATAAAATGTGGTTCACATACCAAACAAGGACGTACACACAACCAACTTAATGGCGATATTCGATAGCGCAGGTCAAACTCAAAAGGGAAAACAAAACAAAAAAATAAAAAAATAAAATAAAAAATCAATAACAAAGTAGAAACGACAAGACCAACATTCGACAGAAAAAAAGGAAGAGACCCCCCCCCCCATTTGCCCCCAAAGTTAAAAGGCCGCAATTGCATAACAAATCGCTTTATTTCAAGATTAGCAAGGTTACTCAGCGTTGCCCGGGAACATGTATAAGTAGAAACACGTGTTTTTTTTTTGTTTTTGTTTTTTAAGTGAAAAAACAAAAAAAAAAAAAAAAATTCTCTTCAAACATCCTCAATCACGTTACTCTTTTCTTTTAGACAGCACCCCTTATCTCTATGTCGCCACCCCCATACGAGATATGGGGGAATTATATTTAAATATTTACATCTGCGTTGTCCACTGCTGAGTGCTCAATCCCTTTAACAAGAATTATGCTAAGTAGCAGTATTTATGAAATATATATTGTTACACGGTTGATTAGAAGCCAATATGAACAAATTTCACAAAAACAAGCCAAGCATGCGGAGGGGATAAATAATTACTTTCACCATGACTATGTTTATGCAAAATTGCAAAAAAAAAAAAAAAAAAAAAAAAAAAAAAAAACTATTGAGAAAAGTGCGAACAAATGAATGCATAAATGATGTGGCGCAATTTTACCCTATAATGCACGGTAGGTGGCAATCAGAGTTATCCCGGAAAATCCGTTCGGGCAAAAATTTACTCTGACTATGACTAATGCTTGTGCAAAATTTTTTTAAAAAATCCAAAGTCATGGTTATTGAGAAAAATGCAAACAAACGAACAGACGAACGGGAGTTAATTATTAGGACCAATCCCTCCTAATAAAGAGTAAAAAAACAAAAACAAAAAAACAAGCTTGTCTGAGATTTGAACTCCTATCTGACTAAGTACGGCGTGTTAACTTATTAAGTCACCTAATCAATAATTCTCTCTCTCACCCACACAATCGAATGTTGATTAAATTCCAAGCAGACGTTATCCTTTGTCTTCGTTTTCCCTCTCTTCCTCCATGTTAGCCAAAGGCAGCGAAAGTAAAACAAGAAGGCAATAAATTGATGAATATTGAGAAAAAAAAAATCTGTCATTAAATACTCGATGATTTGGGGAGGCACGATGAGGAGTTGCAAGGGTTGGCTCCTAAAACTTTCTCTACGATATTGGAAATAGAAACCAAAATTGTTGGATTAAATATTCATTTTTTTATGTAGCAAAAACAAAAAGAGCATGTGAAAAAAACAAGGCTGATGGCCATTAGTCGCGTGCTCTCGTGTAATGAATGAATGCGTGAATGTAGGATTGACATGAAATTCTTAAAGATAAACTAAAATGGCCGAAAAATGGGCTGAAATGGCTTAAATATATAAAAAGTAAATGACTTAGAATGACTTTAATGAACTTAAGGATGAATTGAATGACCTTAAGAAGGACTTGAATGCTTAAAAAATAACTGGAATCTTTCAAAAACAACTTGAATGATCTGGAGAATGACTTGAATGGCTTTGAGACTGACTGATTGTAAAATGGGTGATCATTTTACATTAAATTAATACAGAAAAGTGATCCCCCACTTTATATCACAAAGTTACAAACATAAGTACAGCATGTAGTAAGAACAGATACTACATACACTTTGATCTTGGCCAAAAGGCCAAGAAAAGCTTAAAAAGCTAAGAACAGCATCTATTAACAACAGACCTTTGATCTTAACCAAAAAGGCCAAGCACAAAAGTGTTACGGACAGACCGACCGACCGACAGAGTGACTTATAGAGTCGCTTGCACGCGACTAAAAACAAAATTAAAACAAACAAACTAATTTTGCATTCAGGCCGCCCGGTCATATAAGATATGCTTAATATTATATTTTAATTGATACAGATTTCGTATTTATTATTATTATAGCGCCATTTTCTATTGATTATTATATTATACCCAATATATAGTAGCGATTTCAAAAGTGAAAAAAAAAAAAAAAAAAGAAGACTTGTATGCCATCAGCTAGAATCAAAACCAAAACATAGCTCTCCAGCCTTATCCACACATATAAACACTCCATAGGAATAAATTGTTTAATCTGTAAGTTTTACTTAGCACATGCACAGAAAAAAAACTGGTATCGCCGACTTTTGCCAGATCAAGATCAATGTTTGTTTTCAATTTTGAGCCCTTTGCAGTTATTTTAAAAACCAAATCGAAAGTGTGCTAAAGGTCCAAGTTTTCTATATATCAAATTTCAACTCTGTAGGCAAAATACTCCGAGAAGAGTTTGGTAGAGATTGCTCACACACCTACAAGGTCACATTTCCATGTGTTAGATCTTCAATTCTAGGCAATTATGCAGAATGTAGAAACTATACATAAATATAATTCAACGTAATAGTGAAATGAAACCAATCATCTAATAAAAAAAACCCATAAAAGTCAATCAGTAATTAACATTCGTTTTTCAAAGAATACGCAAATTAGTTAACTTTCATGTAGTCGCTCACAAATCCATGACTGAGTATATTAAAAAGTTCGTTTTCATAATTTTTTAAATAGGAAACGTGGGTTTTTAATATAAATATCACAGCGGGGGAAAATCAACTATATATATATATATATATATATATATAATGAGAGAGAGACCGACCGACCGACGCATTTTAAAACCGGATCACATGACTTTCAGGTCTAAATCTGAAATTGCTTTTCTTTTCACCTTCCAATATCAAAGCAAAAAGACAGACTTGTTTATTTTTGCCTGATGAGATCTTAATTATAAATAACTGGATCGAAATATTGTCATGTCAGTGTAGCAAAGCATGTCTGTATAAATAAATATCAATATAAATAACTATTTGTCATTGAGCACTATTATATAAACAGGGTATTCTTCGGATTTTACCCTCGAATACATTCTTAACCTAGACTCTCGCTACTTCCTTCGCCTTATATAATGCAGATAATATATATATTGATAGATTTTTTAACACTTCAGCCAAATTCCGAGTTAGAAGCTTGTATATCTAAGGCAAGGAAGTTAAACAGAAGGTGACAAGAGAGAACCAAAAAATTCGCCTTCTGTTAATTAAACTGTACGTTTATTTATTTATTTTTTTTATCTATTTATTTAGTTCTCGCATTTACACATTCCCAAGCCCCGCCTCTCTCTCCAATCTGCTGAAGCTTGGTTGATGGATCGGTAACAGCTTCTTCTCTTTGGACAACTTGCACATGGCCGCTGTGAATGCGTCGGGTAAAATAAAATGAAAATCTATTTTTATTTTTTTTATGGTTCCTCACAGGTGCGGGAAGTCACGTTGGCAGACGGACTGTTGGCAGATGGACAAACAGAGCCTCTCACGGAGATGCTTGGATGTGTCAAAAATAAGATGCGTCCATCCAATGAGCACATTTAGTGATGAGTATTATTTCCAACTTAAATGCGACAGAACAACCGACCATTTGATATAAAATATTTTTTTCTTATCGAATTCTTCCTACATTTGAAAAAATATAATTAAAAAAATAGTACACATGACTCACGGATGTCAGATTGAAAGAAATGCTAAAACGATTGACTTTACTTTATATATTAGATGAAACAAGATGCTTTTTTTTGTTTTTTTTTTAAATACATGAAATTTTCTTAACTGAATAACAAATCCTCGCAATGTAATAAATAAAAAAAGACACTTAAAATTCCATCCTATTTAATGATCTCTCTTTAGTTGTTGCAATTTCGACTGTGATTGTTGATCGAGGCAAATTACATTTGGAGAAAAAAAAAAAAAAAAAAAAAAAAAAAACACGAAGAGAAAAAAAATGAGCATATATGTGGAACGATCGTTCTGGATGGACTGACACTAAACGAAAATTACGACTATTTTCAGAACAATTGGTGCTCATAAAATATGAATGAGTATTTCTTGCTATCGATAGAATTTTATTGATAAAAATGCATAACCAGTATGAAGTCTATGAAGCTTTTCGTAATACAAACACATCCACACATTATATATGCGGGTGACTAAAAATGTTCCCTTTCGTGGGTTGAGCATATTGGTGAGTGAAATAACTACCACTAGCATATAATGCAATGAACTTTGTGTAAACAAATGGGGCTTAAAGCATTTGGACAATGTTGATCACCTACCTACTTAGCGGCAGACTAAATAGCGTGGGGGTTTAGAAGCGCCAAATGTTGTCTAGGTGGCCGAATTTCAATCCCAGTTTGAGGCAGTTATTTAGCCACAATGAAAAGCTGTGATACAGCGAAACAGTATATGTGGATGACTAATATATATATATATATATATATATATGCAGCAAGTCATTTTGAAGGCATGTCTGATCGATTACAACGGAGTTCTCTCTTTTACTGATCTTTATGCTGATTTTCTCGATTTGTTGAGCGTTTCTCTTGATCTCTGGTGGCAAATTGTGTAGTATATAGCCTAGATTCCGTGCTGGCCACTTTTCCTTGAGCGCTTTCGATTTGTGATTATATATATATATATATATATATATATATATATATATTATATATGTGTGTGTGTGCCTACATACACACACTAATATATTAAATAGAAGTACTTATAAAACCAATATTTCCTTCAATAACTCCACCGCCTACTTGAACAGTAGAAAAAAAAAAAAAAAGAAGCTTTTTAAATTATGCTAATTTATTAAAAGGCCAAGAATGAAACAATACCAAGAAAGGTGATTAACCATTCTAACCAGAGCAGAAAGAAAACATTTATAAGAAAAAAAAAATTATCTCTATAAGTTTTACCAAAGAATTTCAGTAAAGAATAAAAACAAGTGCTTAAAAGTTGACCAAGTTAAAACAAACAAATACAGAAAAATGCCAATAATGAGCGACGGGAGAGGGGGGATCTGTGTTGTAGGTGGGTGGTAAAAATAAAAAGCACGAACTCCCGATTATGTTACCAATGGTAATGTCATGCCCAAGTCGTAACATTTCTGAGTTCGTAGTTTTAGTCTTTCAAAGTATAACAAAGAGAGAAGTAAAAAATTTCAATACAGAATTGCAAACAACTGGTTTTATTTTTGGTTTCACTGGTTTCTTTTATCATTCGTAGACCATGGACATTGTACACACCTGTTCAGGTAGACACACGCCCAACCAAGTTGACTCATTCTGCACTGATGCACTTTGATATAAACAAAAACACACACACACACACATTATATATATATATATATATATATATATATATATATATATATATATATATATTATATATATTAGCATTTGATTTAAAAACTTTACATTACAGTGTCTGTGTGTACTGGGAATTCATCGGTCCGTTTTTAAATAAAAATGCTTAAGGTTAACTTTTACAGAACCTATGATCGAGCACTTTTTTTTCCCCAATTAACTTATAATACATGCTATGTATATATATATATATATATATATATATATATATATATATTAGTGATGGAACGATTCCAATATTTTCCTTGATTCTGATACAATTACAGATTATGCATTAAATTCCCCAATTCTGATTGTTTATATATCTCTAAATATTTAACAATAAAATGGTTATTTTTGTCCCGATTACTGCAAGAACACATCTTAAATGTGCATATATTTTCTCAAACGTAAAAAAACCACACACTTGTGAGGAAGTCATCTATAGATTTTAGTTTTACTGGAAGTTTAAAAAATCAATAAATATTTATTATTTTATCATTCATATCAGCAGTGGAAGATTTCCTTTAAAACAAAATCAAATAAAAATAAGATAATTAAAGGATTTGTTCTTAGCATCGGAAAATAGACACAAAGTTCTGATTTTTGCGATTCTCGATTAATCGTCTCAACACTAATATATATATATACACACACACACTAGCAGTTCACCCCGGCTTTGCTCAGGCTCTATGTACTGTTCATAATTTTACGTGCACACAAATTATATATCTATATAAAAAAAAGTTTGACTCCTGTCCAGGTAACTTGTATCTAAAATTTCAAGTTTAGACCCAAAATTGGCAGAGGAGTTTGGTAGAGTTTTCAAAGGTCAAATCGTTGAAATTTGGTTGTCAAGGGGTCAAATCGTTGAACTTTGACCCCTTGACAGCCAAATTTCTGTTCAAAAACCGACATCCCTTATGTCAAATCTCAAGTCTGTAAACTGAAAATTGACAGAGTAGTTTGGTAGGGAAATGTACGCACACAGGCACACATACAATTTCACTTTAGAATACCTGTTCCAGGAAAGGTAAAATTAATTCACTGAATAGAAAAGTTTTGCATCAGTTATGTGCCCTTAGAAAAATTGAAATCAATATATAGTGCTACTAAACCTTATGTTTACTTTTGATAAAAATCCATTAAATGATTTTTATTTTAGAAAATATCTAAAATTTAATGAGTTTTAAAAATATTGAAATCCAAGGAATTTTAGTTTAATACCTATGGATCAAATTGAATACAAATCAAATCAGATATTACTGTCCATGTACATAGACATATTATAAGGTGATGATATTATACATATATTTTCAGTATAAAAACAAACAGAAATTGGACACTTTGGAAGCATTTTAGATACAAGAACCCAAGTTTGCCCAGTAAATAAAACGTTGTTTATTAAATCGTCATTTTTTTTTGCATTTCCATACACAAAACGTGGATATAAATATCACAAACATCCGCTGTGTCATAAGCTTCACTTCGGTACCTAACTTGCCTGTAGGCTGAGATAAACCGCGTCACACACACACACAGTAGAAAAATTTATAAGATTTTTATTTTTTTAAATATATTTTTTGAGGGGAGGGTGTTAATTTTCAGATAATCTCAATCTTTCTTGAGTCAACAGAAACGTGAAATCT
The DNA here is from genome assembly GCF_053919585.1 of Euprymna scolopes. NCBI lineage: Eukaryota > Metazoa > Mollusca > Cephalopoda > Sepiida > Sepiolidae > Euprymna > Euprymna scolopes. Next base: position 34,866,512 of record NC_136517.1, on the reverse strand, counting down.
GAAATCTAATTAAAATTCTGTTTGTTGCAAAAGCATGTAAAAAAAAAAAAAAACGTACTTCATTTAAAGGATCAAATTCAAGTTTTAACAGTTGTCGAATGTTGTTAGTTTCAACGATGAATCATCTTCCCCTGGAAACTAGGAAAGTAATTTCCCTTAGATCTGAATACACGCCCCCATATCTTTGGATGTAAACAAATATGTAATCTATTAGAGAGAGAGGGAGAGAGAGAGAGAGGGAGAGAGAGGGAGAGGGAGAGAGAGGGAGAGGGAGGGAGGGAGAGAGAGGGAGGGAGGGAGGGAGGGAGAGAGAGGGAGGGAGGGAGAGAGGGAGAGAGAGGGAGGGAGGGAGAGAGAGAGGGAGGGAGGGAGAGAAGGAGAGAGAAGGAGAGAGAGAGAGAAGGAGAGAGAAGGAGAGAGAGAGAGAAGGAGAGAGGGAGAGAGAAGGAGAGAGGGAGAGAGAAGGAGAGAGGGAGAGAGAAGGAGAGAGGGAGAGAGAAGGAGAGAGGGAGAGAGAAGGAGAGAGGGAGAGAGAAGGAGAGAGGGAGAGAGAAGGAGAGAGGGAGAGAGAAGGAGAGAGGGAGAGAGAAGGAGAGAGGGAGAGAGAAGGAGAGAGGGAGAGAGAAGGAGAGAGGGAGAGAGAAGGAGAGAGGGAGAGAGAGGGAGAGAGGGGGAGAGAGAGGGAGAGAGGGAGGGAGAGGGGGAGAGGGAGGGAGAGGGGGAGGGAGAGGGAGAGAGGGAGGGAGAGAGGGAGAGGAAGTTGAACAAAGCCAGAATAGATCAGTTATTTAAAATAGGATAGATTAACAACTCTGAAATCACAAAATAGATGAGAACTGCAACCACCCAACTAAAAAATGATTGTGTTTTGTAAAAAAAAGAGCCAGCATTATCAGCTTTGTAACTCCCACTACTGCCCACTTGATGTCCCAATTCTGTCTTATCAATAAGGATGACTGACCCTTCAACCAGATACCCAAACATTTTTAATTTGGCCAAGTAGTTTTCAAAGGTAAATTCAAAACCTGAGCAATTCACAGGTGAGACTTAAAAAAAAAAAAAAATAGCAAGAGAAAGAGCTAGAAAGAGTGAAAGTATGCATGCAATAGAGAGGGTGAAGGAAAGCATGAGAGAAGGAAAGGAAGAGAAGAGTGTAGCCGATATTCGTTTACAGTTTTTAACTGTTAATTTTATATCTCTTTTCTTGTTTGTCACATCTTCATTAAAACAGTGACAATATTTTCTTTCATTATTTCTTTCTACCCCCCCCCCCAAGAATATGAAGATGATCATAATGACAATTTGGAATGTGTATTTGTGAAACAGACAATTTTTTTTTTGGGGGGGGGGGACTGCACCAGAAGAACAAGAGTCCCAACTTCTTCAGCACCAACAAGACAGTAGAAAAAGGATTCAAGATTTGACTAGGTGTCATCAAAGAGAAAAACGTATGATCAACTAGCTAACACCGTCAGAACGCCAGTGTTTGTCACTAAAGATAAAGTTATACAACTTCACTTCTTCCCTGAAGGTTTTGAGCTGAACACCAATGATTACATTCACATTTTGGGTGAGTTAGTGAAACCCAAGATTGATTGCAGGTAGGCTGTTCATGTGGCTACAAGACTCGATGTCTTACCCTATAAAGTCAGAAGACACAAGAACTTTAACTGACATTTGGCATCCCAGTTCATTTGATTGCAACCCCTTTCGACCCTCTTTGTGTGGGGTGCAGTGGAAGAAGATATTGACAGTACCAGCTACAACACAAAGGACGAAATAAAGGCCAGCATCACCAAAGCTTTTTCTGCCTACGGTAGGAGACAATGACGAAGGGCTCTAGCCTGTTCGAGGTTCCCTTGAGACTTATATCAAAACCAAATGTGCACACATCAAATGAATTCAAGAGAACAAATCACAAAGACAAAGTGACACAAATTTGACAAATTTATATATAAAGAGAAATAGACATAGAGAGAGAAAGAGAGAAAAGAAAAGTGAGAGAGAGAGATGGATAGAAAGAGAAAGAGAGAGAGAGAGAGAGAGAGAGAGAGAGACTACCGTTTATTTTTTTTCCTCAAACAACCTTGTGAATGAAAATCCTCACTCTACATATCAATTCCAAATCAGAACAGAGCCAAATAAAGACAGCAATGTATTGCACGTACAAACGACTCAATATCCATTTAGATAGAGTTAATAATAAATATGACTTAGTTTACTGCAGTTTCATGGAGCATCCAATCATGAGAAGTGTATTAAGAAAAGTCTGAACGTTTTCTAACATCTGCATCATACATATATAAATATATATGCATAAAAATGTTTAGGATTTTATTTACACGTTTCATATGATTGGACAATCCGTGAAACTGCAGTAAACTTTAAACCATATTTATTATTTATTATTGTTTTAAGAGAGCAACAAGTAGATGTGTTGTTATCATAAAAGCTATTTGTGGCATGAGAAACGAACTATAGGAGTGTGAGAGATGGAGATGTATGGGTGGGTAGGACAAAGTTTATATTCAGGTGTTCAGATGGGGTGGGAGAACGCAGGGAAAGGAAAGGGAAAATACATTCTACCGTGGCAGCTTCGCAAGTAGATTACTGACAGATTTTGTGACTAAATGTCATTTTGGATGAGAGGTGAGATTGGGGGGAGGAGGTGAAAAAGTAGGGTGGCGAGTCGAAGCAATAAATGACCTCAGTTCTGTCTCGGAGACAATGGATACCTCCTGTAAGAGTGCCTGCTTAATTGTAAAGCTAAAGTTGCACAATCTATAACCAAGTAGGTACTGCCTAATTACAGTGGCAAGAAGTTCAAGAAAACTGGAAACAATGCCGAGATAAGCATAGCAGAGCATATACAACACCTGGTATTCTCAAATGGTTCCTCATTTTAATCCGGACGAGGCCAAGTGAGACATAACTTGGGTTATCTAACTAAAACTGATGTCAGCGTAATTATGCTGTATACAGGCAAATACACAGAAAAAGAAACAATTTTAATTTTAGTACAGAGTTAAAAAATATGCACGAGTTGAACAAACTAGGAATATTAATTGATTTCTATCAAAACGGTTTATCTTTATTTTGTTTTTCTTATGTGATCACACATGGTAAGATTCGTTTGTTTATTCGTCCATCACAGTCCAGTTTGAAAAAACATTTTTGTTGATCTGCACTGATTCTGTTTGAAATAGCATAGTAGAAAGCTGGAAGAGACATGGTAGAAAAAGAGATAGGGGCAAGAGACGCAGCACGACGAGAGAGACGCGGAATGGCGAGAGAGAGAGACGCAGCACAACGAGAGAGAGAGAGAGAGAGAGAGAGAGAGACGCGGCACAACGAGAGAGAGAGAGAGAGACGCGGCACAACGAGAGAGAGAGAGAGACGCGGCACAACGAGAGAGAGAGAGAGAGAGAGACGCGGCACAATGAGAGAGAGAGAGACGCGGCACAACGAGAGAGAGAGAGAGAGAGAGAGACGCGGCACAACGAGAGAGAGAGAGAGAGAGAGAGAGAGAGAGACGCGGCACAACGAGAGAGAGAGAGAGAGAGACGCGGCACAACGAGAGAGAGAGAGACGTGGCACAACGAGAGAGAGAGAGAGAGAGAGACGCGGCACAACGAGAGAGAGAGAGAGAGACGCGGCACAACGAGAGAGAGAGAAAGAGAGAGAGAGAGAGAGACGTGGAAGAAAGAAACGGGTGAAAGACATGATACAAAAAAAAAAAAAAAAAGAAAAAAAAAAGAAAGATGCGGTAGAAAGAGAATAGATATGGTACAAAAGGAGAAAACACTAGTAAAGGTAGCCAGAGAGAAAGAGAAAGAGAGGGAGATGGAGAGCATGAAATGTAGACAGGAAGGGAGAGACAAAAGAAGAGGTGTTGGTAGATATCATGGAGTTTCTGGTTTTGGTGGTTGACTGAGATATTTGAATGGCCATCTTGTAAGATGGCCACCACATGAAGGCAAAGGATTACAAAGTTTGCAAGCTGAGCCCAAAATGTAAGGAGATGGAGGAGGGTGGGTTGAGAGGGGTGCGTTTGAGAAAGTGTGAGAAGGGTGGGTGGTGTAGTTTGTGCAGACGTTTCAACACAGGATACCATTACAGTGGTGTGCTGGTCAATGATTTACTTCACACACATGGGGACCAGCCATGAAGTTCTGAGGGTGAAAAAAAGAAAGCCTGAGCCGCCACCGCCACCCCCTCTACTACCAAACCTACAGAATTTTTTTTTTTCAGCTGAGAATTTGTTTTTCAATTTATTTCTTTTAGTTTATTTTATATATATATATATATATATATATATATATATATATATAAGGATGATAGTTTATATCTTTTGTTTTCTTTAGTTCTACTACTCTTCTCCATCCCTACTTTGGGAGTGAAGCCATTGCTGGCAGTGATTTAAACATTTTATAGCAAGCTTATGGGGGGGGGGAAGAGAGAGAGAGAGAGAGAGAGAAAAAAAAAAAAAAGAAACCAGAATAAATGAAAGAAAGAAAGAGGTTTCTATTGAATTTTCAAAATTCTCAAACGTTACTAGGAAACCAGACCGGGTTAGGTTTTGATTAAGGGAGTGAAAGAAAAACAATTTCTTCATGGTTAAGTCTAAGATTCATAGCACCACATCCCCCCACCAATCCCAACAGCAAAATCTGTGATTTATCAATCTACATGAAACAAAGTGAAGGACTATTTGGAACCTAATTGATACTATTCCAGATTATGGAATCTAGTAGGCTTAATTATGCACTAGTAATGCTGGGAAAAGTATGACCCCTCACCACCACCACCACTCCCTCCCTCCCTCAGTTGAAGGTAAAACTGAAACTTATATTCAACTAATTGTATACAACGAAAAAATAAATAAATAAATGAAAATTGGAATTGAAATTATAAAAACAGGAGGTGGGTTATACTAATTGTATCTACTGGCATTGCTTGGAATACAGTACAATCATTTAGATTTGTAGTTGTTAGCACACTTAAATTCATACAGAAAAATAAATAACATTTTAGTTGTAAGATAATTTCTATAATATTTTCTCTCTCTCTCTATATATATATATATATAGTCTTCCACATATAATACTGTTTTGCTGTTTCACAGCTAATCAGTGCGGCTAGACAAGCAACTACCTCAAGCCAGGATTGAAACTAGATCACCCAAACGACAGTCTGAGCTTCTAACCGTTGCGCTATACGGTTGCTGCTATGCGAGCAGTGAATTAACAATGTTTTGACATTGTCCAAATACCTAAGCTCAATTTTTTTTTAACAAAAAGCACCGCTTCATATGCTGACCTAAATTTGTATATCACTTCCCACATGCTCAACCTAAGATAGGGAGCATTATATATATATATATATATATATATATATATATATATATGTTTGTACAGTTCTTGAAGGGAGCTGTCGACATCCTCCTACATACAGTCCCTAGTATTCCCAAAAGGTCACCCATCTGGTACTGACCAGGCTCAATGTTGCTTACCGTTGGTGATCTAATGAGACCCAACATGTCAACGTGATTATGATATATATTGGCAGCACTGATGTCTCTGTTTTTAGTTTTCTATAAAAATCTAGAGTAGAAGGATACAATCAGTTTAATCAAAATTTTTTTAGTAACTAGGCCTTATAACCAACGCACATCATTATATATATATATATATATATATATATATATATATATGTTATCCTGTTACATTATCCGAGTTATGTTTAAGGATGTAGATAACGTTTGTGAATGAGAAGTTACATAAACTTTTCAGATATTAGAATTTCAATGTTCAGATATTTCTTTACCAGTTTCTATATGAAAAAAAAAAAAAATATTTAAGTTATTTAATATTATTATGTAAGAATAATACAAATTTGTTGCTAACAGAAAAATAACTCCAAATTCTAAAATTTTGTTGCAAAAAAATGTAAATCTCAGCAACATGAATATTTGTATCTGCAAGGAAATCACATTTTTTTCTTGTTAACAACATGCACTAACACTAAAGGAAAGAAAATGGCGATTTAGAATGAAATATTGTATTTTAGGACAGAATTTGAAAACCAAGAAAGAAAAACAAATAATACGAGACACTAAAACAAGATCAAGCAAGCCCCACCCCCAAGATACTACAATTTTCCAGACATGCAATACATATATAAAGCTGGTTAACAATCATTTTTAAATAACAGTCTTAAAGGTTTAATCCTTATAACAGGTGATAACAATTACAAATAACGTCAATGTTAACAGTCATGGCTGACAGAACAAGAACAATCTCTTTAGATAGATTAAACAAAGGATTCAGTTGAAATTCTGTAGAGATTACAAAATTCAACAAGATGCACCTGAAGAAAATCAAAGAATCATCCGAAATGTGAACATAACCAAGATGAGAATAATAATCAGAATAATCTAAAACTTTTCAGACTATTTAGTGTAGAAGCAGAATGCATATTAAAAACAACTCACTGGTATGCAATTAACTGAACACAAGGTGCTATTTTTATACTGGCCAATTTGCCATACATTGTCCTCATTGGAGAGGCTGGGTAGATATGCACCTATCTAAATACAAAATAAACTTTGTTACACATAGCTGCTAAACACAGTCATCGAAATGCATCTCCTGATTCCTCTGAGACACGCACACGCAGTACCATTCTTTCTCACAACTTGACTTTTTCACAAATTTTCACGGAGGAAATTATACACTAAAAATGAGCGTGTCCTTATTTGCAAATAAAATAGTGACATTCTGATGATAGGAGGAAAAAAAAAAAAAGCAAACCCTCAGAAGCACATAGTATAAAAGTACAATATACCAAACAAGTCTTTCTGTACGATTGACTCAGGCCTAATTACCATAATGCCAAAAGGTTAACTTTGGCAGTAAAGGGCAGTGAGCAAAATCTTTGTAAAGGCGGGAAGGATGAGGGTAGGTCCAAGGATCCTGGGAGTAGGGAATTCGAAAATCCTGGAATTTGGAACACACACACCCACCCTTTCTGTGTGTGTGTGTAACAGTTGGTATGATGTTATGAGGAGGGGAGGGGGGTATGAAATTTCCGGATGTTGTCAGAAATACAAACAGCTGTAGTTTAAATATCAGCTGTGACAGCTAGCAGGAGTGAGTGGACAGACATGGTTTTGTTGGCCATTTGGTCAGATTGTGGGGTGAGGGTAGTGAGATAATCACAAACCTTCTCTTTTACACAACGACAACTACATGGGTTATTTATTAACATGTTAAATGTATCATGGGTATTTTGGCCTCAGTTTGGAATCTGGTAACATCCTTTTAGCATTTGCATCATTTCAGTATCGTCAGTTTTGAAGGATTTTGCTTTCAATAATCATACCTGCCCCGCCCCTTTTACTACTGGGACACCACTCATCAAGGCCGAGCCACTAGAGGATTAATGAGATGGAATGATTATCAGTCAAAAGATGAGGAACACTCACCAATGAGAATTAAGTTGGATTACTTATGAGGCAGTTTATGAACATTAGATTTGAAGACTCGCATGTTGTAATCTGCATAGAAGAAGTCTTAAGGAAATAAGTTCCTGAGATGAGAAGATTTTGATGCAAGAGATTGGAGATAAGACGAGCAAGTTTCATGGGAATAACAATAGAATAGAGAGAGAGAGAGAGAGACTAACAACATCTCTTCTGTGAGAAAGACATTGGAGAAAAGAAAGAAAGTATGCTCCTCCCCACTAGATTTTGAAGTCGATTTTGTCATACTCTATCAAGAGTGTAAAAGAATGAACTAAGTGGCACGTCAACCCATTTTCTGGTTATTCAATGCCGAATCCAATTTGTTTTCTAAACCTGAATAAGTAATTTCAGAAAAACTCTAGATAAAGTTTATTCATATTACCATAGCGAAAAAACCCCAAAAAACGAATCAAGTATTATGTCAGACAAATTGCTATTTGGGTCTGATTCTGAAAATCCAACAAGATAATTTTACATGTAATTGATGTCATTAGATTTAACTCTAACTTCCCCCTGAAAAAGATACCATCCATGGAATTGTTAATAAAATTCATAATCTGCAATCCAAACATATTTGCTATAAATAAAATTCATTCTATGCTCATTTTGTCCACCAAGTTTCTGTCATGAATGTCACAGTCTGTCTCATCACTGTTTAATGATATAGAGGGATACTTAAACGATCGTCTCATCATTAAGAAGTGTGCTTCTGAATAGGCTTCACACTTATCCCATGCTGGTACCTTCATTTCTACATGTTATAACTTTCCACAAAAAAATTTGATTGCCAGTATAATTGCATATGATAACTTCCATTTAATCTATTTTGGTGAGTAAAGAAAAATCTATTTTCTTAGCTTGAATAAGTAATTTTAGAAAAAAACTCAAGCGAGATAAAATTCAGATTACCATAGCACCCTCCCCCCCCAAAAAAAACAAACAAACAAAAACTAATCAAGTATTGATATGTCCGACAAATTGCTATTTAGGTCGGATTCTGAAAATCCAACAAGATAATTTTGTAGGTTATATTAAATGAGGGTTTAAAGTAGATTATTTAGATAAAAAGTTTCTGTTGTGTATATCAATTCTGCCATACATGTTAACAGAACGCTTACAAAGAAACTATAAGTAAGGGATCCGAGACATAATTGTGGATTGAATATGATCCCTTTTTAATTTTTTTTCTTTCTCTATCGTAATATCGGTAAACTATTAAAAAAGAGAAGAGTTGCATCAGTCATCAAGTGGGACGAACTCGCTCCACCCACCCCTGATTCTTCCGTTTCCCCAGAAACAAATAAATAAGAACTCAGTATGCAGAGATGTTGAGTGAGATATGGTTGAGGATGATGAAAATGCCACAAACAGCTATAAGCGTAAGATTTACTGATCATCGACAGATGGAGGTAATCCGGATTCTTTATGATCTACGAGATATACAAAACTAAAGTAGGTGGCGTTGTATACACATAGATACCCGAACCATAAAAAAAGACTTGGTCATATAACACTAACGGCTGGCAGAAGACGGAACAGATATACACAATCATTTGTGTGGGTAATAAAATTGGAAGCATAAACAAGTGACATTTAAGATCCATGATGAAGCTGAACTATCAAAATTATCATTTTTTTTTTTTCTTTCGTCTTTTCATAATTCATGCAAACATAACATTTTAAGACTTTCCTTTTTTGGTTTGCCTTTGTTTGTTGAATTTTCAACTGTTGGCTCATGGGTTTTCTAGGAGGACGCTTACAAGATTGTCCCCACCCCCTCAATTCTACTATTTTCACATTTTTAACCCCCCCACACACACACACACCAGTTAGTCTCATCGATTACAGACTTAATTTTCAAAATTAAAAAAAAAAAAAAAAAATAAAATAAATAAATAAATTTTGAGAAAAAAAAAAAAAAAAAAAAAAAAAAAAAACAACAAAAAAGAAACGTTTTCATGACTTTATTGTTGGGGATCAGTTTCCAATTATAACATTTCACTTAATTGAACACTCACTTTGTGACCATCAGCGAGAAAAAAATAGCAACAAACGTTACCGGTGAATATTCCTGTCTAAAAAAAGGAATCGAACACTACTGATCCCCAACAATAAAAGTAATAAAATTTTTTTTAATTCTGAAAGTTAAGTCTGTAATCGATGAGATTAAGAGGGGAAAAAAGTTTGAAAGTGAAAATTGTGGAATTTAGACATGGGGGGGGGGGGGAACCTCGTAGAAGTCCACCATTTTCTTATTATTTTAGTGATCCAACAATTTCAATAGCCCCCTCACCTTCCTAATTCCAATACAACTACCGATTCTGTTCTAAATTCCCAATTCTGATAGAATTTCAGATTCTAATACAAGTTCTGATTCTTTTATAACTTCTAAATATTTAGCTATAGAATTGCTATTTACTTTTTTATTCAGATCACCATAAAAACCCATGCAATATATGTAAATGTAAAAAATACACTTGTGGCGGAGGTGATTTATAGATTTTAGTTTATAATCAATAAGTATTTATCAGTTCATTATTAGTGCTGCAATGAAAAATTTAAGTTTTGAACAAAAATAAACAAAAGAAAAAAATAAAAGAATCGTTTATGACATCAAAAAATAAGCACAAGTTTATTGGATTCTGATACACCACAAAAGTTAAGATTTTTCTGATTAATCGTCCCAACACTACTTTTTTCATTTTTTTTTTACATTAGAGTCACCACTTATCAAGGCCTGGAAGCCACTTAAGCATAAGGGTTAATGGGTGTACAGTAGTCACTGGGACAATAGCATAGTAATTGTTCATAATAGATATTTGGTAAATTGGATTACTTAAGGGGACGGCTCATCAATAACTTGTTCATATTGGACTTGAAGATGACCATATGGTAATCAGCTGGAAAGCAGGCAAACGGAAAACAGGGTCACAGGTGTGCAGTTCTAAGAAAGAAGCTTTGTTCAAAGAGTGGGGGAAATTATTGACAGTGGTTTTAGATAGACGAGTGTTGTTTTGTGAAAGTTTGGTGAGGGGGGACCATAGATTGGAGCTCAAATGAGCACTTGCCATGAAAATAATGATAAAGCAGAAACAGGCTCATGTCTTCTACTTCTTATAAAACCATAAATAAGCTTTGTTCAAGGTTTTAATTTTTCTGTAAATAACAGAAAGAAATATAAGTAAAACCAAACAATCTGCTTAATACTGTAATTCAAAACGTTAAATTTTATTTTTTTGGAAAAAAAAAAAAAAAAAAAAAAAAAATCGAAGTAAAAATACCCATGCAAGGGGCGTACTCACAATCCTTGTCTCTAAATATGGCACACTCACCGATTCACCAACACTGGCAAGCATAAAATCTTACCTCTGCTAAATATGTAAACCATATTGGTTGCTTTTCTTTCTTTCAAAATACCCCTCTTTCTCTTTCTATAAAATTGAATATAGGTCCAAAGGGAGGGAGACTAAAAGCAAATCAAATAGTGTATGTGGAAAAATGTTATTTTGTTAAATTTCTTCTCAGTGTTATGGATGTCATGCATAGTAGATGTTACTGTGAGGGTATATACAGATCCTACCTCCATCTATATGACCAAAATAAAAAAAATTGATAAAGATTAAATATTAATTAAAAAGACAGAATCATATTTTGACAATCCACTTAAATTAACGTGTGGGAGTAATATGATAAACCCTGTTAACAAGAGACTATCACACACATGTCTGTTTGTGTGTGTGTGTGTGTGTATATATATATATATATATATACACTATTAGATAAAAGTCACGGTGTGTGAGAGTTTCTTCCTCATAGGTTCGAAATGGCTATCTTTTGAAAATTTCACACAAAGATAATTTATGTCTGGCAGTGTTCTTAGATATGTTTTGTACAGAAATTCACCTGATAAGTATCGAAAATCCAAAAAATCTTATCTTAAAAATACTCTTTCTTTCTTATAGATAAAAAAGAATTTTTACACTGGCCAAGAGAAATAAAAATCTCAACAAATAATTTCTTAAGAAAACATCTGGAGATATAGCTCAGCAGTAGAGCATTAAACTACAGATTAAATGATCCCCTGTTCAAGTCGAGTGTACCTCATCATTTTATTTTAATTTTTTCTTATTAATGAGTTCAATTTATGATAAAAGAGGTATCATTTAAAATTGTCGCAAATCATTTCTTCATTTGTATATTTTAAAACTAGACATTAACCAAAGTGACTTTTCTGGGGCATTCATCATCAAACTCAAATATCAACTAACGTGATATTGTAAATAAACACAGACGGAATTTGATGAACGACATTATCATTAAAAAAAATTTTTTTTTTGTAAATTAGTCCAGCGGGCAAATTATTCCTTGTAATATATAATATTCAATAGAGGACTGATTAATACATACGCAATCTGCATAAATCAAAATATCATGTTTAAGCGTATTGTACGACCGGACAACGCCGGACTGCCAGCTAGTATATACATATATATATGTGTGTGTGTTTGTGAGGAATTGAATTTTTAAATGATGTACATTAGAATTTACAACAAATTATGGTCAGACAAAGAACACAAATTGAAAAGTTGCAACTTTTCCTCAAATCATGGAGTCTGAAAGAATGGCTCTTATCCTTTTCGAAATGAAACTAGTGTTTAATAATAACAGTTAGAGCCGTATTGTATTAGCATTTTGTTTATTTATATAAATAGTATTTGCTACACAGATGCAGATATGTTTCAGTTGTGATGTTTTAAAAAGGTAAAAATATTATACTACACACACACATATATATAGCTTAATACAAGACCAGACAATGCCATGGGTCCAGCTAGTATATATATGAAAGTAATATAAAGAGCAGCAATAATAATAATAATAATAATAAAAAAATACATGGTAGTTTCTTTTCGTAATCAATTATTCTGAGCACAAGTAGTGGCTTTTTAAACCAACTACAAAATTAAATCTCTTGAGTATATTTAAAAACTATTTAGGGACTTAAAATATTTATTTTATTTTTATGCTTTTTTTTTTTTAAATGGGGGTGGAGAGGTTCTGTTTTACTGTGGGTTGTTCTTAGTCTGAACTTTAATACCTTCATTTCTTTCATGCACTTATTTTTTCACATATAACATATACATAAATTCTTTTTTTTTTTTTTTTTTTTTTTGCACCTCTCTCTATATCTTTTAAATAGATGAGAAAAGATAATGTGTTTCAAATTGATCTAAGAATTTGTCTCTGGAAGCCATAAAACTAGTTGGACCGATGGAGTGAGAAGCTAGGTGAAGATTAACAATCACCCAATAAAATATTCAGCTCAAACATGATATGCAAGATTTCTAAATGGCTTCAATAATATACAGAAGGGCCACCCACAAACAGGCACTGTTCCAGGGTACATGGCAGAGGGAGAGAGAAAATATCTTGCAAAGTATGTTAGAGTAATATATATATATATATATATATATATATATGCGCACATATGTGTGTAAGTATGTACATGATTTATATGGCATAATCACATTGACACACAGGTTCTTGCCAGATCACATAAGTTAAGCAACACTAAGCCTGGCTAGTACCAGATGGGTGATGATTTAGAAATTTTAGGCGCTGTATGCGCTCTCCGCTTATCTCTGCATTGTTTCCAGTCGTCCTGAACCTCCACTTGCTCCTGGTATTTAACAACGCAGACTCTGGAGAAATGCAGTTAGAGATTTCCCAACTCTTGCCACAAAAATTCCACATGCAGACACTATTACAGTGGGTATCCAAAGTCTGTCAAGACTGAAGGAATGTACAGGATTCACTCCTGAACTAATTAACCTCTCAGAAATTTTGGAGCTGTTAGGCATAAAGAATAAAGTGGGCTATATTTAATTTATGCAAAAGGGATAAAAGGTGGGTGGAAGCCCTTTTATGAACATTCAGATAACTAATGTGTGACAGTTAATATGTATTTCCAAATTCCAGTTTCTTAGGAATATTTTAAAGGTTTATTAGAAGGGTATAATATGCACAAAATCTATTTTAAAGTCGAATATATCAGACTTGCATTTAATTTAATCCCAAATCATTAGATACAAATTAAATAAGATTCCCTGAATTTCAACTTCTTGGAGACATCTTTTAACCCTTAAGTTTTAAATATTTACTAAAATCAAAACCATGAAATGGATTTTTATTAAAATTAGAATATTCAAATTAGAATAAGGATTCTAGATATATAGATATACGGGTATATCTACTATATATATAACTATAAGAAAGAAAAAAAAGATAATACTTACAGGTGAAGTTCTATTAGACTGTAATTCTGTCCAAAATATGGCATTCTGCTCAAATGATTATAGTTCATTTTCCTAAAATAAAACAAAAAATATGTATGAATATGGACAAACATACCTGATATTACTTGGAAATGAAAGAGAAGGATCCTAATGTACATACTCACACCTCCAGGCTTAAAACCCATATCATTATCATCATCATCGTTATTATTATTATTATTTAAAAGCAAATGGTGCAATACAATTGCAGTTTACAGATCGCCAACACGAATACAGATCACACAATACTATAAAAATAAAAATATCACCATTAGATTCCTGAAATCTTATTCAAGAAAAGTTGTTTGATCTTGGTATAGATCTTTATTTTCAATTACATCCTCGTCATCACAGATAAAATGGTTAAAAAAACAAAAAAACAACACACACATATATAACAATAACATAAGCCAAGTAATTAACAACACTTTTTCCATTAATGTTCGTTTTATTGTTTAGAAGTAGATGGGGTACCCGATAATAAGTGGACCTGTGGAAATTCCACAATGCTTTGTTACATCAAGGTCTATAATTTACCGTTAAAAAATAATATTTCTTTAGCGAGCGAGATTACACTAACTTTATTTTCCAAATAAAACAAGAACTTTCTAATAAGTCAATTATGTGTATGTGATATACATTCTAAAATTAATTTGCATAATGCTTTGCAAAAAAATAATTTGCATAATGCTTTGCAAAAAAATAATTTGCATAATGCTTTGCAAAAAAATAATTTGCATAATGCTTTGCAAAAAATTAATTTACATAATGCTTTGCAAAAAAAATTAATTTACATAATGCTTTGCAAAAAAAATTAATTTACATAATGCTTTGCAAAAAAAATTAATTTACATAATGCTTTGCAAAAAAAATTAATTTACATAATGCTTTGCAAAAAAAAAATTAATTTGCATACTGCTTTGCAAAAAAAATTAATTTGCATAATGCTTTGCAAAAAAAATTAATTTGCATAATGCTTTAAAAAAAAAAATATCTGAATACGTTCTTTGTTCTAATTGTTTTCTATTTCAATGGTTATTTGCATCTTATAACACAATTTTATTTAATTTTTTTTTTTATATTGAGAAAAAAAATTATTTGAGGTGAAAAAGTTTAAGATCCTACTTTGACTCCTTATTTTAGTCTCCCAATACTTCACACAGTTGAGTCTTCAACGATTAAAAGACCTGACTGACTCCTAGAATTCTTACAAGCTAGACCTCTTCCAAAACCTCTGACTTCTGAATTAAACATCAAATTGATAAAATTGGCACAAGGGAATTTATTTTTACTTATCATTTCAGAAAGAAAATAGAAAAACCAGAGGCATTCACCCTAAGTGGGTTGTACTGGTTTCCTCCAAAGGAGGAAATGCCAAGAGAATATTAAATTCACAAGTGGTCATTAGTTGTATGTATATTCTGGTCAAAAGAAATGATGTTGCAAGGAGGTATCATGTCCTCCAACATACAGCACCTGGTATTCCCAAATGGTCACCCATCTTGTACTGATCAGGCTGAACATTGCTTAATTTAAGTGATCAGACAGGAACTGGTGTGTCATAATAATCATATCATATGAAAATAGATACCACACTTAAACGGATCCAAGTTTTAATTATAGAACAGTGAAATTATTCAGGAGCAACTCATTCAATTTATGCTCGACCCCCAAAATCAATAGAAATTGAACCATTCCTGTAATGATCCGGTCCCTGTTGATTTTGCGGTGGGAGTTTAGGTCTGTGCAGTTCTATGAGGTTCATCCTCCCAGGCCTTGCCTTCTTTCTTTAAGAAAGGATTAGTTTATTGCTAATTGGCCGAGGCGACCTTGCCGGGGAATGTGAATGAGGCACTTTTTGCAGGTCAGAATGCTCCTCTTTGGGAGTATCGACTTCTTAGTCCTACTTTCCGATCTTGATGTCAGAGTACTTGCAGTGGGAGAGAACTAAAAAGCTTCAATTTATCAACTTTCATTTTTAAACTTGAATAATTCTCACCTTCAGTACACGCATGCATACACGCGTGTGGTGATATGTGTAGGCCTTGTGAATAATCATCATAAATTTGTATTTTTAGATTAAAAAAAATTGTTTTTTTGTTTTTTTTTAAATAACTAAAAAACAAAATCTTATGGAATGTAGAAATGCTAGATATTCATCTTTTGGTTGGATTCCGAAACTAATAATCATCAGAAAACATCAAAGGCAATAGACAGAATGGTTCTTATGACTAAGAAGACTTGATTTTGACTCGAGGTCAACAAAAGGTCACACTCTGCTCCCTAACTGCAGTTTCTCATATTTGAGATTTTAGACTTGTCAGAATGATTTCAATATTTTTTTTTTTAAAGAATAACAGCCAAGATAAAGTGTGTGTGTGTGTGTGTACATTGAACTTAGTATTCCTAGGAATTTAAACAGCATTTATTTTTTAGGAAATAATCAAAACTGCGTTAGATTAAACTATATAAGGAAATGTGTGTTCATATAGTGAACTTTGTAAACAAATCAATAAATTCATTCAAACAATATAATTTCTTCCTCTCCCAGTAGTAAGTAAGCTCAAATGGTAAGACATCTAACACCAGAAATCATGGTTTGAAGTCATGTAGTGTCTGATTTTGCAATCATTGAGTTGATGTCTAAAACTGATGAATAGTGAAATAATGAAATGACTGTCTGTGGATGACAAACCCTAACCTTTCTATCTCTCTTTATATATATATATATATATATATATATATATATATAGCTTTCGACAGTTTGTATAGATATATAGGAAATACTACATAGTAAAAAGCCGATTGGTGCCAGGGAAATACGACCTGTTTGATTCGAAATTACTCAACTCTTAAAGTGTAGTATCTGTTCTTCAGATGCTGCACTTCAATTTCTTGTTCTCTGTCAGTGGAGGAGAAATCCTTCACGACTCAGACAATTTTTATTTCTTTTCTCCACGTTAAAAAACGACCCTGGTGTCTAACTCTGTCCCGTGGGGAGGCATAGTAAATAGGAACTCCTTCATCAATCAGCCTAATGACCAAAAATATGAGACAGTAGAACTCTTTATGAAATAAAAAGATTAAAAAGAAAAGAAAATGAAAATGTGAAACTGCAGTGTTAAGATAAGCTCCTTTTAATTACATATTGTTGTTATAAACACACAAGCGAACACATACTTGTTGATTTTTTTTGTTGTGCAGTAAAAACAAGAACAATAATGAACTTCATAAACCCCCCCCCCCCACGTCCCCCCCCGTCCAGGGGAGGTGAAGGGGATCAGGTCGTTCTCTGTCAAAGCTACTGAACCCAGTAATGTTCTACATATCCCTGCCAGTACCAGCTCCTTTTTACACCATAAACAGATTTAATAAGAACACTTCACCCCCTGCCCCTCCACCCCACCGATTCCCTTCCTTTCTGACACTCTCAGAACTACACAACAAATCGGAGAGAGAGAGAGAGAGAGAGAGAGAGAGAGAGAGAGAGAGAGAGAGAGAGGTGGGGATCTCTTATTACAAATTAACTACAAGCAGATGATGGCCTATCAAAAATGTGGAAACAAATTTATAGTGGCACAAGTTAGAGTTCATACAACATAGAAATTCTAAACCTATAGAACCCTCCTCCCTCATCCCCTCAGCTATTCTTCTTTTGTACTTTTATACAGAGAGAGAGAGAGAGAGAGAGAGAGAGAGAGAGAGAGAGAGAGAGAGAGAAAGAAGGGGGCAGAGGAGGAGGTAGTGAATTAATATTATGTAAGAATAAGAGAAGGAAAATAAGGTAAACAAAGTTCTCAAACAAGGGGAGAAAGACAAGGGATAATGTCTGAATTAATTGCTAAGCAAATAAATTGGATTTCGGTTTCACATAATCAAATCAAAGAAAAGAGGGGGAAAAAAGATGTCATTTTCATTCATGAATTTGCAGAGAAATGGAAAATGGGTGGGGGGGATAAGAGTGGAGAATAATTGGGAGAAAAAAAAAAGAAAAATTTAAATAAAAAGGAAACAGAATGAAGAACAAAAGTCGAAATAATAAAAAGAATAAACAAAGCCGAAATAAGAATAATAAAAAAAAAAGCAGAAATAAAAATAAATAAGTAAAAATGAGAATAAGTAAAATAATAAGTAAAAATAAGCAAAAAAAAAAAGTAAAAATAAAATAAAAGTAAGTAAAAAAAAAGTAAGTAAAAAAAAAAAATAAGTAAAAAAAAAATAAGTAAAAAAAAATAAAAATAAAAAGTTAAAGCAAATATAAGAACAAATAAAAATAACAAATAAGAATAAGAACAAATAAAAACAAATAAAAATCAGAAATAAAAATAAAACAAAAAAAAACAAAAATAAGCAGAAATGAGAATAAAAACAAATTTTGCTTGCTTTTCTCTGGCTAAAAGCATAAGTAAATAATTTCATAATTTTTAATCATTTGCTAAAATCATTTTGATTTCCAACAATTTGTTTGCATCAGACTTGAAAATAGATATTGTAATCATTAATACTTACAGTTCCTTTAGATGAGGTAAACGGGAGAAAACGGATTCGTTTATAGAAGCAATTGTATTCCCACTAATATCCCTAAAAAGAAATTAAAAGAAATTTAAGCTTCTCTGTTACATGCAAAGAAGAAAAAAAAAAAAAAAAAAGGTGACTATAAAAATGTAGATGAAAATATAAATTCAGTTTTCTATACATGGGAACAGCTGATATGAACAGATTTTGCACGACACACCTCGAACAAAACTATTTTCAATGCAAAGCTTTTAATTTCTTTTAAGCATTTTGCGATGGAAATGTTATTTAAAACTTGAGCCTGACAGACCAATAAGAATGCAAAAATTCGCCCATGTGACCAGACACGCAGCATACACAAATATGTAATGGGGGGGGGGGATTTGTTTTTTTTATTGTAGACAACAAACCAAAGTGATCAAAAAACAAATATATAACACATGTTACCAAAGGCAAAATAGGTTATTCTTCAACCAATATGGACAAGTTTTTTATGCTTTAACTTATTTTAAAGCGTTTTTTGAAACTGTAAAAAGGAAAAATTTCTAATTAAGAGTCTCAAGTAGACTAGAACCGACCGTTTAAGAGCCTTGTGCCTGATTAGATTTTATCCAAGACATGTGTAACAAGTCTAACGATTATTTCTGAAACTTGATTCAAACGCATTTAAAAATCTGTACTATTATAATAGTGCTACCTTATAAAATGATCAGTTATTGAGCTTACTATGAAAGCAAGCGCAATAATTTTCAAGAGTGACAAGAGCCTTCTATCATGTCTGAAAGTGACACAAAGTTCAACTAACGAGATTGGAGATGCGCCGCTGTATAACTCCTACTTTCCTCCGATCCAAGTTATGACAACAGGACCATTGCCAGCACCCTCAAAATGCATTGCTGGATTGCCACAAATAACAGGGTGATGAAAAGTTTCCGGCTACGGTTATGGTCTTTGGTGTGGTTTAAAGCGAGAGCCACATCATGCAACCTCACATCTTTGAAGTTGGCTTGAAAGTCAACACCAAAGTGTACAAGAATGTGTTGAAAAGTGTGGCGATCCCCTGGTGCAATCAAGTGGCCATTAACAGACCCTGGGTTTGGCAACAGGACTCTGCGCCCAGGCTTGGCTTCAGGAGTACTACGACATTGCACCCTTCTTTCACTGTCCCCATCTCCTCTGGCGATACGAATCCACTAGACTACGTCGTTTGGCGATATGTCAAGAACATCACCAACATAATCTTCCACAACAAAGCTAGCATGATCGTTGCCATCCGCTAAGTATTTACCAAGCTCCTACTGGTGCTTGTTGAAAGGGTATGCTCCCAGTTTCAGACCCGTATCAAGGCGGTGATTGAGGCTGAAGGCGGCTACATTGAATAGATGTCAGCTTTACTACATAATGAAGTTACGTGAATTGATTTTTTCAATAAAACTTTTAAAATAAAGCTGTAGTGTTGTTTTCTTTAGGGCGACAACTTTATTTATTTTAATGTGTGTGTGACGATTACTGTCTGAGGAACAATCTCTATCAAACACTTGTCAATTTTTGGTCTACAGACTTGAAAACTTGATATAGAAGAAATTTGGACCTGTGGAACAAATTCAATTTGGTTTTTAGCAGTTAAAAGTAGCTACCAAGAGGTCATAATTAAAAAAAAAAATAAATGTAACTTGATAAATGTAAGTAAACTTAAAATGCTCTTCTGTGTAAGCGCAAATATCTATTTATAGGTTAAACAATAGTATTTTGTACTTCTTATATTTGTATGGATGTAGATCAGAGAGTAATGAATAAGGCTGGAGAGCTATATATTTTGATTTCGAGTCTAGCAAATGGCACCAAAGTCATTTTTTTTAAACTTTTAAAATCACTTCTGTATATTGGGTACAATATAATAATCAATAGAGTATTGGCTCTATAATAAATATGAAATCTGCATGAATTAAAATATAATATTAAGCATGTTTTATGACCGGGCAATGCCGGGCGGTCTGCTAGTAAAGCAATAAATGTCTTTCATATTGTGTTTTGTTTATGCCACACAAACACAGGAAAATCAAACCACCTTTAATATATTGAATATTCGAATTAGGATGAGGCATTCTTAAATGCAAATTCTGCCTACACTTCTTTGAATAATCCAGCATATCTACGAGTTTCCAATATTTGTATTTACTCCCCGAAGAGTTAAACTGTTTCCAAGAGAAGGAATTTCAGATTTGCTGGACGAATCAAAAGGTTACTTACAATTCTTTGAGATTTGACAAATGGGAAAAAACTGCTCCATCAATGAACTTGATTTTGTTGCTGCTAATGTCCCTATGGAAAAAACAAAAACAAATCTTCAGTCATTTATTTACAGATGGGGGTTTTACTTTAAAGAACAAAAATTGGCGTTATTCAATAATCTTGCAAATTCCACAAAATGTGAACATATTGCATGACAAGTGCAGATACTCTTAATAGTTTAAAAAAATTTTTTTTACATGGAAATTGTTCCAAACAGAGCATAAAACCATTTGATGTAAGTAGCTTAAAAAAAAAAAAAAAAAAAAAAAAAAACTATTTCAATGTAAATAAAAACAAAAACTATCCAACGATAAGTGTTAGATGGATAGATTCTGATCCAGAAAACAAGTTTTCCCCCTTTGTCAGAAACATTCTTCATTGAATGTGAGAACTAAAGGACAAAATAAGGAAAGAGAGAGTTACGATAATGCCGAAAGTAAACCCAAGATCCACTTCTTACTCTCCTTAATTAGATATAAAAGGCTACTGTTAGGGGCTCTTAATCAACACAGGAGATGACATTCATTATTTTCTTTCTTATAAATTGGGCACTTATTCAATTAGAAGTGGAATCCCGAGGTTTGCACTGATTTGATATTTATTAAGTTTATTTTCTGACTGACCTGAAACTGACAATTCTAATGTTTATTTGGTCCATGTCATACTCAAATAGTAATATATGTTATATTTAAATGCTAATTAGTTTAATACGGCATAATCACGTTGACACACCGGTTCCCGCTAGATCACCGAAGTTAAGCAATGTTGAACTTGGTCAGTACTAAATGGGTGACCATTTGGGACTTCCAGGTGCTGTATGTGCTCTCCGCTAATCTCTATTGTTTCCAGTCGTCCTGGACTTCACCTTGCCACTGGACTCAAACAGTGCCGATTCAGAAGAGGTGTGGTTGGAGATTGCGCAACCCTTGCCTCATAATTACATGCGCAGCTGCCACTACAGGGGGTATCATTTGTCTTTCGAGATTGAACAGAGGCATCAGAATTAGTTTAAATGTCATAAGTTCCAAACTTTTACTGCTGTTTTGTATGACTTGTAGGATTCTATGGAAGCAGAAAAATAAACTATTGGTCATCGAGATAAAGATGTGTTAGTCTTTCGGTCTGCTAACCAGACTCAACCACATCTGAAGTTATGCCAAATTCAGAAAAAATGAGGGGGGGGGGGAAAAATCACCTGCGTGGCTCTCACAAATAACAACATTATAACAAAAATAAGATTCAAAATAAAGACCAATGGGAAGAGGTCTTACATGAAAGGCAATAGATATTTATACATATAAATAATGGAACAAAAAAACATCTGTATTATAAATATAAATTTTTCAACTATACAGTTTTGTGTTTATTTTCAAAATTATTTGGATTCCATACTATAGGAAGTAATTTTATATGTATGAACATAGAGTTATACTCTTGTAAAAAAAAAAAAAAAAAAAAAAAAAAAAATGTATCTATTAAAATAATTCTGATCAGCTTAAAGTCTTTTCTGGAAGGGATCAAATTATATTTTATTGTTCTTAACAATATACTAAAACGACCCCCCCCCCCAACTGACGAACCAGAATAAAATATTGGTTCTGTAGGAAGAAAGCTATCGATGATAAACATCGAAAACGAGACTAACTTTACTTTATATATTTGATATCCACTTCTGGAAATCTGGATGTCTATTCCTTAGGCAGGATCGACATTTTCGACAATTTTTTTTTTTTCATAGAGTTAGATAAAAAAAAAAATTGCTTTTTTTAAAACAAATAAAAGATTGGAGAATGATATTGGAGTTAAACAAGATAAAAAAAAAAAAGACAAAAAAAAAGACAAAGATTTTACAAACCTCAAATCAATAAAAAAAATCATGTAATGGTTCATATTAATATGAAGTATTACGCGATTCATTTTAAGTCAGTGGCATTGATTGGAAACGTTTTCGTATATAACCCTATTTAATGTACAATTAATAGAGATCATAGCCGTTTGTGCGGCGCTATTTAATCTGTGGCGGAGTTAGGGTGTAGAAAGATTGGCAGAATGGAAAAACAAAATGGAATCAGAAATTAATTTAGGATTCAACATTCAAAGAAAACAAAAATCAAATGATTTGATTTTTTTTTTTATCACTGATCCAAAA
Organism: Euprymna scolopes; assembly: GCF_053919585.1. Classification (NCBI taxonomy): domain Eukaryota; kingdom Metazoa; phylum Mollusca; class Cephalopoda; order Sepiida; family Sepiolidae; genus Euprymna; species Euprymna scolopes. The sequence continues at coordinate 34,843,696 of NC_136517.1, read as the reverse complement.
CAAAGAGTTTAGTTGAATTGGCAAAGATTGAATAGTTAGAACATTTACAACGATATTCATAATTTCTATTAATAAAACTAGCAAATATTTGTGAGTAGAGGAACTGTATCTTTGTTAATGTTTAACAAACAATCATGTACTACAGTTTCCTCATAAAGAAGGAAATAATGCCAGGGAGAATGGTATGACGAATGAACATATTCTACCCTACACTTCCCCCCCACTCCTAAAGGCGGAGGTAATACCTGAGAGGATAGTCTCATAACAGACAAGATACTACACACTATTCACCCTGCCTGAATTGAGCAATAGTACAAGTAAGAGTACTAATATAGTTTCAGTTTTAGACGGACAGATACCAAATCTCCATTTGTAGTAGAAGATACAATAATACAATTAGTAGAAATAGTATAGTTTCAGCTTTAGATAGATATGGCATCCTTATTAGTTAAAAGATTTGCCCGATCAAATCTCCCAAAAGCGTGATTTGCAAAATTTTCTAAATAAAAACAAAAAACAAACAAAAATACGATTATTTAGTTTATTTAAAATAGTTAATGAAACAAAATGCCATTTGAAAAATTGATATGTAATTTAATTTTTCTTTTTGTTTAATGATTTTAAATTCCTTTTAAATTTCGTAAAGTAATCCCCCCCCCCACACACACTATTAACAATAGGTTAAAATGGTCGACTTGCTCACAAAGAAAAAAATGTATTCTGGTAGATTCAGCTTCAAATTTACATTAGGATTAAAAAAAAAAAAAAAAAAAAAAATTATTTAATGTCAAATTTTTTTTGAAAGTCGGAATCGTACTTATAAAAACGCTAGAAGTGGGAAACCTTTTTTAAATTTCAGAAGAAACAGAGATTTGGATATTTAGAAATTCTAGGAGTGGGAGTCGGAATCGGATTGTATACCTGCCCACTCCAAAACCCTACTTTTGCGTTGATTTCAACAAATCATCGACTGATAGAGAATTACAAAAAAAATAGTGTATAAGTCACGCTGTTACGAAAAACAGCGACACACAAAAAGTGGTAACAAATGTAGAAATGATATAAAAAGACACGTTTTTGAATTATTTCCGTGTTATGTAATTAATATGCACAAAAGGCAGGGGCGTCAGAATTTGTCGGCCGGTTGAAAGCGACGACCAACGACAAATACGGTTTCACAATACGGGTTTACCAATTCAATCCGATTTTATCGCTCTTAGCCTTTGCTTATCTGCTTAGAATAATATATACGGAATTTAAACAAGAAAAGCAAAAAGAAAGGTATTGAAGAGTGGTTTAGCCTGTAACTCTAGCTAAAGAATTTTTTTTCAGAATGTGTGGGTCCCTTTCTCTATCCCCCTCCCCTTCTTCAATAACGAAGAAATCAATATGGCTGACCTTTTGCCTTTAAGAATGAAAAACCAATTAGCAGACATTTTGGAAGTTCAAACCACAACGCTCAACTTGCCTTTAAACCAAAAATAAAGTGACAAAAGAAAAACAAGATACATTACGCACACAGAGTACCGACCTGGCGTTGTCCGGGATGGAGAAAAATCAATTCATTATCTGTTTGCTTAGCTTAAGTAAAAAAACTTAAAATAAAAACTTATTTTCTTTAAAAAAATATGGATTACTACTTTTAGGTGATTATTTAAAGATGTTTAAGAATCCTCTGGGTCTGAATAAAAAAAATTTTTTTTTTAAATAAGTTGTAACTAAGTACGTTATTATATTACCAGTAACACACGACAACGATAAAAATAATAAATTGGATAGTCAGAAGCAAAGTTTGCTTTATCAGTTTAAATGCTGTTTGGGCGTGAGTTTGAAAATCCGACAAGATATTGCTTTTTTTTTTTTTAAATTTTATTTTTATCTAATTATAATAACAGGAAGTGCCTATATGTTAGATTAGTAGGAAAACCTTATTTTCCTATAATTATGGCTTGTGCGAAATTCTGAAAATTCTAATGCTTCTTTGGCCCACGTCATAGTTAAATGCATGTGATAAATATGTGTGTGTGCTGGAGGAGGGTACAAAAAAGTTTTGGTAAGTAGATAGGATCGTTGAGGCGAAGGTGGAAAAGAAAGTGTGAAAAAACAAATTGACAACTAAATTTAACAATTAAAAAGTTAAATTGACAGGTGCGCGATTGTAATGATCATGCCATAGAAGTCCTGCAGTGAACTTTTACTGTGGGGTAGTTATTTTGGTTTTGTTCCCCAACTTTTTGTTTTGCCAAAATGTTGGAAGGGGGGGGGGGAACCAGTTCCCCATAAAGAGGAGAGTGTCCATATGAATAGCAATTGTCTGATATAAGGAGTTTCCCCTACGTTGATCAAATGCCCATTGCTTTCTGGACATTCCTGGAACGAAGGCCAGGCACCACACCTTCGCTTCAGAGCAGCTTCGCTTTTATAAGAAAAAAGCCGAATGAACACGTGAGAAGCCGAAATAGCAAGAATTTTATAAAAGTCGACATAAATAAATCTAGACGTGACGCGCGTTCACAAATTGTACATATTATGATCTAGGAGTATTAATACAAATCTGAAATATTTGAATTTTCAAACGGGAGGTTGTGCCTATATTATGCCTCCTTAAACACTTTAAATACTGTAAAAAAAAAAAAAAAAAAAAATTAGGGAATATTTATTAATCGGTTTCTAATACATAATGGCTAACATGTCTTCTTATATATATATATATATATATATATACACATATATATATATTTTGTGTATGTGTGCACATACATAATCATCCACAGACAAACTGTTTTGCTGTATCACAGCTCTTCGGTACTGTTAGACAAGCACCTATCCCAAGCCGAGCATCGAACCAACAACCATTGAGCTGATACTCAGTAACTCTACTCAACGGGACACTGGAACAGGCGCCGCTGGTAATGGTATTTAACAATATTTCATACAAACATTGACCGCCATATTTTTTAAAATTATATATATATCATAATAATACCCATCATAGTCTCAACTTTTGAATGTTTTAGTTGGATTTGGTTCTCTTGAACATCAGGTTAATACTTTCGCCATTTAAGCTATACCATAACACTTTCACCATTCTTAACAGGCAAGCCTTTTGCGAATTTAGAAAAAGGAATTATCTCCTCAATCTGATTAAGCCATTTATGGTGACTTTTCGTTATGGTCCCAAGCATTCCAATTACAATGGAAATGACCTCGACTTCTTTACCTTTCCATAGACTAAGTTCTTATTATTACTATTATTATTATACGCACGTCCAGGTTGTCGAGATACCGACGGTTGGTAAATAGTAGGATCCATGCAACACAGTTGTGTGTTCAAGGATTAGAAGAACTCTTTGGTGTGACTAGAACAAAAATGGTTGTCACATAAAAGGGACTAAGAGGACAGGAAAACAAACAAACGAGCGAAAAGAATGAAGTTGTGGTAGTGGTGATGGTGGTGGGGCGAACTATAAATGTCTGCGAACTGAAACAACATTCTTACTTTATAAATTTGTTATGAAGTAAATAGGATCATTCTGCAAGCCAACCACACACCCCAAAGTGATTATCAGATGAAAACAGGGGAGAACTGCGCTCCGTCTCCCTCCCGCTGTCAAGATATAAACATAGGAATTTTATAATGCTGATGACGATGATGATGAAGAAGAGAGAGGCTAGGGTGCAAGTTCATTACCCGTAGTCTCACAGATCATAGTACAGCTAGATGCGCGCGTGCACACACACCTTTATCATATCTCAAGATCTAGAGACCCCATTTCAAAACATCTGTTTTAAGGGTGGAAAGAGGGCGAGGGGGCATCAGAATTAAAAAAAAAGACATATGGATGAATAGAGAGGAAGAGTTACATTTTCTATGGAAATAACCTTTCTTTCACACTTGCCACAATAACCTAAATGTTAGAAACAAAACTTAATTACACTTATTTAATAATTGTGAGGGGGCGGAGTGGGGGTTAAACTACAAAACAAAATGAGAATGCAGTTCATACTGACACACATGGGAGTCAGAAAAGAATCCTTTTTCCCATTAATAAAAGAACCCTTTACATTTTAAAATGAACTTAAATTCTTGTCCACATTGCCCCCCCCCTCTCTCTCTCTAGTATGTGAGAGTTTTTTTTTCTTCTTAAGGGTTCAATTTGAATGAAATAATCAGTTATATATATATATATATATATATATATATATATATATATATATATATATATATATATATATATATATATATACGAGAGAGAGAGAGAGATAACGGTTGTATCGATTGGTTTTCATAATGTACACGGACGTAAATCCAATGAAACTCGCGTGATTATTAAAGAGTGCTCAATGCAGGACAGAGCTGGTATATTTATTTTGTTTATTATACAAACATTATTGGTTACATATGTGCATACATGTTTCAGTGGAGTCCCAATTCAAAGACAACACTCTTCACTGGTCTGATAAAGTGTTGTTTCTGAATTGGGTCTCCACTGAAACATGTATAGACATATGTAACCAATAATGCTTGTATAATAAACATATTAAACGTCAAATGAATGTATTTTTATGTACAGAGTAATTGTTTGCGAATACCGAAAAGTAAAGAATTAACATATAGCAGCCAATGATTATTTCGACCATAATTGGTCTCTTTCAGGTCTGTTAACAAAGATACGATTTTTATTATTCTTACAAGTTTCGCTCTTCGGATACAACGGCATTTAAACCATGTGAACACAAAACGAAACGCTCCAAAGAACCAGCATGATAAAAAGCGTTTGCTCGATAAAAATGTAGTTAGCCGCATAGATAGGTAGAAGGGTTAACTAGATAGATACTATTTACCTTCTCGCCAACAGGTTAGATACAAGATTAGATGTGGTTTTAAGAAACCAGTGCACTAAGATAAATGGCCTACAAAGATGCCTCTGGCGATTAGCAATCAACTAACCTTTTCTCAACGATAAAGCCTGAAAGAAAGCATTCCTCAGTCGACAACAACAAAGCCAATGTCAGATCGATATTCTATAGGGGTAAATCTAAAGATTGGCGGCCTAAACAGTTTCTTTAAAAATTGAATAAAATTCTCATGTATAGGCGATAATATACATAAAATTTATATATTAATTTTAACAAATTATAACATTCTGCGTTTGGAGTTAAAATCAATGTAGTAATTTATGTGACGATACCCCCCCCCCAAAAAAAAACAAGGCTCCATGATTAATAAAATACTTTCAGTCTAAGTCAAAGAGTTGAAGCGAGTGTTCCTAATGATGGCGGTGTGAACAGATCTGAAAGGGAGAAACAGACCAAATATCAAGGTCTCATGTAGGACATGAAAAGAAAACTGGAATCGTAGAGAGATATCAATCATACCAGTTATTATAGGTGCCACAGGGCTTATGAAGAACACCTGAAGTCCTACCTAACTAATATTCCTGGTGAACCAAGTGCAAAAGAGATCCAGACAATTGCACTTAAGAGAACAAGGATACTAAAAAGAGCTCTCGGTTGGTTTCAATAAAAAGCAGGGCAATGTTGGCAGCTGGTTTGGCTGCCTCATACCCAGCGTTACAATCTTCAAAGGAAGAAAAAAAATTATTTTCTTAAAATCTCCATTTTTCTAGCATATTTATACATTTCAAGTGCTTTTTTTTTTCAGATTAACATGCATAATACTAAATATATTTTAACTCCAAATGAATCCTCATGTAATAATATAAAAAAAAATAAAATAAAAACCCGCAAAATCATTATCGTTTACACACAATTGTGTACCCCCATTGTTTTAGATCATCGATCTTCACAGTTACATGTATAGATATAGTCTAATGTTCACGAATCACTTCCTTCCGGAATCACATGATATTAACACAAAGAAGGCATAATGGCTGTACCCTTATTAAATCATAGTTCTTAAAAATTGATTATTCGGGGACAAGGGAATATAATAGTTAAAAAAAAAAAAAAATTGTGGAATTGACGTAAGGAAATTCCACCAACAAGTTAGTATTAGTCGCCATTACGCACTATCTATATTACTAAACAAGCAGATATGGTGTAATCAAGGTAGGGAAGATAGAAGAGGAGGAGATAAACGACTCCCATTTCAAGCAAGATAATCTTACATACAATGGTGGATGACACATGGACATGTGACCTTATTTTTTTTTTATGTCGCATCGAAACTCGAGGTTTTTTAAAACACTGTCCCAAAAGGAGTAGCATGCTATCGTTTCGTCAGCCATGACCGAGTAGAAGAAGCACAACCACCGTATGGTAGAAGTCCCAAGTAATTCGCAATTGCATTTTGAGTGTCGCCTGCACTGAGGATGCATAAAGTATTTGATAAAAAAAATCAGTTTTAAGTTACACCATTCGGAGGTTGAAGGCACAGTTTAACAAAAAAGTGATTCAACAATTTACGTAAAGTGTGGTCAGAATAACCTCCTAAACTAATGAACAAATCACGAGTTTTGAAATATATATTCTAGGCAACACCGTGAGTAACACGAGTGCACTATTTATTTATTTATTTTTTTTGTAAACTTTACCATTTAGGAACCCCCATCGCTGGAGCTTTTAAAATAAGTTAGACACTCCCCCCCCCCAAAAAAAAAATAAATAAAAATAGAGAATTACTGCTCTACTCACAATTTTTGAATTAATAGATTTTGAAAACGATCAGTGTGTCTGTAAGAGTGTCAATAATGTGCACGTGCTTGGTAAAAATACTTATCCATTAAACTAATTATGAAAGGTGGAATATGTATTATAGGTAACTGGGTGAGTAACGTGGGCACATTCTTATTATTTGTAAATTTACCTTTTTTTTTTTTTTATTGTAAATTTTTGCCGTTTAGGGAGGGGCACCAAAATCACACCAATATATTTATTGCTTATATATGAGTATTCTAATTTTATTTTATTTTTTTTGGGGGGGGGGTGACTGACTCAATGAAATGTGCTCAAGAGGCAGAAAGAAAGAGGGGGAGAAGGGGAGAGATAGAGCACACAGCGATAGATGTCAGTAATCGTGATAGTAGATAGAAATATTTAATCGTGTCCAAATCGCCTCTAATTATTTTCTAATGTAGACAAGAAACTTAAGTATCCTTTAAAATCGCTTGATCTGAAGTAGAAAGAGAGGGCGGGAGGGTGGGGTATTAGTTCCTTTGCGTAGAACCTCTAACAGTGATAATTCAGGTTAGAAATGATTAACAATTTAGATAAGATCCCGCCTTACAGGGAGCCAAGATAGATAAAATAAGTGGAGCCGATAGGCAAGCCTGAAGACTAAGAAGCAATGTGAAAATGAATCATTTCTTTTTAGTAAATAATTTCTCACTTAGAAAAGACGGTTTCGTTTTTCTCTTTCCAACAAGCTCGCAGATTAAGTGCTTCAATTTAACATGCAGATAACACTGATAAGCCTTCATTGTAAATTATAATACAAGGTGGAATGAGAAAATTGTCATCCTAGAAAAGACAACATAATTCCATTTGCGTTGATGAAAACCGGTTTTCTTTCTTTCTTTTTTTTTTTTGTTGTTGCAGACCATCTATCAGTTGGCCAGTTGTGTACAAATCCCAAAAGAGATAGAAGCCTTCTATCATGCCTGAAAGTGACACAATGTTCAACGAGCGCGAGATGTGCCGCTGTACAACTCCTGCTCTTTCTGCACAACGCATGCTGTCAAGTTATGAAAACAGGACCATTGCCAGCACTCTCAAAATTCATCGCTGGATTGCCACAAATAACGGACGTGCCTAGGATGATGAAAAGAAAGTGTCCAGTCACGATTATGGTCTCCGGTGTGGTTTCAAGTGAGGGCCACATCATGCCACCTTACATCTTCAAGTGTCAAAATTGAAAATCAACACTAAAGTGTACCTGGATGTGCTAAAGAGTGTGTGATAATCCCCTGTTGCAATCAAATGGCTGCAAGCAGACTCTGTGGAAGCAGGACTCAGCACTGGCCCGCAAGTCCAAAGAAACTCAGGCTTGGCTTTAAAAAGTGTGCTACGACTTTGTACCTTTTTCTCACTGATGCCCCCTTCTCCCCTGACCTGAACCTGCTAAACTACTTCGTTTGGTCATACGTTAAGAACATCACCAACATGACCTCCCATAACACCCAAGCCGCCTGATTGCCGCCATCCGTTGAGTATTCACCAAGCCCCCGACGGTGCTTGTGGAAAAGGCATGCTTTCAGTCCCGGACCCATATCAAGGCGAGGATTGAGGCTGAAATTGAATAGATGTCACCTATACTTACATAATGAAGTTACCTGAATTGATTTTTTTAATAAAAGTTTTAAAATAAAGCTGTAGTGTTTTCTTTAGGGTGCCAACTTTATCGTAACACCCTGTAGAAGCAAGATCATACAAATAATAGGACTGACAGACACACAAGTTGGGGGTCAAGTATTAAATTAAAACCTGATTTGATGAGGGAGTACTAATTACTATAAAAATTAGCGATTATATAAAACCTCATTCTTTTATAGGTGTATCTTGTCAAACTCGGGAATTTGGACGGAATTTTGAACAGAACTCGTCATTTACTTCACGAAGATAACATGCTCTCACTCTGTCAGCCCTGACTTGATAGCGGTCCTTATTGTATTTTTTGGTCATCCACACTAAGAACTGAACCTTCAACCTTCAGTAGAATATCGTTTTTACAATTAATTTTTTCAAGTACTCTAACCACTGCACCAAGGGTCCTTGTGGACAGTTCTGGTTCTAGTACGAATTCTGGAAATCTTAAACCTCTTCTCATTTCTAGTTGCAAATATCACTATTTATTACTTATTATTATTACTATATATTACTGTGAAAATGACACTCAAGATGAGAACAGTAGTCCGAAGAATCCAAATAATACGAATATATTTCAATTTGCACTATACATTAATTTGATCTTCCATCGATACCTTTAGTCTCAGAAAAATACTAGAAACTCAGCTCATAGGGTTAAAGATACCAAGAATAACTAATTCGCCAGTCGTTTTTATAGTATCCTGGGAAACAAAAAGAGAGGAGAGGGAGGGAGACAGAAAGAGAGAGAGAGAGAGAGAGAGAGGGGGAGGGGAGAAAGAGAGGGGGGAGTGCTCATATCAGAAAAGATACCAATAAGGGATATTATTTTTCATGAACAACATCTGATTTGTTATTTTATCAACAAAGTGTAAATTGTCTCCACACCCAAAATTGTTTGCTTCTTTTTTCTTTTCAGTTCAATTTGAAATCGGTTGCTCAGATGAAGTCATTTTTGTCATCAATCTTTTCATGGTTATTTCATACCGAAACTCAATCCACCTATTGTAATCGATTCCAAAAACATAATTGGTTAGTTTAACCAATGCTGAAAAGCATTTATACCATTACAAATAATATTAGTGGCCACGAATGGTGTTCTATATTAGAGCTGAAGTTGACACATCCGAGTGGAGCCATACTGACCAGAGTTGTGGATTAGAAACGTACAGGGTTCCACACAGACTTCTAAGATTCCAAAATTTCTGACTCAAAATTCTTATTTTAAAGTCTTCCCAAATTCAGACTTAATGGTTTTGGAGATTAAAACCTCAGACTGACTCCTAATTAATTATTACAATTTTGATCCTTCCTAAATCTCTGACTCTTCAATCCAGCTATTGACAAAGAAAAATTGAAAATTAAAATCAGCAGCAGCACAACTGTAGGGTCCAACCTTTCCTCACGCAAAAACATGTTAGAACTACTTAGTTTTCATTCAAATTCCGGAGTTCAACAAGATATACCTGAAGAAGATCGGAGGTTAGATTGACCAAAACGTTATGAAAAGTAAACTCAAGATGAGGACAGTAGTCTGATGAATTCAAATGTTACGAATAAACAATCCTCATCTCAAAAATTTGGAAACGTACTTAACTAACAGGGCTCTCGAGAAAATTAGCGTCAACATCAGAATATGTCGGGTTAGGGTTGTCTTTAAATAAAAACCTGTGTCACAAGCAAGCAAACCCATAAAATGCGGATAACATGGGTTCTGCAAACGTGCAACCATCATTCATTTGTGTGTTCTAACGAAAATCTTTCCCAACTTCGAATGCAATCGTTGGACCTTGTTGCTCTGTGTGTCAGCGATTAAAATCCTGAAATCTTACTCCAAGGCCAACGGAAGGATTTTATAGGGTCAGACAATCCTTGGCACGATGTTTATGGGCTTTGTGCAGAAGTCCGATTCATTCAACATAAAAAAAAAACTACTTTTCGTTTTGCTACAAATATTTACATCTAACGTAGATCACCGTGTGCCTATGTGAATGTAACAGTCAAAATTTTCTCATTGGTCAAAGTTGAGTGTTTGTAAGAGTTTTTTTCTTTTTTTTTAATACTTTGTACTTTGAAATTATGACCGTTAGATTTTGAGTGAAGAGATTGGGTGGGTGGGGGCTCCTTATGATTAAAAAGAAAATCTTATCTTCTAATAGAGATCAAAGGTGGAATACTATAAATTGTTACCCAACTCGTATCTCTTGAGGAGGGACAAAGTACAAAAAGATTAAAAAAAAAAAAAAAAAAAAAGTAGGAAAAGGATCAAGAGAATGGTCAGAAGAGGGAGGACTATGTTAAAGAGGGTGGTGGTGGAATTCCAACTCATTTCCCGTTTTTAAAGCACTGCACACCGTTACACGCCCCCCCCCAAAAAAAAGTGAAGCAAAATTAAAGTTACATTCACATTTTTCTCATTTCATTTTGTAACATTGATCAACACAAGTAAGAGAGAAGGAAGATAATGAAGAGAGAGAGGGGGGGCAGATGAGTGAGAATGAAGAAAGAAAAAAGAGAATAGAAAAAAAAAGAGAGGGAGGAAAAGGAAATAGTAGAGGAAGGAGAAAGGAGAGAGGGGAAAGAAGGGGATAAATAAGAGAAAGAGAGGAAAAATAGAAGCGGATAGAGAGAGAGAGAGAGAGAGAGAGAGAGAGAGAGAGAGAGAGAGAGAGAGAGAGAGAGAGAGAGAGAGAGAGAGAGAGAGAGAGAGAGATGTAATGCTATTTGCATAAATCAAAATAAGAAAGGATTTTGTTTCCCATCATAAGTTCAATGCAAAAGCAAATCGTGTGAATTACTCAAACCAAGCCTGGAATTTTTGTTTACCAAATCAAAAAGAATTCATACTGTTTACAAAACACATAAATAAAAAATGCACTTAGTTTTTATGTAATAAAACCGACCTCACAAAATCTGTACAGAATCGACCTAAGAGAGCAGATCTTGAACAAAGAGCTTGAATATTTATTATTATTATTAGTGAGTTACCTATTATTAAGCTTAAAAGCCACTCGAGTTTAAGGATTAATAAGATGGATGCCAGTTGAATGAATATCATGAAACGATTGAAAATAATGAAATGAATAATATTTTATCAATTATGATGACGGTCTATCAAAAATACTGATCGACATTGGATTTGAAAATGGTCACGTTGTAGCTCTCACCAGGCTCAACGATACTTAGCTTTGGTGATCTAATGGGAACCGGTGTGTCAAAGTGATTATGTTGTGTATATATAGCGGTATATCTAGGAGAATGCTGGAAAAACAAAAAGGATAAAAAGGTAAACCATTAAGATGAGATAATAACCTATGTTCCTCAATGTCCAGATTAACCGGCTAAACAAAATAATCCAAGAAAGACGGTCTTGGAGATATTTAATACAGGATGGATCGTATAAAGGGGATTCGTGCGTTTCAACCTTGTAACTCTTTTTCCTCTATTTTGTCCTTTAAACCTCACATTCCATGAACAAACTTTCTGACAAATGGGAAGGAATTGCTGTTTTCTGGGCCAGAATCTATTCATATAATACTTAGTGTTGTTCTTTCTTTTTTTTTTTTCATTGTAATATAGCTTCTTATTCCAGTAGCTTCTTTCAAAGAACTGCACAGTTGTGGAACTCTTTCTGCTCACCGTTTTCCTCCTCTGTAACCTTTGTCTTTTCGAGACTAAGGTCAATAGGCAACTCCTGTCTCCTTTTCGATAATCATTTTTCATTCTTGTTAGCAGCTCCTTACATTAATGGCTTCATGCCTTCTATTAAGTGATTTTCATTAAAAAAAAAATCATGAAGCAACATGTTCAACAGATAAGAAGTTCTTGCATAGAGCTTAATACATGATAAATAGTTTATCACAAGACTTTACTGCTGTTTCATGGTATTAACGATTATCAGAAATATACCCAACTAGTCTTCAGTTCATCATTGAGAGAGTGAGCAAGATACAGGAAAAGCAATAGAGAGGGGGGAATAAAGGGGGGGGGGAGAAAAATCAAAGAAACTGAGCTTTGTTTCTTTCTATTCAATGAACAACGCAAAAACAGAGGACACAAAGGAGGGACTTCTTCACGGTCAACCATCCACAACAGAAATGGGGACCCCAACCGCCCCGACCCACTTCACAGCACAACAAAACCACGGTAATGCATTAAAACCACATAATTGGGCAATAGGGTATGGATGGAGTGGGAGAATAGGTAAAAAAAAACAGAGACCCTTATTTTTGTTGTACCTAAGGAGAAGAGATACTGATTGCGATGACGACATCTCGTTTCACACCTGACTGAACTGGGGCTGCAGATTCAGTCAAGGTAAATAAAAAAAAAAAAAAAAAAAAAAAATATATATATATATATATATACACATTAAAGAATGAAGGACGCACGTCATGAGATCAGAAGACCATTTAGAAAGAATGGTACTTGCATATGTATCCCTAGGTCGGTAGATATTTCATATACATACTAGTAAGTGTACCCGGCGTTGGAGGTGGAGGTAAAACATTATATGCAACAGAAAGTAAAAGATTAAAGAATAACGTTTAATAATTTTCATGGATCCGTTTATTTTCAGAGAGGGGCTGGGGAGTTGAAACCCCTCGTAAAAAAAAAAAAAAAAAAATAAATAAATAAATAAATAAATAAAAATAGCTTAATACACACTTCCTTATCTCATTTTCAAAATGCCAGAAAAATCTGACCAATAGTTGCCTTTTTTTGTTTTTTTTTAAATTCATTAGCACATTTCTTTTACAAAAGAAAGGAGGGGTCACATTTTGATCTCTTTACATAGAATTAAATCAAACTAAATAAAATATCGCCCACATTATCCTACATGACTTATTTAAATATTAAAAAATGACTTATTTAAATATTAAAAAATGACTTATTTAAATATTAAAAAATGACTTATTTAAATATTAAAAAATGACTTATTTAAATATTAAAAAATGACTTATTTAAATATTAAAAAATGACTTATTTAAATATTAAAAAATGACTTATTTAAATATTAAAAAATGACTTATTTAAATATTAAAAAAAAAAAAAAAGTATTAATTTATAAAAAAATTAAAGCTGCAATAGCACAAAGATATTAGAACGGATTAAAAAAAAAATCCTATTTAAAAACAATTTAACGTAAACCGGGCAATACCACATAAACAATGCCTAATTAGTATTTCTCCTCTCTTCATACCCAAGATTATATGTGTCTAGTTCTCCCCTCCCTGTATTCGCCACATAAGCACCTGTTCTCTCTCGTTCGGTTTGGTTGTTGATTTGGTGGTACCTGTGGCTGTTTGCGTTTTTATTATTTATAAATTTCAAGAATTAAGAATTTAAAAATATTCATAAGATAAAAAGGGAGTGGGAGAGGGAGTGGGGTAAAAAAAAGAAGAAAATATCTCCCCCTTCCCACACGCACACATATCGAGTAACGCAGGGTAAGTATAGATAGTTTGAAAATACCATATTTTGACGACACGAAAAGAATTCACATAAATACGTTCATAACTTCCCAAGTTCTAAAAGGAAATATTTCTGAGTGAGAAAAATAATATGTAGATGTGATAGAGTTGCAAAACAGGTGTGTGTGCGTGTGTGTGTGTGTGTGTGTGTGTGTGTGTGTTGGACCGGAGAGTGAGAGAGGGGAGGAGGTCGTGTATTTAAAAACGTTAGAAAACCTTCATTAATCAAAAGGTGACAAAAGATGAAAAGATACGCTTTGGGGCCTTTGCCACTAAATATGCAAATTAACTAATAAATTACACAGACCAATGATGACAATGCATATAAACATGAGTGCCTTTGTATACATACATGTGTGTATGTATGTATGTATGTATGTATGTACAGAAGTTCATATCAACATGGTACCTTAGGTTTCCAGCTGAGGGGAAGGGTCGATCCAAGCAACAAAAACACTAGGTTTTCTTGAGTTTTAATTATAAACTACTCACTGGCTTTCGGTAGCCATATTTTGATTTATAGGGAATTTGATCACTTGTAAAAAATCATTTTTTTTTTTAATATTCTCATTTATTCTGGTAGTTAATTAATGAAGTCTTCCCTACAAAATCTATTCCTTCTTCAAATATGTCAAAAAAGATTTCTCATAGGATGTAGCCTTACACATGAATGAGGAAAGGTAATAGACAAAGTGAAAATAAAAAGAAACGAAGCGGAAAAGTGCGCTTGTAAAATAGGTTGAAGTCTACTTGACCACCTCTGTCCATTTCCATTTGTAACATGTGAAAAGAGCTTTTTTTTTTTTTTTTAAAACTTTTTCATATCCTGAAGAGGGTCATCGAAACATCATGTAGCACTTATATAATCAGATCTAAGAACACACACACACACACACACACACACACACACACACACACACACACACACACAATGCATATATAAAATATCTACTTGAAAATAATTCAAATCGAGACAAAGCATAATTTCTGGACAGAATTCAATCGAATTACGCTTTATTCTTCTTAACATGCTGCAATAATCCACGTGAAGAACTGACAAACTAGAATCAAATATCGATTTTTCAGGAGGAAAGCTATCGATGGCAAAGAAATGATATACAAACTGATCCCACTTTATATCCAAAAGACGCACAAACATAAAATCCGACATTACATAAGCATTTATTCCCTGGCCGATGCATTTTCATGAACACTTATGAGCAGTTCGAAAATAGAGGTTTATCAGCTGCTTTTTTAAAAGTCAAATTTCGTTTGTTTTTTTTCTCTTCTTTTTTTTTTTTTCAGACAATAAAAGGTTAACAAGTCTCACCTGACACCTGAAGGTGGGTAAGTAGAGAGGGAAGGTGGATGGGAAAGGGAGGTAGAGACAAACGTTAAAAACCTTAAGAGAGTAAAAAAAAAAAAAAAAAAATAAAAAAAAAGAGATGGAAAATATGAAGACACTCCTTTCTTTCTGAGGCAACAGAGGAGTTGGCTAACAAATAAATACATAAATAAATAGTCATATTATACGCTAAATTAAGATATCTGGTAGGCCAATATTTCCCCATACTCGATGTCTATTCAGTATTTTAATCTACCCCCCCCCCTTTTTTTTGTACTACCAACCAAGACTCGTCTTGATATTCTGGCAACCTAGTATTGCATTTTTGACATTGACAGATGCTTCTTTGCCAAAAATAAACTCAGATTCGGTTTGGTCTTAGGAGGCCATCCTCCCAGGCTAAGAGTTTTTTTTTTTTTTTTTTTTTTTTTTTAAATTAAAATTTTTTTTTTTTTTTTTTTTTTTATATACCTCAAAATCAGGCATATTGCTACCGAGACGCTAAGGAGCTATTTTAAATAAGGGTAAGATTTATAGAGATGGTGGGGAGGCGGGTAGCATCCTAAATGAATCTTGTGCAGCAAAACGTTTGTTCACATTACATTTAAATTTCTACATGCTAGTACAGTAGGAGAAACAATATTATGGCAACAAGGGTTGGAGCTTGTTAGACAGTGCGGTACCTATTAAAGTTAGAACTATTTTTGTTACTTTTGTGATGTGCGCTTATTTAGGAAAACAAAAATAAAATAAAACCTTTATCGTGTACCTACTTGTTATGGCATGAAGATGTTATATTCCAAAAATCACAAAAAAATGATCAAGTAGGTTTTTTTTTTCTTTATTCAAGAAAATCAAATTTTACGATTTTTAACGATTAAGTATTTTTAGCAGCCATTGATGAGTCTTTGATTCTGGAGAGGTTGTTAAGGGTAAGATAACCAGTAAAGAATTTCGAATTCAATCAAATATTGCGATTGGTTTCTTTTACATTGAGCAAGTCATAAAATTTGATTTTCTTAAAGAAAAAAAAAAGCTGATCAAATTATGTGATTTTTGGAATATGGCATCTTCATTCTGTGACGGGTAAGCATATCATAAAGATTTTTCTGCATTTTCTTTGTTTAAAAATTTCATTCACAAATGCAAAGTTTAATTAAGCCCCCCCCCCACTTTTTTGCATATTGTCCAAGAGAGCGACATGGCTGGTTACATCCGCAGGAAGCGATCATCACAAGACAATCTGTGATCCATTCAGATCCAGGTATATCCATCTACGACTTGAATTTTGTGTTGCATGGAAGAAACAGAGACAGAAAAATAAAGGATTACAATTATTGAAAACGGAGGGGGGTCTGTCATTAGATCACAGCAGAATTACCATTGAACCGTTGTGCCCCTCCAAAAAACTAGACCGACTAAACAAATAGTGAAAGCTAATATAAAGGTGTTAACTTTGGTCAAAATCGAACTCCCTTCTTTAATCAGACTTTTTTCAATTATCAATTCTCGATACTTATCGGAGGCATTCCAATACAAAACCTACGTAAGAATACTCCCAGATACATCAAGTACTTTTGTGTGAAATTAAAATTAAAAAAAAAAAAAAAATCAACCCAGCCGTTTCCGAGTTCATAGGGAATGAAATCACACACAAAGTTCCTCTTATATAATAGTAGGTAAATAAATATATTCCACATTGTAATTGCCTTCAAAATGTTATGCACAGGCAGACTGCCGCTAGGGGAACACCGATCCTAAGACAGGAATCGAACCTACAATCATCTGGTCGATAGTTGGCAGTTCTACCTCCAAGCCATGAGATTGACGTTTGTAAATCATATCTCCAATATGTTTATAAAACATTGATCATGACTTTTAAAGTACTCTATTTGTTTATTTAAAAAGAGCTTTGTATAGCGTGAAATAAGTAGTAAATAATATAAGTGCTCTACCTGAAAAGGCGGGGGGGGGGGTATATATAATGAGGAAACATGTTTATGGTTTATTATATTTAAACATACATATATATCAACCACAAACGTGTTTCGTCATTATACAACTCACCAGCATGGCTGAATCTATGAAATACGTGCTTCGGATAACATAGCCATGCTTATGTTTGCAAAAGCATTTCAGACAAGTCTATGCATTTTTATAAGAGGCTCTGTCAGTCTGTTACGCGAAAGTTTGAAAAAGAAACGAAAAAAATGTTTATTCAAGCATGTATAAATGTTGTGTAATGAATTAAAAAAACAAAAGTAAAACAAAGAATGTGGCGATTATAAATAGTTTTAGTCGAAATGCAGACATGTCACACAAAAAGAGAACTTTAAGTACAAGTTTGAGATTTGCAACAGCAATTATTACCCATTGAAGAATGCGTTGAAAGTTAACCAAGGTGAAAATAAGGGCTACAAAACAATTTGTGTCTGGAGAGACAAAGAGGGGGGGTAAAAAGTTTTTTTTTTTTTTAAACCTTCAAACAGAGCATATTGCCACTTGGACATAAGGGGCCACTATTTAACTAGGGATCTATGGGGAGTTGAGCAGCGAGGCGTCTGTTCACATTACATCTAAATTTCTGCAGCTTACTACTGTCAGGAAAAGAGGAAACAGAGCTAGAATTCCACAGTTTATAAATATGAGGAGAGAAGCTATTATATGAAAAAAAAAATAAATAAATAAAAAAAAAATAAAATAAAAAAATAAATAAATAAAAAAATACAAGCTGATAAGCCATTTGTACCGGCGGTTTACAAATGTTTGGATATTATCTGACAGCTGATCTAACAATCCCGGGACAAATTTGCTAAAGTCGAATGGGTTACAAAGGTTATCCTTAAATACTGAAGAAACATACCTAATTTCTGAAAAAATAAATATTATGTTGATGAGGTATTTCACAAATATGGCTTTTGTATAGCCATACTGATGATTCTTACCAAAGATGAAACGTATGCAAATATTAAGAATATTTATTGAAACAACAGAAACCAGATTACACATCAAGTTGATTGGCTTATTTTCATAGATACTGAATTGTAATCGTCGAGTTAAGGAGGAGGCTCAGTTAAAAGAATAATCACTCCATCAAATTAAGGAATTACTAGACAAGCATTAGAATATAACATCCTTAGATACCATTATCATTAATAATGAAGACTTCTGGTTGACCTAGAAGAGGTGGTACATATACTTTTTCCTTGGGCATCAACAATATTAGTAATAGGGAAAGTGGAATACCAAGATTTGCGGTAATTGATGCTGACTTGATCAACTCGTAAGATAGCTTCTCTAAACCTTTGATGATTTCCGTCTATTTACTTTTGACATCTTTACAATAGTGTAATGGTAAGAAGCCTTAATTGTTATTTGGGTGGCTGGGTTTCGATCCTTGCTTGAGGTAGTTGCCTGTTTAGCCGCACTGATGAGCTGTGATACAGCAAAACAGTACTGTATGTGGATGACTACAATGCTCCCTCTCTTGGGTTGAGCATATTGAGAAGTGATATACAAAATGCTATTAGTGTATTAAGCAATGCTCTTTGTGTAAATAAATTGAGCTTAGGCATTTGGATGATGTCAAAACATCGTTAATTCACTACCTGCACAGCAGCAGCCGAATAGTGTAATGATAAGAAGCCTTGACTGTCGTTTGGGCGGTCGGGTTTCGATCCTGCCTTGAGGTAATTGCTTGTCTAGTCGCACTGATGAGCTGTTATATAGCAAAACAGTACTATATGTGGAGGACTATATATGTGAGCATTTATGTGTGTGCATGAGGACATTTTTCAACCTATATACTCAACAAATATTTGATCTACAGAATAGAAATTTGGTATATAGGGTTTTCAGACATGTAAAAAACTTCATAATTGATTTTCATCCAGAAAAAAAGGGCTGCTAAGGGGTCAAAATTGAAAAATGGGTACATAGAAGTCAGATTTTTATCTGTCAACTAATTCATGAATGTGCATTCATGAATTGTTTATGTGACAGATTATGCTAAGAATAAGTACGTTTGAAAACACTTTTTAAAGAACGTGTCAAGCTGTCCTAATGGTTATCGGACTTGACTCACTGTTTTTGATCTCAGCTTGAGTATATTTTGTCCTTTTTTTTTTCACTTACTAGAAGTGAACTGTTTAAAAAAAAAAAAACAATATTCGCATGCAGTCTCAGTATGAATAAAAATAATATTTATATGTATTTTCCGATCAGGGAACGCTGAGATGGCTCGCTAATATGTGAGCGTGTGTGTGTGTGTGTGTGCGTCTCTCGACTGGCGTTAATCGTGACACCCTGCACTGATGATTCCCGAAAGGATGATGAAGCACTAGTGTCTGTAGGTATTTAATAATTATTATAGTAAATAATAATATATATATATATATATATAAGTTTAAAAAATTTTAAGAACTAATAGGAACGAAACAAATTACAACCGTCATTATTTGAATCAGTGTGAAGCCTAGTCTCTTGGCGAAATATCTATTCAAATCATGAATATGTTAAATTCTTTTTGTTCCTGTTATTTTTTTTTTTGACACACACACACACACACCTGTATGGTAGTCTGTCAAGTCTACTGGAATGCGGTAAGTAATTGAAGCCGAGATTCAATGGTTTGTTTTTACTAATGTACACTTATTTTCAGTACTGGAGTTGCGGTTACAGAGTTGGAGTTAGAAAGCGAATTTATTGTTTAGAAGTTGGAGTCAAAAGTTCGATATTTTAAAAATTTCCAGAGTCTGAATTGAAACAGTGTTTGAACTACAGACTCTACAGCCATCTGACCGTATAGTAAGTAGGTAATTGGGTCTCAGATTTTGTGGCTTTATTTGATTTTAGAATTGCATTGTGATTTGAAATTGAGCAACTCTTGCCACAAAGAAATGCTATGTACTTGTGTTGTATGCTCCAGCTTGACAGCCGATTGCCGCTTCTCGGATCTTTGAGCCCCACCCCACCCCTCCACAAATTGACAACAAAATCAGTTGATAAAAGGAGAGATGAAAGAAACTGTAGATCAGAGGATTAAAGCGACAAGTGCTTGTACAACACGAGTGCTATTACTTCAGAGTGATTAATATACACAGACATATGCAGACAGACAGACAGACACACACATATTGTAGAGCGAGAGGGGGGGGGGGAGAACAAGATTACAGTCCATACACAATATAAAAAGTATCAGCCTCTTGACCAGCTCAAACACAGTGGTCATCATCAGAACAATACTTTAAAATGTTAAATATCATTTCTGAATAAGATCACGACAGCAATAACAAGTCAGCCATTTTGAAATATATTAACTTATTAACATTTTTAAACCATCAAAATACTGAATAAGAATTTCTAATCGCTTTTCTTTAAAAAAAAAAAAAAAAAAAAAAATTCTAAATTTTGAAATTTTATTAAAAAAAAAAATTAAATACATTACGTGACGTCATAGTCTTGCTAAATTCAAAGTAGAAACATATCCAATGTAACCAATCGTGCGAAAATGTAATGTTTAATTTTCGATTTTTGAGCAATTATCGAAGCTACGCCAGGACTCTAATGAGACCACCATTATGTTTTTTTGTTCTAACTCGACAGGCTTTGCACTACCTATATTTTTAATTTAATTAAAAACACACTAAGCTTAAAACACAAAAAACTCATCCAGGTAAGATAGAAGAATAACTTAGCTTGCCTTTGGTAACATTTATTTTTTTTATTTATTTAATTTTTTTGTACTCCTTTTTTGTTTTGTTGCTTACTCTGGAGGGGGAAAAAAAAAAAAAAAAAAAAAAAAAAAAAAAAAAAAAAAAAAATCACCAATACCCCCCCCCCCCCACAAAAAAAAAGAGTTCATAGAGGTTATCTGTGTCACTATTTTATCCTAGGATACGTAGACATGTCCCTTGAACTTGAACTTTTTTCTAGACAATCACTCTCTCCAGATTATTTCTTTTATGAGGGGGGGGGGGGAAAGAAAAAATATCAAAGTTTATAGCAATAATCCTTTTTTGTTTAATTATGCGAAGGAGAAAAGAGTGAGAATTGCCTATTAGCCCCCCCCCCTCCCACGCCTCATCCAGACTCTCTCTTACTGAGGACAATTCTAACCCAGGATGACCAACCGGATTATACTAATCAAATATCAGGTGTGAAAAAGGAGATTCAGCAAAGACTTTTTTGTTTTTAAATTAAAAGCCGTCCTCAATCTCCCAGGTTAAGAATGTATTCCGGACATTTATTTTCATATCAGTCGAGGATCACTTCTGGTAACCTAGGGACGGTCCTGAACAAGCAAACCATTTTTTTGATGAGGTGAGCGACAGAGGGATTGACAAAGAGGTGAGAAAGCAAGAGATGTCGGAATCGAGAAACAAATCTTTGCAGAAGAATTAAAAAAAATTTAATGTCCAAAAGAAGTTTTGAATAATTTAAAAAAGCCCGTGAGAAAGATAACTCGGTTATGTACTTCATGAAAAGGCCGAACGGATTATTTTATCCTATAACTATTTAAAGTTTTATTTGTCAGTAATTCTTTTAATGCAAATAAGAACGTATGCGAGAACATGAGTGAGTGCGTCTGTGTCAGAGTGCAAGAACACGAGCGTGCACATGTGTGTTCTAGTGGGAGAGCACGAGAGCGTGTGTGTATGTGTGTGTATGCACAAGAATGCATGAGTGTGTGTGCTAGTGTGCACCAGTGTGACTATGTACGTGTGCGGGAATACACGAGCGTGTGCGCGCGAGAATCCATGAATGTGTGTGCATGAGAATGCACGAATGTGTGTGTGTGTGTGTGTGTGTGCGTGCATGCGCGCAAGAACACCAAAGTGTGTATGTGTGTGCACATGAGAATGCCGGGGTGTGTGTTTGTGTGCATACGAGAATGCAGGAGTGTATGTGCGAGAAAGCAAAAGTATGTGTGTGTGCATGTGCATGAGAATACAGGAGTGTGTGTGTGCGTTTGCCTGTGTGTGAATACAGGAGTGTTTGCGTGCGTGTGCCTGTGCGAGAATACAGGAGTGCGTGTGCCTGTGCGAGAATACAGGAGTGCGTGTGCCTGTGCGAGAATACAGGAGTGCATGTACCAGTGAGAATAAAGGAGTGTGTGCACATGTGTGTGTATGAGAATACAGGAGTATGTCCGTGTGAGAATACAGGTGTGTGTGTGTATACGTGCGAGAATACAGGAGTGTGTGTAAGAACAAGCGAACGATAAAGGGTGCGTGTGTGAGAGTGTGTGTAAGAGAGAGAGAGAGTCTGCATGTCAGCATAGGAGTGAGAGTGTGCATGAGAGTGTGAGAGAGTGAGTGTGAGAAGGTGTCTGAGTTTGGAGACAAATCTTTGCAGAAGAATTTTTTTCTTTTTAAATTTCAATATCTAATATTGAAAGGAAAGTTTAAGCAATTTAATTTGCCGTAAATAGCTACTGATAAGTGGCTACCAATAATGTAACAAAAATACAAAAATCCAGTCTGTGACCTTTCCAACAACCTCAGCTGAAACTCATCATGCTTCTAACCATTTGACTACTTCACACCTTTAAGTCATGTATTTACGTTGAATAAATAAAACTCCTGGACACATTCTCTTTTTATTGATTGCCATAGTAATATCAGGATTCTTTTCCTAAAGGTTTGTAGAAGGAGGGGGGGTCAGGCTTTGTCTTTAGCAATACTACTATTTCCTCAAATACATTTATATATTTATATATACTAGCAGGCCGCTCGACGTTGCCCGGGCATAAAATATGCTATTTTCATGCAAATTTTGTAGAGCCAATTTTCTTCTGATTATTATATTGTACTCAATATATAGTAGTGATTTCAAAAGTTAAAATAAAAATGACTCCGGCGCAATAAGCTAGAATCGAAATCAAAACATTTAGCTTTCTAACGGTATTCACTGCCGTATAACCTAAAGATACATGCATATCAAAATGTTACAAATTAAAATCAATTTTGACCCCTTAGCAGCTGCTTTTCTGGCTAAAAACCAAATCGAAAATGTGCTACAGGCCAAATATCTTATACATCAAATTTCACCTCTGTAACCCTTATACCAAGGAGTGGCTTCCGGGCCTTGATAAGTGGTGATCACTGTGTAAAAAAACACAAACATTTAGAGAGGAGTTTGGTAGACTTTTGCACACACAAACTGACAAGGTTAATATATATATATATATACATACACACACACACACACACACACACACACTGTATACTAGAACATTTTTATCTGAAACTATGCAATTATGCAGAATGTAGAAACTATTCAAAAATAGAATTCAGCGTAATAGTGAAATGAAATCAATCATTTAAATAAACTATAATGATCAATAATTAATGCTAGTTTTTCAAAGATATATGCAAATTAGTTAACCTTCTTGTCACTTATCTGTGACTAAATATATCAAGTTAGTTTTGATAATTTTTAATGTAAAAAATAGGCTTTTAATATTAATGTCAGAGCTAGAAAAAAAAAATCAACTTTGTAGGTATATAGATATGTATTTATATACAGTAGAAGATTATCCGTCCCAATCTAGAGTTAATTTTCAGAACAGTTTTGCACAATTTTTATGTCTCTTTAGAAGATTAAAATTAACATATACTAAACCTTATGTCTAGAATTCTTATTCTAATTTTGAGTCTAAAATTTGAGGCTTAAGCTTATAGGATCTTAAGAAAATGAAATTAACAGCAGTTTATTTAGTTAATAGAGAATAACTCTGGGTTAAATTGAATGCAGATCTATGGCAGCTGCGTTCCAAAATTCACAACGGTTGCTTAACTTCCTGTATAGCCATTGTGTTTTAGTATCTCCGAATGAACAGTGACACTAAGGGAGATAATTCAGTATATATTCAAGCAAAAGCTAGCCTCAACCAGCAGCAACAGACTGAAGTATATTGTTTGTAAACAAGACAACTGGCCTCCCCACCCTCAAAGTGACTTAAGTAGGTAAGTTGGGAAGACATAAAGGCCTGCCATTTTTTGTGTGTAAGGGAGGGGACAAGGAAGCAAAAACGTCTGAGGGGGTGTGACCAATTGAGGATGGCTCAATCCAATTGAAGAAATTATACTTTTAATTTATTTCTTCCCACTTGCCTTTTCGAACCCCTTTCCACAAAAAAAAAAAAAAAAAAAAGAAAAGGAAAGCTGCTCTTGCTTCCTTTGACAGGACCTGTACAACCCCCCCCCCCCCGGAAAGGGGTGGGTCACCTACTCACCAAGCTTCAGATCCTTTTATCCCCCTCCATCCACCAGATTATCTCTCCTTCCCCCTCCACTCATATTACCCTCCATCTTCTCACTAGTTGAACTTCCAATTATTTCTCTACACCTTTTTTGTTCAAGTGTGAAGCAATCCCATTCCCACCCCACCCACACGAATCCCTTTTCCTTTCTCCTTTTCTGCATGGACAACTGTGGTCACCATACCACCTATTTCTTTGCCTTTGATCTTGCAAAAATGTAATTTTTTTTTTCTTTTCTTACCTATGTTTTTTTTTTTTTTTGTATGTCTTTGCTTTCCTTCCTCTGCCAACATCCTGTCCTCTGAACAATGGGTCACTGTGGGTAGGCTCCAACAAGCCCCCCCCCCCTCACCGATTGGTCTACTTTTTCTTTCTTTTCCTTCTTGTAAGTTTTTCACACTTCAATTTCAAACAGATTCTTCTTCAAACTGAAATTCTTGAGTGTGTATAGAATAACTTATGTTGCCTGTATACAAAGGAAAAATTAAACACAGGAGCAATTTTTAAGGAGGAGGAACATAGAATTCCCCCAAAACGGACACTAAAAAAATAAATAAATAAATAAAAATGGCATCAGCCCAGAAGATACCACACTTTGCCATCAGTCAAAAGAGAAATAGTCATTTCGTTGGTCTGTCAAGATAAGGCTTAATATAGCCTTTATAATGGTCTGTCAAGAGAGTTTGATATGGTAATTCCAATGGTCTGTTAAGATAGAACTTGAAATAACTTTTTCTTAGTCTGTCAAGCTCAAGTTTGGGATAGCTTTTTCGTCAGTCTGCCATGCTTGAGGTTAAATCTACTTTACAAATCGCGCAAATTGAATTACCTCATCTGTCACCCACACACAAAGAATGCCAGTGTCTTTCAACACCTTTTTTTTACCATCGATTTTTTCATTAATATTTTTTTAAACAAGTTCGAGTAAACCCAGTTGGCCCTTCAAAAACACTTTTCTGTTTATTTTTCTTATTGGCTACATCGGTAGTGGCTGTTGAAAGTTCACTCTCTCCACTCCACCCAGTTTATCTCGCACCCCCCCCCGCCTGCCATTCTACCATTTATCTTTTCTCTGTACCTCTTTTTAGAAGAGCGAAGGCAAAAGAAAGCAAAGATTAAGAATGAGAGATACAAAAAATTGCTGGCAACTGACTCACAAGTGTGTGTGTGTGTGTGTGTGTGTGTGTGTGTGTGTGTGTGTGTGTGTGTGTGTGTCGGGGGGGCTGCTTTTGGCTAGAATAAAGTGTAGTATCTGTTGTCATGAGTCAGTGAAATTAAGGAGAAAGTTCCTTTATTTTTTTCCGAATCAATTACGAAAAAAAAAAAAAATAAATAAATAAAATAGTTAGATTTTCAATATATTTCTTTAAAAGCTACCACGCTAAAAGGAATAGTCACACAAGTATTTAATTATTTCAAAAATATTAGTCTTTTATTGGTAACACTTTACATACAACTGTTTCAGTGTTGGCATACAAATATATAATAGTTCATAGATTATAATTTTGCACAACTGGGTTTCATCAGTGCATAGAAAACCCGATTTGTCAAAAGTTATACAACCTATAAATCAAGACCTTTCTTATTAACATAGCGGGTATTCATTTTTTTTTTTTTTTTTAATCCACAACATATATATATATATATATATATATATAATGTATTAAAAATATCAAAATGTAGATAAAGCATGTTTGATAAATTATATATATATGTTTTTTAAAATATAATTATCCACTGACACGTGTTTCGTTGTCTACGACTCAGAGATTCGAAATGAGTGGCTGAATCTAAAGATTCTATATATATATATATATATATATATATATATATATATATATATATATTGTTGTGAATAATAAAAAAATGAATACCCGCTGTGTTGATAAGAAAGGTTCTGATTCAATGAGTATACATCTAGATTTCAACTCTTGCAAAAAAATTTCTGTCTCCCAACTTGGAATCTTGAAGATATGAAGTAGCCTCACTTCCACATAAAAAAAAAAAAAAAAAAAAAAAAAAAATCCTACTTCAGTGTCGTTTATAGAACACCACAACTAATGCAAGAATTCTCTAGAACCATGTGCACTAAACGAGTGCATTTCATATAGCTGGACGCCATTGGTACATCCTCTCAAAGTAGCATTTAATATGTGCACCATTTTCATATTAACGGTCAGACCAGTGGAAGATCCTGACATAATCCAAGAGTAAAGCGAGAGAAAGAAAACCCGAAAATGGCTGATGTCAAAACAATGAGTTTCTCTTTCGTAAAAGAGAAAATAGCAGAAAGACAGATTAGCACATTAACATCTTCAGAGGAGTTGAAATTTACATTTGGCCGTTTTACTTCCCAAAAAGCTATAAATTAACAATCTGACAAGACACATTATTTTTAGGACATAAAGAAAACGTCCAAACCAAAATTAACACTTGTTTCTTTTATTTTTTCTTGGTCACCATCTGACCATTGGCCAAGCGGAGGGGGGGGGCACAAATTACATAAGCTATAAGAAAGAGAGAATTTATAAATAAATATCCAGACAAGTTTTGTGTTCACTAAAAATCATTAGTATATAACGGTACTGTCGGTCCAACGTTTTGAAACCCAATCCTATTAGTTAACTCCAATCCAATATCCTTATCCAGTTGGTCACCATGGCAGCCATATTGGACATGAAAAAAAATAAAACGTATATTTTATTTATGAATAAATACTTAGGATTAGAACTTATGAAATGTACAGGATTAACTCTTAAATTCAAATACCTCGAATTGATAAAATTTCACAAAAATAAGTATTAGCTCTTAATAAATATTTTCTAATATTTCAGTTTCTTTTGGGTGCTTTAAAAGGAATGTTAAAGAGTATGATATGAGCACAACCTCCCATTTGAGAAATTCAGATCTGCATTCAATTTAAAATTTCTGAATTTCAATTTCATGTGAAGGATATTTAAGCTGAAGACTTTAAATTCTCAATATTATCTAGAACCAAAATGATGAAATGAATTTTAATAAAAATTGGAACCTGGACATATTTTTAATTTAATCTTTGTAAAGCTACATAAAAATGATGCAAACTCTTTTGTTCAGAGAATTAATTTTACCAATCTTAGGGTGGGTATTAATCTAGTGTAAGGTATATAGGTTCTTTTTTATCACGTGTCATAAAATTTTAACTATTAAATAGTATTATAATCTTCAAAATTTTCATGTAGTTTCGTCCTATAGAACCAAGATATGAGCATTTCAATATTTAATTTGGCTACCAGTAGAGATATATATATATATATATATATATATATATATATATATATATATATATATACACCACCTTTTTGGCAATTTTTTAAATTCCAAATCTCAGCAACTTGATCAGAATTTAACAAACAAAGGCTAGTTAGAAAGGTAATGACCTGAATTGTGTAGTGGGCTATGTGACATTTTCCCTTCAGGTCGCACATTAAGGGGATCATCCAGAGTATATTTTTGGCACTTTTTTTTTTTTACAGCCATAAAATGTTTCAATCATAGTCATTTGTTTTCCTAGTTTTGCATATGAATTACAAAATATCTGACATTTCACCAAAATCTCTAACCTTGATGGAGGGGAGACTAAAACTTGCTGCTATGGTTTCAAATGATCTGAACAGCAAGGGGAGACTTGATTCCAAATATTTCTGATGTTATATCTCCCCTCTTTGGTTTTCATACATAAAATAAATTTCACAGTGTATAAGGATTATTTGATACTGGAGATATTCATAATCGAACCCTATTTTCAAAAGAAGGGAGATATAACATATGATAACTATTTTGAATCAAGTCTTCCCTTGCTATTATTTCAGATCATTTGAAACCAGTGCAGCAAGTTTTAGTCTCCCCTCCATCAAGGTCAGTGATTTTGGGGAAATCTATATTAGTGTTGGGACGATTAATCGGAATCAGGAAAATCGGAACATTTGGTGGGTATTGGAATCTGAAAAAATTGCATGTTCCGATGCTAAAAACAATTCCTTTAATCATCTATTTTTATTTGATTATGTTTATAACAAAATCTTCCACTGCTGGTAGCAATAATAAAAAACATTTATTGATTTTAAATTACCAGTAAAACTAAAATCTATAGACCCTCTCTCTACATGGGTGTTTTACGTTTGAAAAGATATATGTACATTTAACATGTGTTTCTACGGTAATCATAACTTTATAATTAAATATTTAGACATTTATAAAAAATCAGAATCTGTAATTGTATCAGAATCAGGAAAAATATTGGAATCATCCCATCACACACACACACACATATATATAAGGATAACAAACCTAAACAGGTAGGCTGAATGTTAGGTTATATGATAGTGAACGTGCCCAATGCAGTTGCTGGTTTCCTTGTGTCTCAAGAAATAATCGATACCTTCTGAAAAAGTGCCAATGCAATAAGTTTTTTTTGTTTTTGTTTTTTTACATGGAGGTCACCACTTATCAAGGCCCAGAAGCCACACGGGGGTAAGGGTTTTTTTTTTTTTTTTAAATTTTTTTATTGTGAAGCAAATATTACATAATCTCCAATTCTACTTCTCCAGATCAAATGGCAGCGAGAAGTCCAAGAATATCCAGCGACAAAGTTGGGATAAACAGGAAAAAGGCGTTTATTGCAAAGTTTTCCTTTGTCGCGTGTAGACATATCAGGATTTGGGAATTTAGTATATTATTTCTATCAGAGAGTGGAGATATGAAAAACAGATTACATCTTGACATGGACCAATTAAAATCATTCCAGCGATCTCACTTTCTGTATTTAAGCAAAGATTTTGTTACTTCCCGAGGTATATCTCGATGGACCTAAATATCAGCTTCCTTTTAAGCACATTAAGATCATTATTCAGAGTTTCAAAAATAATTTCCATATTTTCCGGGGAAAAAAAAAAAAAAAATTTTTTTTAAAGAAAATTTAAAGAATATATAAGCAAAAGACAAAAATATAAAAATAAATAACTTTTACTTTTTCACAAATATATCTAAAAAAATAAAAATAAAACCTTGTTAATGGAATGGATTTTCCAAGACAAATAAATCAAGTAGCATTTTTTAAATTTGAGCATTCAGAAAACTCGGACATAGATGAGAGCTTGGGAAATAGATGGGTGAGATGGGGGAGTCTGATTTTCAAACAAAGTGCATCATATTAAGGGGACAAGCAGGTGTTTTGGTTGACAGTAGATTTTGAAAGAAGGAAGCTGAAGACTAAGACATCATTCATCATTGTCAACAGTTTTTTGTTGTTTTCCTTTTGGTCATGGCTGGCTTCCAGCTGGGTCTTGCCATTGTCTCAACTAAACAAGAATCGTACCCGTCTTGTCCTGTTTGCCATTCCATTCTAAACATGGGCAACATACCAACCCAACCTTCGGGGGAGTGGGGTGGTAGGAGGATGTAGCATCCCCCACTCCATACCAGAAAGGCCAACATACAGACCCTCTGCAGCCATCCATCATGGCCTGTCATCTAGCAATTTGCCCATACATTGCAGCCAGCCATTTATTTATTGACCGGCTTCACCACCTATCCTCATCCCTCACCCCCCTTAAGAAGGGAGACAATGTAAAGATATTCTTTCTTGGGGAGGTATAGATTACATAACCAACTCAACAAGTTGTTAGTCACGTATAACTTTAAAGTTGAGACTAAATCTATTAGAATTTTCATCAGATGTGGAATGTCAGACATTTTTAAAAGTTAGGACTCACCCCACAGATTACACTGGGTTTTCTGATTACAATAAGCAATCGTCTGATGCTGTAGTAGGATAAGAGATGGGTGCATAGTAATAGTATTAGCATGGTAAGTTTCCATTTAAGATTAAAAATTAAATAATGGAATATTCTGATTAGAATTTGAGTAAGTAACGCCACACGGACAGGAAGTCACGAGTTTTATGTGACACTGGACAAGCAGATAGAGCAGTGGTTTTGGATAGTTGCTGTTTACCTCTACAGGGAAGGAGGTTGAGTGTTTTATGCGTAAACATGTATACTTATGATGACAGAATAAAACTGCAAAGATAATTTTGAAACCCAATTGCATTATGCTTATGAAAGCTGATATCGAAAATTGCTGAGTCATAGGCGAAACTGGTGACTGTATGATTATATTTCACAAATGCACACCAAAACTTCAAGTGTACTCGATTTCCAAAGAGCCATATCGATAGACATGTGAACACTATCCTCTAATGTTACATAATATATTGCATAGTTGAATGATTGTTTTAACTTTTTTTTTTTTTTTTTTTTTTTAAATCTCAGGCTGAATTATTTATTGACCATAGGTCAGGTTAGGTGTTATATTTTCTGCCATGTAAGCAATTGTGCTAATCAATTCCACATTATAAACCTAAAGGCCAAAATGTGCAGAGGAGGCGAAGGAGATTGAACAACAGAAAAAAAAATCGTTAAAAAAATGGATTGGCTGGAGGGGGGTGGGGGGGAAAACAAAACCCTGGATCCATTCTTAATAGAGGAGTCCGTTCAATATACTTAGCGCTGAAAAGATCATTTCAGACATGAGCATGAAGAATGTACTGACCAACCGAGAGAGATAAGCATCTTACAAAATGGGTGAACTTAAAAATTCCATTTCTAAGGGAACTATGACAGACCCAAGAAAATTCTACAGTTACTTTTATAACTTTATGGTTCTTGCTTACCCTTGCACACTTTATAATTAAGTAGTAGAAAACGGTAAATGTATGTATGGTAGGACATAAACATCAACCCATTTGCCACAATGGTTATGGTGTTTACTAAAGAGCCTTAAACTAGAGGACTACTATTCATTTTGCTTGATATGCACGTCTGTGCCATGTAAATAACACTCTTTTGTATTTCCTTCAGATATCCAATAAACCCTTGGTCATAGATAAGTACAATTTACTGCAGGGGTTTGGGGATGACTATGCGGTCGTGGTATAGTATCACACCGTCGAAGCTGCTCAAATGATCGCGGTACTGGTAGAATGGTCGGATGTCAGATGGAAGTTCTTGTTTAGCTGGGAAGCCATTATCCACCATGTCTAGAAGCAGGACCATGGATGGGTCACTGGCGGTGGCAGTGCGGATGTCATCCCACGATATTGATTCGAGGATGGTACCATCGTTGATGTCCTGGGAGCAGACCTCATGGGTTGGTGGTAAAAAAGAAAAAAAAAAGCTACTTGATGCCTTTGCTAAACACTCAGTACTATAGGTTGAAGATCAAGTGCAGTGAAGCAGTTTTGAAAAGAAAAAAAAAAGAGTAAACAATAAAAAAGGAGCCTTCTGGTCGCTCTTGACTATGGTTGACCACTTTGACTGCTTTTATTTAGAGCATAAAGATTAGTGAATTGAATACAGGAACACAGAACAAACTATATCTATACATTAGTAAAATTGACTCTTGCCTGTTTGTTTCCAGGCACACTAGATGACATACCAATTTAGAAATGATGATGATGTAACAATGATGACGTCATGCTTAAAACTTTCCAGGATGGGGGTGAGATTCTTTATATACGAACTGTAAACCAAAAGAGTACTAAATGAATGTCTAGATCACTGAGGGATCTCGTACTATTCAAAACTGAAAAGTGTGACAAGCAATCCAACAGACAGAGCCTCTCAGGGAGATGCAAGGATGCATAAAAATATAGGCACTTAAATGAAAAGAACGAAAACACTGAGTTGGACGATCGAAAAGAAAAATCGTTTTTCACTGAATGATTAATAAAGTAAATATTTGTAAAAATAAATAAATGAATAAAAAACTAACAGGAGAAAAAATATCCTTCTCAAACAAACAAAAAAAAAACACTAAACAAGAAAAAAAAACCCACCCCTTTTACAAAAGAACAACAAAAAAAAGGTGAATCGAATTTTGTAGACAGTTTTGCTGTAGCTTGACCAGCTACAAAAAACAAAAACTTACTAAATTCTAATACAACATGACTGACAAATGGCCACCAACTTAAATACAACGGGGGGGGGGGAGGCGATTCTGAGGAACATAAATTATTAATCGAAGAAACAAAGCATTTTTCATATTCTAAACACACACACACACACACACACACACACACACACACACACACACACACACACACATCTATATTAGTGTTAGGACAATTAATCAGGAAAAAAAAAAAAAAAAAAAAATCGGAACATTTAGGGTATCAGACTCAATATCGGAAAAAATTGTGCCTATTTTCCAATATCAAAAACTATTCCTTTAATTATCTTTTTCTCGTAATTTTGTTTAAAACAAACTCTTCCACTGCTACTAGTAATAATAAAATAATAAATATTTATTGATTTTAAACTATCAGTAAAGCTGAAGTCAACACCCACAAGTGTGTTTTTACGTTTGAGAAAATATATACACATTTAAGATATCTTTTTACAGTAATCAGGAGAAAATATCCATTTCATAGTTAAATATTTAGAAATTTATAAAGAATCTGAATTGGTAATTGTATCGGAATCTGGAAAAATATTGGAATCATCCCATCACTAATATCTATATTAGTATTTTTAAAATTATTTTTAATTTCTATACTTTATTCATAATTTGAAATTTACAGTATCTGTTCTGTCAAAAGATTATATATCTAACAAAATTATCTTGCCGAAAGTTCAACCTGATTAGCATTTAAGCTAACAAATCAAACGGTTTGCGATTAGCCAATTTTTATTTACTATTGTTGTATTATCTTATTAACACTATAATTACATGCTTGCTACACTTTATTTGAAAAATAAAAAAAACTTTATTCAAACAAATGCTAATACGGAATATTTTTTTTAAAAATAATCACCTAAAAATAAAGATCAGCAAAGGGAGATAACCTATTTTAAATTCAAGAATAAAAATGTCCAATCAAATTAAACTTAAAAACTAAAATGACTTTATTGCATCTCAGGCAACGCTAGTTAGGTGGAGTAAAATTAATGAGAGAATGAGGTTGAGAAAGAAAGACAACAAATAAAGAGAACGATGAAGGAAAAGTGAGAAGAGGAAGTAGAATGATGACAGAAGGGGGAGGGGGAAGACGGAATAGAGAAATGGGGGAGGGTGTATTAACGTTTTAGTCCAACACCTGCATGCGTTCCATACATTTGAGATTCTTGGAATGCGAGGGTATCACCATACATACATTGGCTTTTTTTCACAGTAGAAGTGGGTGTGTCTGGAAGGAGTTCCTATTTGAGAAATACGAGAAAAGAGTTGAAAAAGAAAACATTATTGCAACAACAATAAAAAATCGCAACAACTGTCGATAGAGGAAGGATTTCAACACATTCTACAACTCGCGCGGTCGGGGAGGAAAGTTTGGTCCGTTCAACCATTATTTGCTTCCTCCTTCCCTATCAAATCAGAAAGAGACAGGTGCATTTCTTTAAAAAAAATCCTAACTCTATGAACAATCCGATAGGACTGAAGAGCCAAAGGATGCTTGACCAAATTCCTTAACCAGCTGCCACAACATTGGGACGGTGCTTGCTTGACTGATTGGAATTGTTTATGCAAACTTCATATCCTAACACGTCCGTTGCAGGAATTTAAGCCCTAACACTTTTGTGAAAATAATTTCCTGAAAACCAAGAGTATAACAACTTTGGTTCAATTAACTGTATGAAAAGAACAGTTACATTAAAGTCAATAGTTAAATGGAAACATTTGAGTGACACCTAGGACTCAGAGGTGACTTTAAGCAGAGGAGACATTCTCAGTAAAGTGGGTGGGAAATACTTATATAGTTTGGCATAGAGACAAGCTCTCTTTCTCTCTCTCGCACACGCAAGTAAGTAACCTGTCTCTGGTTCTTTTCTAATTAGTAAACCTTAAAACTAAACATGGATTATATCCACAGACTATTAAAAGCCTGAGTTTCCAATGACATCGGATCTATAATGGTTTATAGACGTCACAGACAACCAAAACTGGTACAAGATCATTTACAACAATCATTGTGTTTTGGCATTAAACAACACCCAAGGTGTAACAGTATCAACTAACCACCATAGTCACAAAGTTTTGGACATATTAGGCAGGTGAAATCTAAAAGCATGAAGTTATAAAAAAAAAACGCAATTTTTTGTTGAGAAAAATTATTAATTTATTGCTAATGGTTACAGTGCTAGGTGAAAGTGCTAGGAAAGGGACAATTCTCAGACAGTTGTTGCATGATGTAAATCCCAAGAATGTCTTGCTTATGCTAACATACAAAAGACTCAAGACAGCATGCAAGACAATCCTTGTCAGTCAATTTTAGCAAAATGCTCATATAAAAATATTCCAAAATACTTTAAAAAGATTAAAGTCATCATCATAGCATATAGATCCGAAGATTCTATTGCTGACATTGGTTTCCCTGATATTTTTCAAGTCAGAATTCTTTCTAGAAAGACATTGGGGATTACAGGGGGGAACAAGTGAAGGTTACCAACATCGTAAGTGAAAGTGATTTTGTGGAATGACCTGGATTCGAACTTAGGAAACCCAGGTCGTCAGTCCGTGTCATTAACCACTAGACAACTGTCACCTTTCAATATTGAAATAAAATTAGTTTCGGAAATGGCAAACATTAGTTAGGAGTGCTCAGTTAAATTAAACAGCATTTCAGAGTTATTTTTAAAATTGAAGATTGATAATTAATATTTGCATAATTCAGACGACTGTTCTTGTCTTGAATATTCCCTTTTTAGGTGCATCTTGAAAATCTATATGGAATGACAGTACCCTGACTTCAAATATGGTTGCTACTCTCTCCCTCTTGTTCCATATCACTGTCAGGTTTAAAAGTTCTGTTTTCTAAGTTTTTTTTTTTTTTTTTTTTTTTTTTTTTTTTTACAAGAGAGTCACCACTTATCAAGGCCCGAAGCCCAAGCGAAGATAAGGCTTAACGAGTGTACGGTGGTCAACAGTATGTGGCTGTAGTGATTCCATAGTCATAATGGGTGATGTAGGACTCATTTCCAACAGTTACGAGCGCTCACATTTAAAGACCTGCGTTATTTTGGGGGCATTTATTGAAGCAATTTTTTTTTTCTTTCTGTTTTGGGAAAGATAAATGTTTAAGTAACAAGTTTATGTCAATAATGTGTCTTATTTTTTGGTACACATTCAAGTGGTAAAATTAAAAATTAAACTAATCTAAACAAACGCTACCAATTGGATAAAAAGTTTAAAAAAAAAAAAAAAAAAAAAAAAAAGTATGTCAGTTCAGCATTTTTTAGCCTCTCTTCATTTAATGCTTTTTTTTTTTATATAAGTCCAAACTGTTTAAAGAAAGAAAGAAAAAAAAATAAAAGCAGTTAAAACGGGGGCAAGAAGGGGTGTGGGAGTATCATTTGCACAAGGGACATCATCTGTGCACTGCACAGACTGTGCAGTTCAAATTAATAATAATGGAATGCAACTATCAAGGCTAAAGTTACATTCCTCGGTGGTCAATTCATTAAAATGAGAGAGCAGGGGGGGGGGGGGAAGGTGCAGAGAGAGATTATATCATTCAAGAAAAAATCTTTTTCTGACATTTCCCAATTTTGATTTCTTTTTCTACAGGTTTACACACACAAAGTGTTATTTCAAATCTCACTAATCAAAACGATGCCTTTTTTTTTTTTTTGTTTACTATTTTTTTTTTTAATTTTAAGGAAGTTTCTTCCTCCTTCTCCAAGTGACAATCCCATACCCATAACCTTTCCTGCCAAAATAATAGAAAAATGAAACGACATGCTAAAAAAAGCAAAAAAATAGAGAGAGAGAGAGAGAGAGAGAGAGAGAGAGAGAGAGAGAGAGAGAGAGAGAGAGAGAGAGCGTTCAGGGGAAAGAGGGGGGGTGTAAACAGACAAGATAAGTAATTAAAATATATATATGAGCAGGGAGAGAGAGAGAGTTTAATGGAGAGAAAGAGAGAGAGAGAGAAAAGAGACAGAGAGAGAGAGAAAAGAGGCAGAGAGAGAGAGAAAAGAGGCAGAGAGAGAAAAGAGGCAGAGAGAGAAGAGAGGCAGAGAGAGAAGAGAGGCAGAGAGAGAAGAGAAGAGAGGCAGAGAGAGAAGAGAAGAGAGGCAGAGAGAGAAGAGAGAAAAGAGGCAGAGAGAGAAGAGAGAAAAGAGGCAGAGAGAGAAGAGAGAAAAGAGGCAGAGAGAGAAGAGAGAAAAGAGGCAGAGAGAGAAGAGAGAAAAGAGGCAGAGAGAGAAGAGAGAAAAGAGGCAGAGAGAGAAGAGAGAAAAGAGGTAGAGAGAGAAGAGAGAAAAGAGGTAGACAGAGAAGAGAGAAAAGAGGTAGACAGAGAAGAGAGAAAAGAGGCAGAGAGGGCAGAGAGAGAAGAGAGAAAAGAGGCAGAGAGAGAAGAGAGAAAAGAGGCAGAGAGAGAAGAGAGAAAAGAGGCAGAGAGAGAAGAGAGAAGAGAGACAGAGAGAGAAGAGAGACAGAGAGAGAAGAGAGACAGAGAGAGAAGAGAGACAGAGAGAGAAGAGAGAAAAGAGACAGAGAGAGAAGAGAGAGAGAGCATTCAAAAGAGAGAGCGCTGAAAAAAAGAGCAAGAGAGAGAGCGAGAGAGAGGGAGAGCGAGCGAGAGAGAGAGAGCAAGAGAGAGAGAGAGCAAGAGAGAGAGAGAGAGCAAGAGAGAGAGAGAGAGCAAGAGAGAGAGAGAGCAAGAGAGAGAGCGAGACCAAGAGAGAGAGCAAGAGAGAGAGCGATTGCAAGAGAGAGAGCAAGAGCAAGAGAGAGAGCGAGAGAGCAAGAGAGAGAGAGAGCAAGAGAGAGAGAGAGCAAGAGAGAGAGAGCAAGAGAGAGAGAGCAAGAGAGAGAGAGCAAGAGAGAGAGAGCAAGAGAGAGAGAGCAAGAGGGAGCAAGAGGGCGAGAGAGCAAGAGGGAGCAAGAGGGCGAGAGAGCAAGAGGGAGCAAGAGGGCGAGAGAGCAAGGGGGAGCAAGAGGGCGAGAGAGCAAGAGGGA
Organism: Euprymna scolopes; assembly: GCF_053919585.1. Taxonomy (NCBI): domain Eukaryota; kingdom Metazoa; phylum Mollusca; class Cephalopoda; order Sepiida; family Sepiolidae; genus Euprymna; species Euprymna scolopes. Next base: position 34,806,288 of record NC_136517.1, on the reverse strand, counting down.
GCAAGAGGGCCCAAGAGCAAGAGGGAGCAAGAGGGCGAGAGAGCAAGAGGGCGAGAGAGCAAGAGGGCGAGAGAGCAAGAGGGAGCAAGAGGGCGAGAGAGCAAGAGGGAGCAAGAGGACGCGAGAGCAAGAGGGAGCAAGAGGGCGCGAGAGCAAGAGGGCGCGAGAGCAAGATGGAGCAAGAGAGCAAGAGGGCGAGAGAGCAAGAGGGAGCAAGAGGGCGAGAGAGCAAGAGGGCGAGAGAGCAAGGGGGAGCAAGAGGGCGAGAGAGCAAGGGGGAGCAAGAGGGCAAGAGGGCGAGAGAGCAAGAGGGAGCAAGAGGGCGAGAGAGCAAGAGGGAGCAAGAGGGCGAGAGAGCAAGAGGGAGCAAGAGGGCGAGAGAGCAAGAGGGAGCAAGAGGGCGAGAGAGCAAGAAGGCGAGAGAGCAAGAGGGCGAGAGAGCAATAGAGAGCGAAAGAGCAAGAGAGAGCGAAAGAGCAAGAGAGAGCGAAAGAGCAAGAGAGAGAGAGCCTACGTTCAAACTTTTAAAAGGATATAATGTCACTGTCAAAATGAGAAAAGTCTTTGTCTTGGTTGAGTGAATGTTGTTTTGTCTTTCCAGAGGTTTCTTTCCTTTCAAGAGGGGGGATTCTAACCCCACCTCACCCAGCTCAAATCCACCACCCTGGCATACGACACCGTCCCCACCCTTGAGTTCTCTTTCCCTCACAGTTGAAAACATTTTTATTCCTGCCACTGGGTAAACAATTTACAGTTTCACATTTCAAACTGATATCCTCATTCAAAAAAATAGGAAATTAATTAGAAAAAAAAACAAAAAAAAAAAAAAAACTGAATAATAAATATAAAATAAATTAAAATTGCATTTTAGATTCAAAATAACATTTTTGACAGAAAATCAAGTGAAAAATCAGCACACACACACATATATATTTATATAATTAAAGAAAGAGATCATACAGACTATTTTAAATCTTTAAATATTTTCAATTTATATACAAGTAAAATATTTTTTCATTTGTTATTGATTTAAGCAAAAGAAAAATGAAAATTTACGTTGTCAAAATTTTGTAATCTATAATTTATTGGATTTCATTAAAAATAAAAATAATTTTAAAACTAATAAACTGTTAAAACTGGTGATTACAAAATATTTAAAATTTAAAATATAAAACTTAAATGAATAAAAAAAAAAAAATGACTATACTCAAGCAGAGTTGATTAACGCTTGTTTTCCTACATATTTTAATTACACAAAATACATAGTAAAATATTACTCAATTCTTAGGCTGAATTATGTTTTTTTTTTTTTTTTTTTTTTTTTTTAAACTGGTTTATGTTGCAAATTTTTAAAATGAGAATTAATAATCTTTTATTTGAACTATTGTAATTATGTGCAATATGTCGAACTCTGGAGTTTGCATAGAACTATAAATGGAACCCTTTATTTAATCCATGGTGGTAGTTTGTTCTCGTATCATCAGTCATTATAGAGTAGAAGTTTTAAGCAATTCTTAATTATATTCTTAGTATCGCCTGTACTTAGGATCGATACTCCAGAAGATTAGAACTCAAAAATAGTTATTACTAAGCATTTTATCCATCCTGCTATGGGTTCATTTATCACAGATTCCCGAGTTTGATAAGACATATTAGAAAGTTGGAGGTTATGAGGTGAGAATACCAGCCAAGATGAGAAAGTAGTTCAAACAATAAATATTTTGTTTTAATTGTTATAATTAGTCATAATTTATGATTAACTGAACAACTCAACCCCATCCCCCTCAACTATTTCAGCCCATGTCGATTCGACCACTCTTAATGTTATTAATGTTTCGGTGAGTATTTAAAGAGAGAAAGAGACACCTTGGCCTTTTGGCTAGGAGTAATGTGTAGTATCTGTTCTGATATACTACTACTCTTGGTCAGTGGAGGAGAAATATTTTTTAGACTGAAATAATTTTTATTTTTGCCCAATCCAATGTTCCACTTTTTGGGGAGCTGGATTTACCTTACATTAGAAGCTGACCTTGTGTCTAACTCTGTCCCTACAGAGAGACAAATAAATAGAGACAGAGACACCAGATTATAAATTTTAAATTAATTTGGATTTTTTAAATAAAAATCAGAAATTAAAGCAAAAAATTGAGTATTTCTTAACAATGTCTTTTTTCTCTATTCATAGACCCTTCCCAAAAAAGCTATTTAAATTTTCATATCAATTTCAATTATTTTTTTTCATTTTTGAAATGCTTTGTTAAGCAGAAACAATGAAAACATTTTAAAATGTAAAAAAGTTCTAAAACTAACTCAAAAACAATTATATATATATATATATATAATAAAGAATCTGACCCCCCCACCATCGACATTGATTCCATTCTCCTTATAGATAGAGCCCTCCTCCTCTCTCTAGCCCCAGGTACATTGCCTTCCCCATTACTGAATCTTTCCAAAGACTAATCATGATTGATCCGACCCCCCTTCCCCTAAGGACTCCTTTCTCCCCACAGAAACCAAAGATTTTCATTCACATACATCCCCACTCCCTCTACTCCATCGTTCTTTTTAGTTCAGGAGCAATCACAGATCAGTGTTGTCTTAACTGTAACGAGTATCAAACCTTACAACAGACAAGATTACAAAGATAAAGCGATCCTTGCTTTTTGGAGAGATGAGCAAGGAACAATGCCCACCCCATTCCTACTTTTATTAACAGAAGGGGATGAGACTCCCTTCTCTTTGAGTGTTTTTTTTTTTTCTTCTTTCTTTGCAGTGCCAGGTAAGCAGGGAGACCCGACGTTGCTCGGGAATGCATGAGGATCAACGAATGTTCTACACTTCCAATACTTTCATTGTCATCGAAATCAGTGAAATCACCCATTTTCCAATCAAATTGGGAACCCACTGCGGTGTACCGGGAGGAAGCCACAGTGACTTAGTCCACAATACATTATAGTCTACATTGCACTTGTAGAGAAGTTACTGTTAATTTTATAAAATTATATTTATGTAATGACTCGAATTAAAGTTTAAATGCAAAAGTCAAATATCACGGTTCAATTGTGCTTTAAACAGGAACATTCATTTCAAATGTGCTCCTATCTTATCAAAGAACCCATTGTTGCTTTTATATGCCAAGCCCTTCTGCTTTTGCAGTGATAAACCTTCTACAAATGCACTGGTGATAAGAGGCTGTATAAGAATGTTAACTTTGGTCCAGTCCAAATTAGACTGTTCCTTTTTTAAATATGATTATTTTCAATTATTAATACTTATCAGAGGCATTTCGATACAAAACCTACCTAAGAACACCCCCGGACACGTGAAGTACATCCGTCTGAAATTAAAAAAAAAAAAAAAAAAAAAAAAAAAAAAATCAGCCCAGCCATTTCTGGGTTCACAGAAAATGAACTCACACACACAGACCTTATATATATGTGTGTGTGTGTGTGTATGTATGTGATACACTCACTCAGTAGTTATCAATCTCATAGTTTGTGAGAATCTAATCTGAATAATTGAATTTTTCACTTAAAACTGAAACAGCAACAAAAAGTGCACACACACAAAACAGAGACAGAAATAGAAAATTATCTGAGTGGGGTTATTAAAGAGAAAGAGAGGGAGCATGGGGGAGAGAAAGGTGGATGAAGACATTCAGAGAAATCCGTATTAAAAAAAATTTTTTTTTTGAATTAATGGAGAGATTAATAAATAGAAGGGATACTGAAAACTAATTATGACCATGATATGACGTTTTTAAATTTTTGAGATGAGGATTGGTTATTAGTATTATTTGGATTCATCGGACTATTGAGTGTGATTTTCACAATGTTTTGGTCGATGTAACCTTCGACTCTCTTCAGGTGTATCTTGTCAAACTCTGGAGTATTTCTGTTGAACTTGAGAATTTGCTGTATTTTAATTTAATGTCTTTACTCTGCAAGGACCCATGGCGCAGTGGTTAGAGTACTTGGAAAAATTGTAAAAAGTGATATTTTCCTGAAGGTTGAAGGTTCAATCCTCAGTGTGGGTGACCAAAAAATACAATTGCGGATTACTTATGACCTCTATCCAGTCATGGCAGACAGAACATGAGCACGCTACCATGAAGTAAATAAAGGGTTCCGCTCGAAATTCTGTCCAAATTCCCAAGTTCGACAGAAATATTCTAGAGTTTGATAAGATACAGAAGGTTACATTGACGGAAACGTGAAAAATCACACTCAGGATGAGAGCAGTAGTTCAATGAATTGAAATAATATGTATGACTATGATGTTTGAAAGATTAAATGAAAGAATTACTTACAGTTTCTCCAACTTGTCAAGCCCTTTGAAGTCGTCTGCTCTTAATTCCAAGATTCCATTTGATTGTAAATCCCTAAAGAAAAAGAGAAAAGACATGAAATTGAAATACAGCAAAAGCTATACAAGCAGATTTTTTTGTTATACCTAAAAATTCTGGATGCGGCATCAAAAAACCACAAAATGATTGATATACCGGAAAGCAAAACATCCTAACTGATGTTCAAGTCAGTCGGTCACGCTTCAATTTAAAATTGAAAATGTTATTTTTCATAGATGTGTCTACGCATCTCTAAAAAGCTCCGTCTGTCAGGCTAAAGTTTTAAATGACACTTTTATTCACTATGATGATGCAATTCCAACAGCTACATACCTAGAAAATGGGAGATATTAAACCTGTCATTGTAATATAGGACAAGAAGGAGAAAAAAGCAACCTTAGAAGTTAGTGTCTCCAATGATAGTAGGTGAAACAGAGCTAAAATCTAAAGATAACAAAATACCAAGGTCTTATGAATCACATGAAAATGAAATCTTGGGAAAATCTCCATCAGTCCAGTAATCATAAGAGCAACCGGATTCATGAAAAAGAAATTACAACAACTACCTGGCAAATATACCCGGTAAACCAAGTGCAAGAGAGATACAAGAAATTGCATTTAAAAGGGACGGTTAGAATCTTAAAAATATCTCTTGGTTGGAATGCATGAGACAGCGGGGTATCTGGTAGGACGCCCAATCACCAGCTAGAAAAAAAAAAAAAAAAAAAAAAAAAAACGGAATGAAACGTAAGAATGGATCCGTTTCCGTTGATAAAGAAACTACTTTCTTCCTTTTTAATTTCGTTTCATTTAAATAGAAACCAACATTCGTCACGCCATTTCAAACAACAACTCTTTGAAGGAATTAACAAAAGGAACAATGGAGTTGGAAGTTCCTACACTTATACAAGAAAACAAATATATATATATATATATATATATATATATATATATATATATATATAATGTGTCCCAATGAAGAGTCTCCCTACTAATGTTAGTGTGCGTGTGTATGTATTCTTTCAAGTGAGAACGTGGTTCATCCTGAATCATGGAAACCTGTAATTACCGGCCACGTTTTTGCTTTCAATCCCCCTGTAATCTGCTGAGACCACAGATTAATGGTTGGCTCAAGACAGAGACTGTTTCTGTGCATTAGCAACAGATGGAAGACTCAGTCTTGTGAACAAAATAGTATACGTACGGATCACGGAAAACAAGTTCAAGTGTAGGTATGATTATCACATGATGACATCTAGAGGTGAAGGTAAATACAGAAATAGTAATACAAAGTCTAAATACATACGTGAACAATAACAACGCTCCGGCATCAATTAAGAAATCTTATAATTAGCCCCCCCCCCTCTATAAATAATAGAAACTATAAATTATACCTAGAAATAAAATACAATCACAAATTTCAAAAACAAAATTAGTTTAATAATAATAAAAATAATAAAAACTTATAGCTTAAACGCAGACATGTAAACAAACACTTGTTTTGTAATTTTAAACGCAGTTAAAAAAAAAAAAACAACAAAAAAAAAAAAACGAACGGACCTGGATTTATACATATAAAAAAAATACTTGGCGCCATTTGCGTTTTAAATTTCTAACGATTATTACTCACCAATAACATAGAGTATAAATATGCACCTGAAGACGGTCGAAGGTTACATCGGCCAAAACGTTCAGAGGAAAAACAATCAAGATGAGAATAGTAATTCAAATAATATAATAAATGTATAGATAATACATAACGTCCAATCTCATCTTGTTTGATACTAAATGATACACTTCTGGTAATCGGTGATACCATGAGACTGCAGTAAAAATGTTAAGACTAAGTGCATGATCTGTTGGGTCAACATTGGTATATTTTATATTAATTTATAAATTTAGTGTTCCTAAACTGACTGAAGGTTAATAGATATTTTAAAATACAATTATTTATTGTTAATTTATGGAATATGTATTAAATATGAAGGAATTCCATAATTATTCATAAAACACTCTTAATTAACAGTTTTTTTTTTTGTTTTTTTTTTACATGTTTCACAATATTAAATTTTTTTACAACTGTAACAGAATCAAATACACAACAAACGCTTTTCAACCTGTACAATTTTCGTGAAGTCGGAGGCTGACACAATACATTGTGATATCATAATATACCAACATTCTTCTCTTAATTATTTACATCATTTATCACTTTTTAGGAGTCGCCTTTTCTCCCATCGCTTAAAAGGTACACGGATGAAAAGTGTGCACGGTGACATAACATTTTAAGAGTTATCTGTTATGTAAGCAAGAGGGGAAAAAAATTCTCTTGACATTTTTTTTTTTTTTTTTAGTTTGGATCGTTTGAGATGAGTAACGATAGAAAGAAGGGGGAGAAGGAGGCAAGAAAGGAGGAAGGGGAAAGAAAAGCGAGGAGACGATGGAGAAGAAGTGAAGAAGGGTGGAGAAAGATGGACAAGGAGAGAAGGGGAGGAGAAGACAAAGACGAGAGAAGGGGAGAAAAAAACACAGGAGAGAAGGGGAGAAAAAAAACACAGGAGAGAAGGGGAGAAAAAAAACACAGGAGAGAAGGGGAGAAAAAAAACACAGGAGAGAAGGGGAGAAAAAAAACACAGGAGAGAAGGGGAGAAAAAAAACACAGGAGAGAAGGGGAGAAAAAAAACACAGGAGAGAAGGGGAGAAAAAAAAACACAGGAGAGAAGGGGAGAAAAAAAAACACAGGAGAGAAGGGGAGAAAAAAAAACACAGGAGAGAAGGGGAGAAAAAAAAACACAGGAGAGAAGGGGAGAAAAAAAACACAGGAGAGAAGGGGAGAAAAAAACACAGGAGAGAAGGGGAGAAAAAAAACACAGGAGAGAAGGGGAGAAAAAAACACAGGAGAGAAGGGGAGAAAAAAACACAGGAGAGAAGGGGAGAAAAAAAACACAGGAGAGAAGGGGAGAAAAAAAACACAGGAGAGAAGGGGAGAAAAAAAACACAGGAGAGAAGGGGAGAAAAAAAACACAGGAGAGAAGGGGAGAAAAAAAACACAGGAGAGAAGGGGAGAAAAAAAAACAGGAGAGAAGGGGAGAAAAAAAACAGGAGAGAAGGGGAGAAAAAAAAAACAGGAGAGAAGGGGAGAAAAAAACAGGAGAGAAGGGGAAAAAAAAACAGGAGAGAAGGGGAAAAAAAAACAGGAGAGAAGGGGAGAAAAAAAAACAGGAGAGAAGGGGAGAAAAAAACAGGAGAGAAGGGGAGAAAAAAACAGGAGAGAAGGGGAGAAAAAACAGGAGAGAAGGGGAGAAAAAAACAGGAGAGAAGGGGAGAAAAAAACAGGAGAGAAGGGGAGAAAAAAACAGGAGAGAAGGGGAGAAAAAAACAGGAGAGAAGGGGGGAAAACAAAGAGGAGAGAAGGGGGGAAAACAAAGAGGAGAGAAGGGGGGAAAACAAAGAGGAGAGAAGGGGGGAAAACAAAGAGGAGAGAAGGGGGGAAAACAAAGAGGAGAGAAGGGGGGAAAACAAAGAGGAGAGAAGGGGGGAAAACAAAGAGGAGAGAAGGGGGGAAAACAAAGAGGAGAGAAGGGGGGAAAACAAAGAGGAGAGAAGGGGGGAAAACAAAGAGGAGAGAAGGGGGGAAAACAAAGAGGAGAGAAGGGGGGAAAACAAAGAGGAGAGAAGGGGGGAAAACAAAGAGGAGAGAAGGGGGAAAACAAAGAGGAGAGAAGGGGGGAAAACAAAGAGGAGAGAAGGGGGGAAAACAAAGAGGAGAGAAGGGGGGGAAAACAAAGAGGAGAGAAGGGGGGAAAACAAAGGAGAGAGAAGGGGGGAAAACAAAGGAGAGAGAAGGGGGAAACAAAGGAGAGAGAAGGGGGAAACAAAGGAGAGAGAAGGGGGAAACAAAGGAGAGAGAAGGGGGAAACAAAGGAGAGAGAAGGGGGAAACAAAGGAGAGAGAAGGGGGAAACAAAGGAGAGAGAAGGGGGAAACAAAGGAGAGAGAAGGGGGAAACAAAGGAGAGAGAAGGGGGAAACAAAGGAGAGAGAAGGGGGAAACAAAGGAGAGAGAAGGGGGAAACAAAGGAGAGAGAAGGGGGAAGCAAAGGAGAGAGAAGGGGGAAACAAAGGAGAGAGAAGGGGGAAACAAAGGAGAGAGAAGGGGGAAACAAAGGAGAGAGAAGGGGGAAACAAAGGAGAGAGAAGGGGGAAACAAAGGAGAGAGAAGGGGGAAACAAAGGAGAGAGAAGGGGGAAACAAAGGAGAGAGAAGGGGGAAACAAAGGAGAGAGAAGGGGGAAACAAAGGAGAGAGAAGGGGGAAACAAAGGAGAGAGAGGAGGAACAGAAAGAAGACAAAAAAGACAGAATGGAGTAAGAGAGGGAGACTAGAGGGGAAGTAAGAGATACCGTTTGATCAGTGATGTGTGTAACATAGTTTTTTTGAGCACAGATTTATTTCTTACGATTACACACTACCTTCGCCAATTAACTTTGTTTTCCTTCTTTTTCAAAAGCCCACAATTCAATTTGCTCTGGTTAAAAAAGAAATTTAGTGAGGAGGTCCGGGGAGGGGGGGGGTGACATGAATGAAGGCAAGTGGATGGAGAATGTTAAACCGACCCGAGAATGAATAGAGGTAGATTTACTCTCAGCACTTTTGAATCAGGTAATTCAAACTTTCAGGAGGTTAAAAAAGAAAAAAAGAAAGAAAAAAAAAAAAAACGATTCAAGTTTTAGTTATTCGACGAGACTTTTGTCGCACCGACATCTACATGGGTCATTGGAACGTTAAGTAGTTTTTGCAAAGTGTATGATAGATGTGCACCAATAAATATACTTCCTGCAAGTTAAAATCGCAAATAAACAGTCATTTATATATTCTAGCATTTATATAAACATCTGGTTTCTACTGGAAGCACTCATTAGCTTGAAGCATTAATCATTTACTAATTAGTAATCAATTAATGACCTACACCGGTTAATTAAAATGAGTTTACAATGTAATCAGAGATAAAATATAATCTGTAATGACAAAATACATGCCTAACATATAGAGAGTACAATGTTGAAAAACCAATCTCGGAAAATCTAGCCTACCCAAGAGGACAATGTTTGAAGGCCAAACCTCACACAGAGTATGCCATCAGAGCGAGCCAAGCCAAGCCCTTCGCAGAGTACGCCATCGGAGGGACCAAGCCTCACGCAGAGTACGCCATCAGGATGGCCAAAACGAGTACTCTATTAATCACTGAATTTATTAACTTTCCTCAAATCAAATATATAAGATGAAAAAATAAATGTGTTCAAGTCTGTAAAATTTGAAAGATTATTAAAAACCAGTAGCAGGAAACGATTCCAAGCAAATATAATGAGCATGTAACCCTCCCCATTCCCCAACATTTAAAACACCTGTTCAGTTGGTTTCCATTTGAAAACAAGAATGTACAATTTGTCAAAAGGTATTGAGAATACTCAATGAAATCTTAGATGTCAAACACAGGTAAACATGTCCCAAAATGCCGGTAACTCACATTTTCCAAGCACAGGTGCGCGTCATTCTTCCAGCAGCCCTTCCCCTGTCCCACCTCTGCCATGATTGCAATCAAATTAACGAAAAAAAAAAAAAAAAAGGTTTAAGATACAAAAAAAGATAAGACCAAAAGACATGAGAGGATTTCTTGCATTTTTTGTACACTTTTTTTTTTTTTTTTTTTTAAAGGAACCACAGTTTTCTTAACCATACGTTTCATCTCGTTTTGCCCGCCCCCGCCCTCAAATTTCTTAGGCTACACTTTATCTCTAGTCACTTTTGTATGCATATCCGCTATACAATAATTTCTTTAACATGTTTTTTTTAAAGCAAGACCCTCTAATTCTGAATCTACCTTCTTTCCTTCATTTTTCTTTTGTTGAGATTATATACATATATATATATATATATATATATCTCCATCCCCATCTCCTCACGTTATTTCCGATGCTTCCCCTCTCCAGCTTCTTATCTGTCCAGAAAAGCGTGTGTCTAATTTGTACGCTTTCAAAAAAGAAAAAAAAAATCCCGACACTAGTCCTGGCTCTTGTCTACCTTTCAATTGTGACAAACAAAGAAAGAGACAAACAGTTAAAAAAAAAAAAAAAAAAAAAAAATGCGGGAGGGGGGCGTAGAGAAAGAAAAAGAGGTCAGCAGCAGCACATGCATCGACAGTTCAATCTGCACCTGAGTCCAATTTCTAAGAGGCCCTAATAAATAAATAACAGGCAGACATGCATACACAAGACGCCTAACTCTCCCAGCACCCTTCTTCGTTCTGTCTCGACTGTCCGTTGGAGCCAAAGAAGGGCCTCCAGTCTCAGGTAAATGTACCACTTCGTTATTTAACAAAGAATATTCGGCCCGTTCAGATAGCAGGAGACAAGCTACACAAGTGCTCAGATTTGTAGGAGAGAGAATAAAGAAAAAAAAAAAATCTGCCTCGTTCACACTGTACACTTAAAATTTTATTTTATTAAAATCCCATCTGGTGAAGTGTCGATAGATGGCAGTCAAACAAAAGAAAAATCCAATGGAGACTTTAATTTTCAGACAGAATTTTGTAAAGAAGACAAATTAAAATCAGAGTTTGCTTGAAGAATGTATTATCTTCTTATACATTAAGTAAAAAAAAAAAAAAAAAAAAAAAAATCCCCTTTATCTTTGACCGGAATAGCTTAAGTAACAAAAGATAATCCCCTCCCCATCTTAATTTGTCGGTGTTTTCGCCCCTCGCTCCCGCTTTTTTTCCTTGGTTATTGGTTCATTTCTATGCTTTTAAATATTTAGTCATGCGTAAATAAAGACAGAGGAAGAAAGAAAAAAAAATGCTCATTGGAAGTGTATAAACAAAAGAAAATATCACCACAAGTAGTAATATTATTTAACAGTTAGCCATAGATAACGTTGGGGGGGGGGGAATATAGTGAGCCAGAGTTTCCAAACCTCAGGACACCATGAAGTCCCAGAGCAGGTTTTCTAAACTATATATAAACGTTATTTTCCAATTTCAACACTAACTACTACTAATAATGTTAACACATTATATATACGCATAGGAGGACAAAACTGAAATTGTCACGAATAATAAGACTATAATCAAAGTGTGACTAAATCTTACTACTTACCTGCTTATTGAGAAGGCGAGAGAGAGGAGGTGAGCGATGTGTTTATAGCCATAACTAATTAATTATCTGAAACACTTGGGAGAAGGGAGGAGAAAGAAAATTGCCGCTAACCAGTTAATGCAATTATTATGAGGTATTTTTTATTAACTCCGTAATTCTACAAAGTGAGAACATGGCATACAATATAAGAAATTATATAAAAACAATCAAGTAAAGTAAAAAAAATAAAACAAATACCACGGATTATATCGAATAACAACAAAGATTAACGTTCCAAGTTTTTCAAGTTTTATTAAGTGTTGATTTTAGAAAGGATATCTTTCTTTAGAATAATAATAATGTTCAAAGTACCGCGAGGAAGATAGGAGGAATGGATAGAAAAAGGATAGAGAACGGAGAGAGAGAAGATGATAAAGAGAGAAGGATAAGGGGGGGGGCAGAAAGAGAGACGGATAAGGGGGAGGGTAGAAAGAGAGACGGATAAGGGGGAGGGTAGAAAGAGAGACGGATAAGAGGGGGGGGGCAGAAAGAGAGACGGATAAGAGGGGGGGGAGGAAAGAGAGACGGATAAGAGTGGGGACAGAAAGAGAGACGGATAAGAGGGGGGACAGAAAGAGAGACGGATAAGAGGGGGGACAGAAAGAGAGACGGATAAGAGGGGGGGCAGAAAGAGAGACGGATAAGAGGGGGGGGGCAGAAAGAGAGACGGATAAGAGGGGGGGGGCAGAAAGAGAGACGGATAAGAGGGGGGGGCAGAAAGAGAGACGGATAAGAGGGGGGGCAGAAAGAGAGACGGATAAGAGGGGGGGCAGAAAGAGAGACGGATAAGAGGGGGGGCAGAAAGAGAGACGGATAAGAGGGGGGGCAGAAAGAGAGACGGATAAGAGGGGGGGCAGAAAGAGAGACGGATAAGAGGGGGGGCAGAAAGAGAGACGGATAAGAGGAGGGGGGGGGACAGAAAGAGAGACGGATAAGAGGAGGGGGGGGCAGAAAGAGAGACGGATAAGAGGAGGGGGGGCAGAAAGAGAGACGGATAAGAGGAGGGGGGGCAGAAAGAGAGACGGATAAGAGGGGGGGGCAGAAAGAGAGACGGATAAGAGGGGGGGAGAAAGAGACGGATAATGAGAAGGGGGGGGGGAGAAAGAGACGGACAATGAGAAGGGGGGGGAGAAAGAGACGGACAATGAGAAGGGGGGGGGGAGAAAGAGACGGATAATGAGAAGGGGGAGAGAAAGAGACGGATAATGAGAAGGGGGAGAGAAAAAGACGGATAATGAGAAGGGGGAGAGAAAAAGACGGATAATGAGAAGGGGGAGAGAAAAAGACGGATAATGAGAAGGGGGAGAGAAAAAGACGGATAATGAGAAGGGGGAGAGAAAAAGACGGATAATGAGAAGGGGGAGAGAAAAAGACGGATAATGAGAAGGGGGGAGAGAAAGAGACGGATAATGAGAAGGGGGGAGAGAAAGAGACGGATAATGAGAAGGGGGGAGAGAAAGAGACGGATAATGAGAAGGGGGGGAGAAAGAGACGGATAATGAGAAGGGGGGGAGAAAGAGACGGATAATGAGAAGGGGGGGGAGAAAGAGACGGATAATGAGAAGGGGGGGAGAAAGAGACGGATAATGAGAAGGGGGGGAGAAAGAGACGGATAATGAGAAGGGGGGGGAGAAAGAGACGGATAATGAGAAGGGGGGGAGAAAGAGACGGATAATGAGAAGGGGGGGAGAAAGAGACGGATAATGAGAAGGGGGGGAGAAAGAGACGGATAATGAGAAGGGGGGAGAAAGAGACGGATAATGAGAAGGGGGGTGGAGAAAGAGACGTATAATGAGAAGGGGGGTGGAGAAAGAGACGTATAATGAGAAGGGGTGTGGAGAAAGAGACGTATAATGAGAAGGGGGGGTGGAGAAAGAGACGTATAATGAGAAGGGGGGTGGAGAAAGAGACGTATAATGAGAAGGGGGGTGGAGAAAGAGACGTATAATGAGAAGGGGGGTGGAGAAAGAGACGTATAATGAGAAGGGGTGGAGAAAGAGACGTATAATGAGAAGGGGGGTGGAGAAAGAGACGTATAATGAGAAGGGGGGTGGAGAAAGAGACGGATAATGAGAAGGGGGGGAGAAAGAGACGGATAATGAGAAGGGGGGGGAGAAAGAGACGGATAATGAGAAGGGGGGGGGGAGAAAGAGACGGATAATGAGAAGGGGGGGGGGAGAAAGAGACGGATAATGAGAAGGGGGGGAGAAAGAGACGGATAATGAGAAGGGGGGAGAAAGAGACGGATAATGAGAAGGGGGGAGAAAGAGACGGATAATGAGAAGGGGGTGGAGAAAGAGACGGATAATGAGAAGGGGGTGGAGAAAGAGACGGATAATGAGAAGGGGGTGAAGAAAGAGACGGATAATGAGAAGGGGGGAGAAAGAGACGGATAATGAGAAGGGGGGAGAAAGAGACGGATAATGAGAAGGGGGGAGAAAGAGACGGATAATGAGAAGGGGGGAGAAAGAGACGGATAATGAGAAGGAGGGAAGAAAGAGACGGATAATGAGAAGGGGGGAAGAAAGAGACGGATAATGAGAAGGGAGAAAGAGGGAGAAAATGGGAACGGAAGAAAGAGAAAATAAGGGGAGAAATGAGGTCTCGGATGTAAAAATTAAGGAATCTGCAATTTTTGCTGAAATCGTAAGATTTTTGTTCCTATTTATTTCCCCACAACACAAGGTTAGTCGGTTGTTTTACTGTGGAGGGGGGGGAGAGTCTAGCTCTCAAAAATGGGCACTCCTGATAAGAACAAAAATAAAAATTGTCTGTCTAGAAGGATTTCTTCTACACTGATCGTGAATAGAAAAAGTGAGGTGGAGTATCAAAACAGATACTACACTTCGTTCCAAGCCAAGAGGCCGTTTCCTTTTACTTGTGAGATTTTTGTTGTTGCTTTTTCGTCCCCTCTCTTGCAACAAAATCCCCACTTTTTAGAAATCTACTTGTCTCCCCATGAGAACCGAGTTAAATATAATCTAAGTATTGTGTAATATGAGGAATTAATCTTAGGCGTCATAAACTGATAACTTTCAGACTTTAAACCAAAACCCCTTTTTATTTTTCTGTGCATCCCTGTCTAACCAACCACATCCATTATAAGTCGAATCGGTATAACCTGTAAAAGAAGCTATTGTATATTTTTCGTTAAAAAATAAATTAAAAATACAACACTTTAAAGACATACGATAGACATAGGAACGGCCAAAACGGAAGGAGGAAGTAATTTTTTTTTTTTTTTTTAAATCTACCAAAAAAAAAAAAAAAAAAAAAAAGTAATTATTTAATCAATACGAAATTTTCACCGACTTATTAAGTGAAGAATGAACTTTATAACCGTGTACTTTTTTTTTTTTTATATATAATCGATATATATATATATATATATATATATATATATAGCCTACAGCTCCCCTTTCTTTATTTGTGGTTAAAAACATGCTTAAAATAATCAGTCAAAACTGAGCAAAATATATTGAAGGGGAGGGGCTGAGGGTTGTAAATAATAATAAGAAAAAAACAACAACTGTGCACGTATCAGATTTGCAGGTTGAAAATCCGAATTTTGAATGTGTTTAATTTTTCATCTTTTGTGTGAAATTCGTTGAATATGTTAATTTTTTCAGATTTGTAAAAATAAATAATAAATAAATTTTTTATATTTTCATTATTTTTACAAAAAAGAGTACTTTTAAATCTTTGAAAAGTAAATCATTAATTTTCTTTTAGTGAGCCCAATATTGCTAATATACCATTAAATAGAAAATGCTTTAAATAATTGTGATTTTACTAAAAATTACTATAATTTCTTTTCAACAATTTACCGTTATGTGGTATTACCTCAGCTATGGTAGACCATAAGGCCTACAAACAGCTACGGTAGACCATAAGGCCTACAAACAGCTATGGTAGACCATAAGGCCTACAAACAGCTATGGTAGACCATAAGGCCTACAAACAGTTGTTATCTCCCACTTTCCCTTTTTGCTGTGACTTGCGCTTGACTTACTTGAAAGTGTGGTGGACTTGCATCTACCACACTCTCGTTCAGAAACACTTGGTCCTGATGGCAAACCAGGGTCAAGACAACCAAGCGTGATACTAGATGCAGAAGTTGTCTCCAACACATACAGTGCCTAACATTCCCAAAATAGTCACCCATCTGGTACTGGCCAGCCTCATCGTTGCTTAACTTCTGGGGGTTATGTAGGCAACAAATATATATATGTATCGCTTATGAAAAAAAGAAATCTATTATAAAGTTGATTCTTCACTTAATCGTCAAAACGTTAAATTTATATGGAAATTTACAGGACGAAATGAACTCCATTTAGTCCTGTAAAGGCTACAGTAGTTTCATCAATCGTATCATTCTCATATCATTTCTCTCCATGCAACGCATATCCTCAACCCTCATTGGCCAGGCTTTACTTGCATACATCGTCACACTATGTACACATGTCTTACAGATCCTTGCCTCGATTGACAATGTAATTGCTCCATCCAGTGTAATTAGTTTTAAGAGAATATTGAAATATATCCCAATGATTATTATCACAAAATTAAATTGTCCGGCAGCAAAGAAATAGACAGTAGGTAGGTAGGTAGGTAGGGGTCGACTGTCTCTAAAGTTAGCTAGAAATGGTCAGACAGCGGTCAACATTTTTAGCAGGAGTTGAGAATGAGAGCCAAGAGTCATATTTTATTCAGTCGATTCCTTCACCTATAAATGAATAAATAATAAAAAAAAATCTATTCTTCCTTTGTTAGTGGAGAATGTATTCACAAATCGCTGAGTGAATTTTCAACCAACAATGACATTTTCTACATAATTTCATTTTCGTATATTTTAATCTTTTTCTCATAAGAAAAAAAAAAATAAATAAAAATTAGAGAAAGCTGACCGGTTGGGTTGACTGAACAACATTTCTTGCTGCGTCTTCTGTTCGGTCGTCGTCGTCGTCATCAAAGATTCTTACCAGAAGAAAATATAAACAGCTGTTGCGAAATCGTTCAGCCAACGGTAAAGTCTATGATGTACATATAAGACGAGTTTTTATTGTAGACATATTTAAACGTACCTATCATCATGGGTAAATTCACATGCATTCAACTTATAACAAGTTTGATTGGATGCTACAGAATATAAATAAAACGAATGGGAACTGGTTTTATTCTTAAAAAAAAAAAAAAAAAAAAAAATTATATATATATATATATATTGGAACAATGACAGATGCTTTTATATCTAATATACATGTAGTGCATAAAATATAAGCTATTTTTATATACTATCCCCATGGTTTCATGCAGATGCGACCGTCATTAATGTTAAAATAAAAAAAAAAGGGGGGGTTGTTTAGTCCTCTCTCACTGCAAGAACTTACACACCGGGGTCGGAAAGTGGGATTGAGACATCAGCGCCCCTGAGGAGAGGCACTCTGACCTACAAAAAGTGCCTGAGCAACACTGTCAGCATTCCTCAGTGAGGGTGCCTCAGGCAATTAGCAATAAACTAACTCCTTCTCAAAGAGAGAAGGCAACACCTGGAAGGGTGGATCGCCTAGAACTACACAGAACTAAACTCCCGCTGCAAAGTAAACAGGCATCATTACGGAATGGTCTAATCTCTGCTGATTTTGGGGGCCTAAGATAAAAAAAAGAAAAAAGAAATGGGGGAGAGAGAGGAGTGAAAAAAGAAATGGGGGAGGGACAGAGGAGTGAAAAAAGAAATGGGGGAGGGAGAGAGGAGTGAAAAAAGAAATGGAGGAGAGAGAGATGAAAAAAGTAATAGAGAGAGATGAGAAAAGTAATAGAGAGAGATGAGAAAAAAGAAATAGAGAGAGATGAGAAAAAAGAAATAGAGAGAGATGAGAAAAAAGAAATAGAGAGAGATGAGAAAAAAGAAATAGAGAGAGATGAGAAAAAAGAAATAGAGAGAGATGAGAAAAAAGAAATAGAGAGAGATGAGAAAAAAGAAATAGAGAGAGATGAGAAAAAAGAAATAGAGAGAGATGAGAAAAAAGAAATAGAGAGAGATGGGAAAAAAGAAATAGAGAGAGATGAGAAAAAAGAAATAGAGAGAGATGAGAAAAAAGAAATAGAGAGAGATGAGAAAAAAGAAATAGAGAGAGATGAGAAAAAAGAAATAGAGAGAGATGAGAAAAAAGAAATAGAGAGAGATGAGAAAAAAGAAATAGAGAGAGATGAGAAAAAAGAAATAGAGAGAGATGAGAAAAAAGAAATAGAGAGAGATGAGAAAAAGAAATAGAGAGAGATGAGAAAAAGAAATAGAGAGAGATGAGAAAAAGAAATAGAGAGAGATGAGAAAAAGAAATAGAGAGGGATGAGAAAAAAGAAATAGAGAGAGATGAGAAAAAGAAATAGAGAGAGATGAGAAAAAGAAATAGAGAGAGATGAGAAAAAGAAATCGAGAGAGATGAGAAAAAGAAATAGAGAGAGATGAGAAAAAGAAATAGAGAGAGATGAGAAAAAGAAATAGAGAGGGATGAGAAAAAAGAAATAGAGAGGGATGAGAAAAAGAAATAGAGAGAGAGAGAGAGTTGAGAAAAAAAAAGAAAGAGAGAGAGTTGGAAAGGGAAGGTGACTGGGCGGGGGGGGGGGAAGATGCGTTATTATAGAGTGAATAATGAAAGATTTCTGAACATTCAGGATACCCGACCACCACCCCAAGAAGACCGAGATCGGTATTGTTATGGGTGGGGGTGTATAGGTCCTGTTGATCCACACTGCTCACACTTTGAATAGCTACAGAGATTTACTGATCGACAACTCCCCATTTCCACCCGGCTGCCGTGCATAAAATCCACAATCTGTAGCTACCAAGCACTGGGTTGCTTTGTTGGCAGAAGCGAACGGTCGGTTACAAGTCAATGGTCAGTTGACAGAAAGAGAGAGAGAGAGAGAGAGAGAGAGAGAGAGAGAGAGAGAGAGAGAGAGAGAGAGAGAGAGGGCTTTCTAGATCAGAAGCACTTAGCGGTGCAATCTTTCCATGACATTACATTTCTATTAAAAAGAACCACATCCCCTCCGCTATTATATAGCCAAACATTTGAAGCCATTTCGGTTATTGTCATTTTAGCTTTTAATATATCTGAAGCGGATGTGACATTAAAGCTACAATCTAAACGTCCCTTAGGTGCTTGTGTAGATTGGTGATCTTTAAAACCAACGCATTTTAGGTGAAAACATCACATACTATGTGTCATGTCGAAACTAGTGAAAATTAAAAAAAAAAAAAAGAAAATGTAAAATTAAAAAAATTTCTTTTAATATTTTGAGATTGTTCTTAAAAAATGGTGGACTCTTAATTTTAAGCTAAGAGTTATCTCCCTTACTGATAATTACTTTTGCACTTGATTACTCTCGTAATTTTTGGAACTAATACTAATTTCGACATGGCACGTAGGTATGTAATAATGTTTTCAATTGATGCGATTAAGTGATTTCGGCAGCCTGTAAGATCTCCTGTACACAGAAGGAGTGAAGAAAAGAGAAAAAAAAAAAAAAAAAAAAAGTGGCCACCTTTTTATGTTTGCTCAATATGCAAATGAGGCGCTTCCGGTTGGATAAAAAAAAGAGCCTGGTTTTACAAAAGGGA
This sequence comes from Euprymna scolopes, assembly GCF_053919585.1. Classification (NCBI taxonomy): domain Eukaryota; kingdom Metazoa; phylum Mollusca; class Cephalopoda; order Sepiida; family Sepiolidae; genus Euprymna; species Euprymna scolopes. The sequence goes on along the minus strand of NC_136517.1, from coordinate 34,787,126 downwards.
GATTTGGGGACTTGACTATTGAAGTGGTGAGTTGTGTCAACTGTGCGTCGTGTTTTACAGTTGAGACATTCTTGATAGCGAAACGTTTTTTTTTGTTTTTTTTTTAATTCTTTTTAAACCACACCTGAAATGCATTGACATAAAAACTCCCCCCCCGCAAAAAAAGGGGGCACTATGGATGAGAAAACAATAGGTCAAAAGTTAGAAAGTTATGTTTGTAATAAGAGGAAAAATACTCCCCCAAAAAGGAACACTTTGGAATAATACTGCTGGCTATCTATAAGTAAATACTTTACAATGTGTCAAACACAGAACAGCCTTCGGACTAAGATCACAGTTTAGTATCTGTTTTGCCTAACTATAGAAGGGTTCTACCTACATTGACAAAGGAACTTGGGTGTAGTATCTGTTCTGATACTACACTCAAGTTATTTTGTCCTTAGTCCTTGCAGGGAAAACCCTTCTAAATTTTCCTTTTTGCCTCCTTCCAGAGTGCCCCCCTTTTTTGAGGAAGCTGGTTTTCTCGCACATTAAAAACGACCTTGTATCGTATTTTGCTTTCGTGGGGAAGCAAATAAATACCAACAGAAAGAAACGTGGGAGGGGGGGGGACTTGAAGCACTTTCACACAAACTGTATTTACCATTAGAGGGAGGAGGGACGAAAAGGCAAGTTGATGTCAAACCTTAAAAGATTTACTGCTAAAATTTATTTAAACAAAATAAAAATATATAAATAAAAACAGCCTCATCAAACTCAACAGTGGCCAATCTAATTTTAGTGCCTCTGTTTTAGATTTTAAAAAAATACTCTAGTGGGTGGAGGAAGCTGATAATATAATTCATCCCCACCCGACCCTCCCCAGGCTCAGCTTCAAATCTTCAGAGTAACCAAGTTGAACAACCTACCACCCATATCCCACCCCATAAAAAAAATAAAAATAAACTTACCCATAACAGTCACCAAAGTGCCCTATGTGGTGGGACTTGATCATGATGAATGATCCCCTTCCTGCCCCACTCGCACACACCTACCCCCCCCACCCACCCCTTGTTACGTTTGGTAGCCTAAGTGTCAAGTAATAAAGATGTTATGTAATTTGTGGCAGTGTCATGGGGGGGGGGAGAAAAGGGATGAGGGTTGGAACAGCAGAAATATATATATATATATATATATATATATATATTGCTGTGCTATATTTGTCTTCTATTTTTAACCAGCCATAAGTGGTTTAAATTTTTCTATTGTAATAAATTTGACATCTGGTAACGAGGCACAAATAAATAGACCAATAAGTAACGCGCAGCAGCAAGAACAAGAATTACAACAAGGTTTCACATGAATCTAACATACAAAACTAATTGCTAAAATCAAAAATGCAATAGCCTAAACTGCTAAAAGCTGTAACATAGTAGGGGCGGGGGGGGGGGGGTTAAGTCAATTATTCCAATAATAACATAATTACTCATTCAGCCACAAGTATAACAGTACTTTTCTCTAGTGGCAGGAAAATGTGACACAAGGATCGGAAAGTGGGATTAGAAAAGAGAACATTTTGGCTTACAAAATAAATAAATAAAATAACAACGCTTGGACAGCCCCATCGATATTCCACAGGAATGGCGCCTCAGGCAATTAGCAATACACTAACCCTTTCTCAAAGCATGAGAAGGCAAAGTCTGGGAAGGTGAACCTCCTAGAACTACACTGGACCAAAACCGTACCTCAGCCACCTAAACAATGGCGTTGGCTTTGGGGATGGAGAATGTGTAATCCCCGAGTTTCTTCACAGGTCCTCAAATCGAAATAAGAAAGGAAAGAAAAAGAGAAAGGAAAGAAAAAGAGAAAGGAAAGAAAAAGAGAAAGGAAAGAAAAAGAGAAAGGAAAAAAGAAAAAGAGAAAGGAAAAAAGAGAAAGAGAAAGGAAAAAAGAGAAAGAGAAAGGAAAAAAGAAAAAGGAAAAAAGAAAAAGGAAAAAAGAAAAAGGAAAAAAGAAAAAGAGAAAGGAAAAAAGAAAAAGAGAAAGGAAAAAAGAAAAAGAGAAAGGAAAAAAGAAAAAGAGAAAGGAAAAAAGAAAAAGAGAAAGGAAAAAGAAAAAGAGAAAGGAAAAAAGAAAAGAGAAAGGAAAAAAAAAAGAGAAAGGAAAAAAGAAAAGAGAAAGGAAAAAAGAAAAAGAGAAAGGAAAAAAGAAAAAGAGAAAGGAAAAGAAAAAGAGAAAGGAAAAAAGAACAAAGAAAGAAAGAGAAAAAGAACAAAGAAAGAAAGAGAAAAAGAACAAAGAAAGAAAGAGAAAAAGAACAAAGAAAGAGAAAAAGAAGAAAGAAAGAGAAAAAGAACAAAGAAAGAGAAAAAGAACAAAGAAAGAAAGAGAAAAAGAGAAAAAGAGAGAAAGAAAAAGAGAGCAGAAAACAGAAGAGTGCTAAGAGAGATGGTTAAAACGGAATCTTCATCCTACAAAAAAACAAAAAAACATGAAGGAACCAATCTTCCTACCCTCCAAATTATGAATGGCAAAGTTTGTTTTTATTGTGTTTTATTGCATTTGTCTTGTGCAAATGGCATCGTCTGACGGCACCACGGGACAGGAATGTCTTTGAGTAGGATCACAATCCAGAAATGGTTCCCTTCACCTGAATGATAATGTATGAAAGGAAACTCCTGTGCTATGGCGAGTAAAACTATTTGCCATCTTTTCTTATTCACCGATTCTGCTTCCCCAATCCACCTTCAGAATTAGGAGGAGGGGGGAGTTCCTGCCTTCATGGCTAACTTATTCTCATGGACAATTTTTTGGTTTTCTAATTCCATTGCTAGTTTTGCAAACCACCCCTAATGTGGTAGCATGATAGGAATTGAAGGATTTCTTTTGTTAAAAAAGAGAATGCAAGGAAGCATGAGAGATACAAAAATAAATAAAATAAGGGAAAAGAAACGAGAAAGAGAGAACCAGAATATACAAAAAAATAAAAATAAAAAATAAAAAATAAAAAAAAATGAGAAAAAAAAAGACAGACTCGAAAATTGTAAATCGGAAAATGAAAAATTATATAATTTTTTCATTTTAATAATTTGTTTTCTAAATCTAGAACTTTCTACATTTATATAAATGAATAAATAAAAAAAAAATTAACCATAAAGGCCAACACAAGTTGAATGGAAAAAAAAAAAAAGAAAGTCTAACCAAACTTCGAAGAATAAAAAAACAGTGCTACAAGAAAAGACAAAAGAACTTAGTAACTCCAAACCTATGTTTTTTTATCTGAGACCAATCTTAAGTACCCAAGCTCCCTACACACTTCTTTGGTAATCAATACAAGAAAGGGAAAACCTCTCCAAACACTATGCCCAACAGCTGTAAGAGAAAAGGATAAGAGATTAGGGCCCTGGTCAGTAAATCAAAACTACCATACACTTTTTTTTTTCTTTTAAGAGAAAGAAAGTGTAAAAAAAAAAAATTAAAAAAAAAAAAAAAGTTTTACTCAAGCCAAGAGATGGAACATCTGGAGTTTCTGACTGGAGGCAAGTTTTATGATCTGTCAGACCTTTTGGTTTTCATTGCTATTAGAAAATTCCATAACTGTTCAGGCGAAACATGCTCATGAATTGTGTAGCAACATATTACCGCTTATGTAAAACAAATAGAGAGTATACCTTGCTCTACTTCGGTATTGAGCACTCTTGTATTAACCTCATTAAACTTCATTGGTTACTTAACCTCTGGAAAACAATAACCTCAGATTATACATACACACACATATATATAGACACACATTAAACAGCCATAAAGGGAACAGTATCTATTCTTAAAAGAGTCCTCGGATATAAATTTAAATCATAACGGAATCAAGTTAAAACTTACTGAAGTAAAAAAAAAAAAAAAAAAAAAAAAAAAAAAAAAAAGCAGAAGTGCCCGGCCTTACCGGTCGTAAAATATGCTTAAATATAATGTATATTATTATAATGTCAATTCTCTATCGATTATTATATATTACATTGTACCCAATATATAGTAGCGATTTCAAAAGTGTGTGTGTGTGTGTATATATATATATATATATATATATATATATATATATAATATATATATATATATATTATATATATATATATATATACATACAATTTGAGTGCCATCAGTTAGAATCGAAACTGACACCAAAATTAAGAATTCTTGGTAAAATTATTATAAGATTCAAGCAAACAAAAAACGCTCGGACAGTTCGCAGGGTTTTATCATTAATATATATCTTACACACATGACTAACGTTCTGCATCTATTCACTTGCTTCAACATTATAGAAAACAATTCTTGGTAATCTGGAGGTTGAATCCCAGAGAGCATATTCAAAAGTAACTGGGTTTGAATCCTTTGATTGGCAGTAATTATTACTTCCTATACTGATGATTGTGTAAGTATGAAACACTAGTCTGTACGTAGAAATGATCACACACACACACACGGGTTGATATACCATAATACAATGAAAAGAAAAACGACAATGACAAACATTTTATTGATGCAGAATCTTTCCTTTTGTTTTCAGAAGCCAAATATATTACAGCAAGTTTGTTTGGTAGTTACAGATGCAATTTGTTTTGCTTTCGTACTTGTCATAATGCATTTACGTCGGAAAAATGACAGAAACGGTTTGTGCTAATTTATTAGGTTTTATAGCAGCTTTGGTGTGGCCAGTAGTGACCGCTGGCCATCATCGTGCAAGTTATTAGAGCCCAGAGGCCAGAAGAGACGATATAAATAGAACCATGACAAGGAATCAATACTTACCATTGATGAACCATTAGCTCAACCATTTCGGAGATGGGGAGAGGAGAGGGGATAGGTGGTAGGTAAAGAGAAAGAGAATGCACATACAGTCAATACGCCTTGTCATTTATACTTAGAGTGCTCAATACCAGGAACAATATAAGTCTGATTAATGTAGACATACGATTAAATTAATTTTTATTATAATTAGAAGAGGGATTCTAGACATAAGGTTTAGTCATATCTTAATCTTCGTGGAGGAGACATAAACATGGTGTAAAACTTCTGTTTGGAGAATTTGTTTACCCGTCCTGAGACGGGTAATCTAATTTTGTATACATTTTTATTCAAACATTTTTAGCTACATATATACCTACATCTTTCAGTTGCAATCTTATTAGATTAACTCTTTAGGCCAAGTTAAAATGAGAATAAAAGGAAACCAGGCTCGAGTCAATTACTCAGAATTGCTGACTGACTTTGATTGCCTCAGAAGTTTCACAATGTATGCCTATAGTTGTGTAGCTGGGGGACATTTTTAAGATGATGCGGAGTTCATATTGGGGCACATATATAACGGGACTTATGTAATACAGACATAACGATAGTGATGAGGGAGAGAAGACATTTATGTATATTACAGTTCTGTTCTGCTTGAGACTTCATATATATATACTGACTGGAAATGTATACAAGTTCTTAACACAGAGGAGGTGAGATACATAATCTTGTAAGGGTTATACAATGTTCATTACAAGATGATTAAAAAGATGACACATGAAAACAGTTACAAAAACACAATGATGATTCTTTATTCATTGGTCAAATGCTGATGACGTCAGGAATTCACATTTGGGATCTACACAGTTTAATGTTCTACCCTTCGCTTCCAAAGCGGCAGATGACCACTGACTGCTAACTGGCTGACTCTTAACTCTCTCTCTCTCTGATTGACTCCCGACTCTTCTGACTGACCAGCTGACTGAAATTCGAACCCATAATATGGAGAAATGTCCTTTGTTCATGACGTCAGAAGTGTGTTTTTCAATACGTATTGGGACAATACATATAACGAATATAAATGAGAGAGAGAGAGAGACAGACAGACAAACAGACAGATTTATACTCATACAGTTTTGATATTTCTTGGGAACTTCATATTAGATACTGAATGGAGATGTATACAAGTTCTTAACACAAAGGAGGGGGAGATACATAATCTTGTAAGGGTTACACAAGGTTCATTACAAGATGTTTAACACATTACCTTTTGAATGTTGAAAGATGACACGTGACAACAATTTTACACAATCACAATGGTGATTCTTTATTCATTGGGCCGGTCGAATGATGATGACGTCAGGAATTCAAATTTGGGATCTACATAGTTTAATGTTCTTCCCTTCGCTTCCAAAGGACTGACTCCAACTCAACCCATTTGCTCTCAACTCTACTCTTTTGCTGACTCCCAGATTGACTCTCTGACTAACTATCTCCTATATTGAGAATCCCCCTTCGTCTATGACGTCAGAAATGTGTTTCCCAAACGCGAACAATTCACATGGCTATGCATGTTTTTCCAAACACACTTTTAACAACAAATGAATTCTCAACATATAATTCTAACCTATTTTTTTAACAATATATTTTTAATTTGTATTGTTCATTCTTTAACTGACATTTTTAATATTCAGTTTTCTAAAAGAATGAACAATCAATTCTTTTTACGATATAAACAATATCTAAATATTTCTAATAGAATTTAAAAATAGACTAAATTTCTAACATTCCAATTCTTAACCTTGCTTACAAGGTTTGAGTCTCGGTCTCATTTTCACCTATCTAATAATCTTATTTACATGGAAAGGAGACAGCCTTTCCCTATAACAATATGTTGCCAAAAGATGGTATAGAAACAAATGTACTTATCTTAATTATTTATAAAATTCTATTGCTTTAGGAGCAAAATTCATTTGGAACAGAATTTGAAAGCATGGGTTTAATTTAATTAAATGTTTTTTTAATTAATGGTTACACACACACACACACACACACACACACACACACACACACACACACACACACACTAAGTGACCCGTTTGGTTACCCATTCAGTTTGGATTAGATTGGTTGAAATCAAAAAAAATCTGAGTTTTCAAAACCAGTTAAACAGAAAAAACAAAATCATTAGTCGCATTCTGTTCACTATTTATTTCCATACCGGTTAAATAGCATTACTATCTGTGGTTCCTTTTTTTTTTTTTTTTTTTTTATAATGGACTATTCCAATCTCTTAAAAAGAGAAAGAAAGCATGTCAGTGATGGTGACACAGAGTGATAAACACTACAAAATAAGAGCAAAGGGGAAAGTCAAACGAGATATTGTGTGACAAGATGAGATAGATAGGAACTTAGTAAAAGCGAATTGCAGCAAATTATAAGGATTAAAAACTGCTTTTTTTTTTTTTTTTTAACTTTTTTTTATTTTTAAAAAAGCTAACTCATACCCAAAACTGAAGAATATTTTAGTAGGTATTTTGTGAGATTAATATATATCTGATTATAACTAAGGTTTTAATTGCTAACATCCTATTATTACATTTGGTTTATTTATTTGGATTATTATTAGTTATAATCATATATATCTATGGAATAGATTAGAACATGAAATAGGGTGATCTATTTTACATTATGCAGAATTTAATTTAAATCTGATTATATTATATATATATATATATATATAAACATTAAGAAAACAAACGTTTATTAAACTGGCTTTACACACACACAGTTATACTTAACCGGAACTGCTCTGGAAGCATTGCTGTACATTTTAAAAGTAATACAGAAAAAGAAAATTTTTTTTTTTTTTGGTTTTATTATTTCAATAATTATCTCAATAAAATTTAGATTAAAACTAGAGCTAAAAATTTGTATAGGTCAGGCTGGATTATTTAATAGGAAAGCCCAAAAAATTGTTTACATTGAACTTGGAAACTTATGTTGCTGCCAGCTAGGAAGCAGCATCACAATACCGTGTTCTACAGATAGGTAGTTCTAGAAACTTCTTATAGAAGCGCAATTTAATTTTATGAACAAAAATTAAAATTTACAGCAAGTAGCTAGTCAAGTTTTTACTTTGAATGTTTTTTATAAGCGAGAAACACAGAAACGTGAAATGGTCACAAAATTTTATCAATATATAGAAGAGATGAAAACAAACAAAAACAAAACAAAATGCAGCTAAAAATATGAGTTACCTCTCTTACATTATTTGAATCATTATGCAAAAATTGTTGACAACCGGAATAATAATATATTAAACAAAAATGAAGCAAAAGCCAAATCGATATTCTAAATAAGCTGCTGAAAGGAAAAACGAAGACAGAATGGCTAGGTAGAATCAAATATCTGTGTCAAATGCGATGCTATTTAAGTCTAAATGATAACATCCTGCTGACTTAACTTTATATATTAGATAGATTATTATACATAATATGTCTCCAAATTAAACAAATACAAAATAGTAATTTTCCATAATTTCCCATTTTTTCTCTTATTTTAAAAATTCCCTAAACAGAAGTCTGTTATTCTTGCAAACACAGGAACGGATATGGAGACCCAAATTGCAATCACATAAATGTAAATACTCGTTCGTTGTCCCTGATGAGGGTAAAGAAAGTTTAAAAGAAATAGAGAAGGGAAGAGGGGAGATTAGAAGATGTAAATAACATACTCACAGAGAGAGAGAGAGAGAGAGAGAGAGAGAGAGAGAGAGAGAGAGAGAGAGAGAGAGAGAGAGAGAGAGAGAGAAAGGAAAAACAAGGAAAGCAACTAACCCGAAGACCCCTTTTCCAACCCAAAGAAAAAACAACCTCTGTTTAGTGATAAAACGGCAGGACAAACTGTTTTTCCAGATTCTCTGTTCGGCTTAAATATCGGCTGCAAGAAAGGTAACACCAAAAGCTTCCTTGCTGGAGTCTCTACGAGTTCCCTCCCCTCCTCCTCTAATGAACTCAGCCTCATCTCTGCCCTATTTTGTTTTTATTTGCTTACCCCCATCACAGATGAGGGAGGAAGGGCGCACAGGATGATCACTGCGACAACCTACTCCCTCTCTACATCAACAGTCACCATACCCCCCCCCCCGCCTCCAAGTTTCATCTTTAAGTGTCAGAAATAAAAATAATAAAAAATACAACTGATGCTTTTCTCAGGCCTTCATATGGAAGGAGAGGAAACAAATCTCGGAGAAAAAAAAAATGAAGAGGGAATGAAGATAAATATAAAAAAAAGAAGACTTGAGAGAATTTCTGGAAGTGTTTTTACAGATTTTAGTATGACTGCTCAGAAGTAAGGAATACCGGTTTACATGCGAACAAAATATTTTCAGGTTTAGATTTCGAGATTTTGATTACGACGACTCGCAGCTAGGATTTTATTGAAGCAAATTTATACTTTTTTAAAACTTTGGGGAGGGGGGCAAAATCAACACAGATTAGAGCATTCCTGTAATGATCTGGTCCCTGTTGATTCCTGTGCAGTTCTAGGAGGTTCGCCCTTCTAGGCTTTGCTTTCTCTTTGAGAAGGGGTTTATTGCTATTTGCATGAGGCGCCCTTGCCGGGGAATGCAAACAGGCTATCCAGGCAAATTTTGCAGGTCAGAGTACCCCTCTTTGGGACAGCTGACTTTTCTACCCCACTACCCGACCCTGGTATTTAAGTTCTTGCAGTGGGATATAACTAAAAAAAAACTAACCAGTGGGTTCTTTGTGCCTTGTAATTAAAAATATACTTAATTCTGTTTCTTCGGACATTTGTGGCAAATATTGGTCAGTGTTTGTATTTTTTAAAAATTATATTTCTAATCGATTTTAATATTTAATCCTGATTAATACTTTATTTTTAATTAGTTACATTTGCAAGAGGTAGAAACACTAATACAATCGAAGTCCTCCCACTACCACTTATATAAATAAATATATATATATATATATATATATATATATATATATATATATATATAAACCGGATCTTATTTAACAAGAAATATATATATATTGTATGCATAAATGTGACGTGTTTTGATTGGCTAATTATTTTTCATATAGACGCCATCTAGTTCTGCAGAGATATAATGATTAAAAACATTGAAGCGTTAGAAAAGATTTTTTTTTTCCTTTTCATATATTTTTAATAAATATGTCAATAATATAGAGGTCGGTCTCTCCCACCCAATCATCCTCCAAAATAAGACATGTATTAGTTGACAAGAAAGAGAAGAGCCCCTGGTGACGTAAAGCGCATTAATGAAAGATGTCAATCATAGGTAAACTTTTATTATTATTATTATTATTGTTATTAATTAATTAATTAATTAATTAACTAGAAGAATATCTGTCCCTGGACAAGTAAAATTTATTCTCCAAACAGAACAGTGTTATACAACTTCTACTTCTTATGAAATTAAACTACTAAACTTTACGTCTAGAATCCTTATTCTAATAGTGAACAGAATCGACCATATGATTCTGATCGTAGAAACTGCCTAAAATTAAAGGTTTAAGGAGTCTTAAGAAGAAATCAAACTCAGTGAATCTTGGTTTTATCAGTATCTAATGACTGGATAAAATTTTATGCAAATCTAAGAAATTTGACATAAAAATTGTACATCATGTCCATATTAGGAATGCAAAAAAGCCTTTAAATTATTCCAAAGAAATGAAATTTGAGAAATATTTTTCATATCTAATACCTATTAGATTAGAAAAAGGATTCTCGATAAATGGTTTAGTATCACTGTATATAACGGACACATTAAAAGTGGTGCAAAACTTTATTTTGGAGGTGAGGTGGGAATTGATTTTACCCATTTTAGGACGTATATTATATCTATATAATTATAAAACTTTTGGGGCCGTCCTTGCTTGCATCTTATCTATCAAAAACATTGTTGTCATGGAAACCATTTAATAAAATTCACACTACTTTCTACAGTTCAACCACATTCAGTACAAATAAATTTCAGTCTTTGCTTGATTTGTAGATATAGTTTCAATCAAAACTGTTTTAGTTTCGATTCTAACTGATGATACTCAAATTATTACTTTTTTTACTTTTGAAATCGTCACTATATATTGGTACAATATAATATTAAATAATTGACTATAATAATAATACAAAATCTGCATAAATTAAAATATATTTAAGCATATTTTATGACCGGGCAATGCCAGGCATTCTTGCTAGTATATATATATATATATATATATATATATATATATACACACACACACACACACACACACACACACACACACACACACACACACAAGTGTAGTTAGACAGCATTTGTTCGTTTAAGTTTATTTAATTGAGCAAGATAAATTGCTATTGAAGGCAGGGGAAGATGGTATGTTGCCAAGTCAACATAAGCACTTTACTTGAACAATAAGAAGTATTGGAGAGAAAGTTCCAAGATCATGCAGAAAATACCACTTGCCTTCTATGCAATAAGTCAGCTTGATGGCATTGTGCGACGTAGCCAGGGTATTTTTTAAGAATAAGAATACTTCAGCCTCACAACTATGCCACCCCTTTTCCCCTGTATATAAATATGCATGTAATGGCTGACAGAGTCAGAAAGTATAAGGTTAAACTTGACCCCCCCCCGCCCCCAAGAATCCCCAAAACTTCAACCTAGACTCTTTAAAAAACTTTTCTTTTTTTTTTTTTTTTTTTTTTTTAAAGTTTTTCAATATCTATGTTGTCTGTAGATTCTTTAGAGATTAAAAATTTCAACTCTAGCTTTCTTACGAGTCAGACTCCTTTCAAAACTTCAGACTTCATCAGATTCTGAAACCCTAACCTTCAATGAGTTTCACATCAGTTTTTTGCAATGACCCTCATCATTCCAGTGGTTTACAACATCTGACATATTTTAAAAATTGCTTTTTCACTTTAAATATGGCACAGTGCCACTTGGGTGTAAGAGGCTACTATTTGAGACAAAATTTGACGAGACACTATGTAGGGAGTTGAGCAGCAAGATGTTTGTTCACATTACACTTGAACTTCTGCAAGAACTTGTACAGTCAGGGAAGCAAGGGCCAGAGAGGCAATTCCAAAATCTAGCAGTTAAAGGGAAGAAACTATTAGAGTAGGTTTTCTGGCATCTAGGGATCTCTACAGTGGATACTTTCTGTAACGGTGGTTGTTTGTGTAATTGTGAGGCAAGAGTTACACAATTTCCAACCACCCCTCTCCTGAATCAGCACTGCTTGAGTCCAGTGGCAAAGTGTAATCCCAGAAGACTGGAACCAATGCTGAGATAAGCAGAGAGCACATAAAGCACCTGAAATTCTCAAAGAGTCACCCATTTTAGTACTGGCCAAGCTCAATGTTGCTTAACTTTGACAATCAAAATGTGGAACTACTTGGACCGCTATTTGTATGTTTTCAAAACATTTTAGCTGATGTAACCTCTGACCGTCAAGTGCATCGTTTTGAACTTGAGAATCTAAATTTTTCATACTTAACCTTTTGATTTAATCCATATGGGTAGATTATTCTTATTCCATCAACCTAGATTGGATAAAATGTTATTTTTTAGCTATTATTGCCTGTAGTAAGGATTGAACCTTCAAACGATGGAAGATTATCACTTAGAACTGTTATTTATCAACCCTCTTATCCATTTCTATATTAGAATTGTCCACATAAACCCATAGCACAATGATTAAAGGCACGGATTAGAAATCAGTTCTAAGTGACAGTTTTAGAACAGTTGAAAGTTCAATCCTTACTACAGATGATAATGCCAAATGATATATTTCTATCTGATGATGGCTGACCGAACGAGAATAATCTACCCCTAGTTTAAATAAAGGGTTTAGTATGAAAATTCGAATAGTTTCCAAAATTCAAAGAGATGCATCTGAAGAAATTCGGGAGTTACACCAGCCGAAAACTGAAAATAACAAACAAGATCAGAACAGTTATCCGAATAATCCAACTAGTCCAGCGTTTTGCTAATTCCTACATGTCGGAGTTCATTTCAACAGCCTACATGCCTATCTTTTTTACAAAAGGTCATGATCTGAATTAAACAAAGAAATAAGCTAAAAATATTACCAAAATTTAGAGAATTCTTGGAGCTCCAACTTTATGCAAGTACTGGAGTGTTGGTAGGAGGCGGTACAAGTTTAGAAACATGTTTCAAATCATAGTAAATAGTGAAAAACCAACCAGGGACTGAAAACACCCCCCTAACCGGCATTCCACCCTCCCATCCTCCCCAGAAAGAAAGAAAGGGAGAAATAAGACAACTAGTCATAAAGAATGGTTTGATTCCGATTCAGATCTGTGCAGGAACACACGCTCCCGGGCAAATAAAGTGGCCAGGCCCCAAAGGATGAAGAACCACACATTAATTGAAGATAAAGCTTTATCGTTTGAATAATTGAGAAAGAACATAGCGTTTTCATTGGTTCTGGACTTGTAGTTTTGTTTTTGTTTTTATCGACATCCGAGCCCAATAATAAACGATAACAATACTGCTATTTATTTGTAGTCGGAAATAGACTTTTGTGTCCAACACACACACTACAAAAAAAAAAAAAAAAAAAAAAGGCTAAGATTTTCCTTGCAATATGTATATTCTCACCGATCAGTCAAATCCATGCGGTATAGTGTACAGAATCCCATTTTTTTTTTTAAAATCCTGACAAGGAAGATATCGTTCAACAAAGGCCTCCTGTATTATAATCACATATCTCACTTTCCCTCGATGATTGAACATCTTAGGGTTCTGCACTGGCAAAAAACACACTGACCGAAACAATATTCGGAAATACTGATGCGGAAACAGACAACATAACAGTTATGGTATTTAGTTCTCTCTCACTGCGAGAAATGTGACACCAGGGTCGGAAAGTGAAATTTGAATGCTGGCACTCCAGAGAAGCAGCACTATGACCTTGCAAAAGGTGCCTGTTCAGCCCCGTTGGCATTACCCGACAGAGGCGCCCCAGCAATAAACTAAACGGTTTTCAAAAAGAGAAGGCAAAGACTGGGAGGGTGGACCTCATAGAATTGCACAGAACCAATATTATACTGCAATCAACAGGGAACAGGTCATTATAGGAATGGTCTAATCTCTGGATTGTGGGACCAAGGGGAAAAATCCTATAGTATTTCTTTCTTTCTATTATACTTAGTTAATTTTTGGTTAAAAAATTCGGAAGACGATTTACATTTTCTGTTGAGAACCTATGTTGAAACAAAAACCGAACTGAATCTTTCATGACAAATATACAAATTTCTTTGTTGAATTTATAATTTTTTTTTTTTTTTTTTAATACTCTTTCAGCCCAACATATGATTTGGAACGTATTTAACAGGGGATTGTGAGGAGTTGAGTAACGAGATGCTTGTTCACATTACATTTAAACTCATGGAGGTTAGAATAATCAGGAAAGCAAGAAACCGAGCAGGAATTCCAACGTCTAGCAGTCCAAGAGAAGAAACTATTAGAGTAAAATGTTTTCCGGCATTTGGATACTTCAACAGTGAAGGAGGGGAATTTTGCTGCTTGTGTAGTTAGTCGTGGGGGGGGCGCCGAATTCAGAAGTATGTTAACTTTCGTTGAACTTATTGGGGAGGGGGCAGATAGAAAGAGAAACAGACATACAACGGCAGACAAAGAGACAATGAAAATTCCATTACAATTATTAAGCGGGAGAGAGAGAGAGAAAGAGAGAGAGAGAGAGAGAGAGAGAGAGAGAGAGAGAGAGAGAGAAACTTGAAAAATAATAGCAAAAACTTTTCAACCATAATCACTATTTAATTGCCCCCCCTCCTCCTTCCAATGTCAAAAGTGAGACTTTAATATGGGGGTCATTCAACTCTCGAAAAAGGGGCACTCTGTATTGACATTACTCCCAGTCGAAAAGTTTTTTCTTCTCTGACCGAGTACGAAACAGATACTACACTTTGATCATGACCGAAGACTAGAAAGTGCAGGAAAGCTACCAGACCTTAAAAACAATCTTTCCAATCACAAAAGTGAAACTACTTAGTTGTTTATCCAACCTTTTTGGTTGAGCGCGTTCACACGAGACATGGTTCATATTTAGTCGAGCGGTAAAAAAATGTTTAATTTATCTAAGTAATATATTCAGCTGGTATTAAAATCATGCCAATTATATAATAGATAGGTAATAAAATATTTTATAGTATTTAGAAATTATACTGACATAATAAAAGCCTTAATATGAAAAGTATAGAGAGGAAAAAAAGGAAAATAATGAGACAGAATTCTAGAACAAATTGTGCATATCTTGATAGGCATCTTAAGAAGAGGGGTATTAGTTTCTATCTTTTCTTTAACAAACATCTCATCTGAAAGCTCGCAAAAATGTCTATACAATCTTTTCTTTACATTTCAACTAGCATGACGATACAGCAGCATGAATAACAAAATTAGAAGAGAAAGTCGACAGAAAAAAAAAAAATTTTTTTTTTAAATATCGCTTTAAATGTTGGAACGAAAATTTGCCTGCGGGGGGGGGGGGGGCGCAGGCAAATTTTCTTCCCGTTAACTCCCAAAAGTTGGAATATTACAAAATCTGTCCACATTCTATCCGAGGTAATGCTTACAAAGAATATAGGTGCTCTATGAGTGTCTTGTGTAGTTTCCAACTTTTGGGTGGACACACACACGTGCGCTTTATATAATAGATCACGAAAATGTTTAACATTATTTTAAAACCATTTACACAAAGCCATCCACTCCTACAAACTTTTTATAGTATCTATATATTAATAAGATATCCTGTGCGTTCTTTTCTGTATCATGCTTACATCCGGGTCGTTTAATTGTTATGTACTTCCATTTCTTGTCATAAATAATTTTACCAAGAATTCTTCATAAGTTTTGGTTTCGGTTATAGATGACACTCCAGTAATCTTTTTTTTTTTTTTATAAATAATTTTATCAAGAATTATTCATAAGTTTTGATTATGGTTGAAGGAACTCAAGTTTTTATATATAATAAATTATATATATATATATATATTCATAAATTTTTATTTCGGTTTCAATTCAAGCTAATGCACCCAAGTCATATGGATATTTTTTTTATTTTTGAAATCGCAACTTTACAATATATAAAAATCGATAGAACATTAGTTCTATAATAATACATATGAAATCTGCAAGAATTAAAATATATTTAAGCATACTTTATGACAGGGCTTTGCTGAACATTCGTGCTAGCTTAGATTTTTGCAGTTTTAACAAAAGAGCTACAATAATATCAGAGTGTCTCCATTTACACTGAACATCTACAAAATACCAACATCAATATATTACATATAAAAGAGTCCACCGTGGAATTTCCACAGGTCCTGCTAGTCCTTCATTAATTATTTTGTAGAAAATGGCAAAAGCAACGCCAGTGGTAATACAACTGATTTTAATTGAGTTCCAATAAAGAATACACAGAGTATCAAAGAGTATTATTATGAGACACGATTGTTCAAGAATGTGTAGGACACTTCCACGCATCGGTTCAAATATGAAAAACCCCAGCTCAAGAGAAACATTTAGAACTGGGTATACGATTTTAAGAATTATGGGACAGTGAAGAACCTCAATGCAACCAACGAAAATGTCCAAGCAATTCAGGAATGGCTGAGCTGATTGATGGCATGAGAGAGAGAGAGAGAGAGAGAGAGAGAGAAAGAGTTCAGTTTTTTTTTCTTCTTTTTATCATTCCGTTCAAACTAGGAATGGGGCATCCTACTAGATGTCAGGCATACACCCGCTATCTCATACATTCCAAATCCAAGGGATTTTTTAAAATTATAACCATCCCATTAAATGCAATTGTTTGAATCCCTTTCACTTGGTTCACCGGGTATACTTGCCAGGTAGTTTTTGAAATTCTTTTTGTTGCTTCTATAATTACTGGAATGATGGAGATTTTCACGTTTTTTTTTTTTTTTTTTTTCCAGCTTTTTTTTTTTTTTTTTTTTTTACATTAAATCTTGGTATTTCGTTATTCCCCCCCCCTCCATCTCCATCTCAGCTTTATTTACCCCAGCATCACCGAGGACACTAACTTCTACTAAGGTTGCTTCTTTCTCCTTGTCCCATATCATTATGCCAAGTTTAATAGCTGTTTTCTAGTTATGTAGCTGCAGGAATTACATAGTCAGCATAGTTCGATATACTGTGTGCAAGAACAGTCACATTTTCCTTATTAGGATTAAAAAAAAAAAAAAAAAAAAAAAAGGGGGGGGTATTTTATGTTTTTTTTTCAATACATAATGAAAAGGGATTTGATTTTGTATATGTGCTGCCAGGCGTTGTCCAATTGTAAAAGATACTTATGAGAGAGAGGAAGAGAGAGAATGAATTAACATGTCATTTTTTTTTTTTTTATTACAAATGTAATAGTCATCATAACCAACAGGAAGATGACAGTGGCTCAGTGGTTAATGATATAGCCTGACAACACAGGTGTGCCAAATTCGAACCCAGTTTGTTCCACATAATTATCACCAACTACAAAGCATATATTTAATTATTAAAAGAAAATGCCATTACTTTCAAGGCTGTGTTTACTTTTTTTAAAAGAAATTATTTCAAAGTAATATAAGTTGTTAGTTCCTCAAATGTAGGCATGCATAAACGTGAACGGAAGTTACCATTCGAATTTCAAAAATTGATTTTGAATGTAAAACTATCATTAAAATCGTATAATTAATATTATTACTACTACTAATAAAAATAATAAAACCATTGCCCACATGCAAGAAAACTGAAGATCAAAAGATTCTGTAGAATATGTATTTTTTATTTATTTTGTTACTCTTTCGTATCAAAGACATATTACCACTTGGAATGTCAGGGGTTACTATTTGAGATTTGGAGTGGGGAGTTAACCAGCAAGATGTTTGTTCACATTATATTTAATCTTATGCAGGTTAGTACAGTCAGTGAAGCAGGAAATAGGAAGGGAATTCTAAAGTCTAGCAGTCTAAGGAAAGAAGATTTTCCAGCATCTAGAGACCCCAACAGTAAAGTGGTGTGATTTTGCTGCTTGTTGGGAGTATGTACATCGAGGGGGGCACGAGTATTAGGAGTTCATCAGAGCATATTCCATTAAAGCACTTGTAAAACATGCACGGGGGATGCAACAGTGAAGCAATGGGACAGGAAGCGTTTCTAAAATTATTATACAAATGAAGCATCTGGATAAGTGTGATTTGTGTATTTTCCGTTGGGTATATAACAAGGTATCTGAAAATAATTTAATGTATCATTAAATTAAATAATCCTTAAGAGTTTTCATATAAGTACGGTGTAGATAAACTGGAGAAAATCCACACACAAAAGAAAAACCAAAAAACTTTTGCATTTATTCCATTTGAGTAGAAAAATACCTGTCATGGGACAAATATTCTGCACCCACACCACGCGCATAAGTTAATGCAAATATTTGAAAAGAGAACAGTTCAAGGTCAACACTGCATGTCAAGGATTACAGTATGGTATACATGCACTGAAAACAGAAAAAAGCGCGGTCTATGCGTGGATCTCACAAAGCTGACTTGGCTTCTTGCTTCGGATCAGCCTAAGCACAACTGCCATCTGTTGTATGCGACTGAGGCTTAGGTTGCAGCAATTAGTGGGATGAAAGGCTAAGCAGCTCAATCAACAGGTATTTGCATGGACATTTTGCACACCTGAGATGGGGGTGTGTGTAAAAATTGGTTACGAGTGCGGAGAGGGAGAGGACATAGGTAGAAAGGAGGAATAAAGGGCAGGTGACAACTTATTTTAATGGAGAAATATTTAAACTTAGACCCTTCTCCCTACCACATTCTTTGAGAAGTTGACGTTCAGTTACAAATATATAATTTAACATGTTTGTTTTGTAGACTTATTGCCATCAACTCTTTAACCCTCTAACATCAGAGAGCATGTGTGTAATACGGAAACTCTGTTATTAGAATGTGACATGTAAAAAAAAAAAAAAAAAAAAAAAAAAAAGCAATCACTTAAAACAAGGTAAGATAACTCCTATCATATTCCCCAATTTAAAATAAGTTATCCCCCCCCCACTGCTTTTTATTTATAACTAGTTATTTAGAAATGTTTCATTCTAGCAGGCCGCCTGGCATTGCGGTCATAAAATATGCTTAAATATATTTTAATTAATGCAGATTTTGTATTTTTTTTAGAAAGCTAATTCTGAATCGATTATTATAGTGTACCTAATATATAGTGATTTCAAAAGTAAACAAAACAAAAAAAAAAATGATTTGTGTGCCATCATCTAGAATCGAAACCAAAACATAGCTCTTCAACCTTATCCGTTAGTAAATGACCTAAATCCATATGTAGACGAAAATTGCAAAAATTGTTTAGCCTATTACTTTTAATTAACGCATGCTTAAGAGAAAAAAAAAAATAAAATAAAAATACAGGTATAGTTGATTTACGCCAAGCCATGGTTAATGTGTTTTTTTTTCTTCAATTTTGACCCCTTAGCAACAATTTTTACCGGCTAAAACCTAAATCGAAAGTTTGCTACAGGTCCAAATACCTTAGATGTCAAATTTCAACTCTGTAGACTAAATATTCAGAGAGGAGTTCGGTAGAGACTTTTTGCACATACTCACCGATATATATATATATATATATATATATATCTCGGTGTGTTGTGTATATATATATTATATTATTGTCGTGTGCTAGAACATTTTCATCCTAAATTTTACATAAGTATTCAGAATATAGAAACTTTACTTAAATAAATTTCAGCGTGAAATGAAACTAATCACCTAATAAGAAACCATAAAATATAAATAATTAACATTCGTTTTTCAAAGCAATATGGAAATTAGTTAATCTTCATTCACGCACTTTTATTTTACTTTTACTACTTATAAATGTCTAAAAGCCACTCGAGGATAAAGGTGTAACAAGATGGATGGATTGATAGTGGGATGATGATGAATACGACGAGAGGAATGAAAATTTACACATACCACCTACTAAAAAAAAATTAAAAAGAACCAACAAAAACAGCTACATCAGAAAACAATTCTTTCACTTTTGTCAGAAACACAATTCACAAAATGAGAGGAGTAAAGGAGTCACCAGTTATCAAGGCTGAAAGATCAACATTTAAATGACGATGAATACCATGAAAGGATTGAAAATATTCACATTATATCCACTAAAACTGTTAACCTAACGAAGAAAAACAAAAACAGCAATTCTTACCCCCTTGTCAAAAGCATCACTTATGGAATTTAAGGATTAAAAGGACAAAATAGGGAGGGGGAGTAGCAGTGAGAGTTATGAATCTGTAAACCAAAATATGCACTTTCTACTAAGCATTTTCGTAGTCATCGTAGCAGACATTTGCTCAGTAGAAGAAGCAGTATCTGCACAGTCGTAGTTCAATATCGCTCCCCTCTAACCAGATAATCAATTAAAACATCCTTCACTTATAATGGTAATTGAAGGCAGAGAGGAGAAGTGAAGTAGCTACGGACTGAAGCGGAGATTCTCCAAAGTCAATTATGGATTAATGACCCAATATCAGTTTTTTTTTTTTTCTTTTATTACAGAAATCAAAACGAGACTGCTTACTCTGTTTGCTAGATTTGCTTAGCAGACAAGATTGTTCTTATGTGTTTCTAACACAGAAAAATTATTGCTTCTTATTTAGTGGTCGTGCTTTTCTCCCACTGCAAGAACTTAAGACACCAGGGTCGGAAAGTGCGATTGAAAAGTCAAAAAGTGTCTGGGCAGCCCCGTCGGCATTCCCGGTTAGGGCGCTCCAGGCGATTAGCAATAGACTAACCCATTCTCAAAGAGAGAAGGCAACGTCTGGGAGGGTGGACCTCCTAAAACTGCACAAAACTAAGCTCCCACCATAAAATCAACAGGGCCCCAAAGGTTATTACAGGTATGGTCTTGGGGGCCAAGGATAAATCCCCATTTGGTTTCTATTTAGAATTCGACATAAAAAAGAAAAAAGAAAATACAGTAAAGTTTTTTTATGATATACGTACTTGTCACGGAACAAAGATATCATATTCCAAAAATCAAGTAAATTGATGAAGTATGTTTTTTTTTTAACCAATAAAAAAATCCAAATTTACGTTTTTATTATTTGGAATACAAACAAAATCTCGGTAGTCGAATAAAGTTGTCCTTTAATTCTAACACTTCTAAAAAACAAACTGTTCCTGGCTCGCTCGTCATAAAATTTGATGTTTTTAGTTTATAAAAAAATAAAGATTACTTGATAAATTCATGTGATTTTTGGAATATAACATTCGTTCAGTGACGGGTATGTACACCATAGAAATTTGTCCGATTTTTCTGTATTTTTGTTTCGTTTTTTAAATCAAATTCTAAACAAGAACTGGACTGTTAACATTAGGGTTACAAAGTTATATAAGGTCACACAC
>NC_136517.1:34748362-34760862 GCF_053919585.1 Euprymna scolopes | reverse complement strand
ACTTTATATTTATGTTTTAGCCAGGGAAAATCAGTGCAAAAGTATGAAAATAAAAAAGAATTTGCCAGGTGAAGGTCAAGCAACGGCATTACAAATATGCATGTGTAACGTCATAGCTATTCAGGTTTTAATTTTAGCATTGTAGCAAACATATCTTCATAGCTCAGGTATTAACGTCAAAGGAAAAAGTAAATTGCAAGCTAAACTTTTTGGTTTTGATTCTCAGTGGTATCGAACGAGGCATTTTTTTTTCTTTTTTTAAACTTTTTAAATCGTTACTAGATATTGAGTTCAATATAATATAATAAATATGAAATCTGCATTAATCAAAATATCATATTTAAGCATACTTTACGACCGGACAATGCCAGGTGGCTTGCTAGTATATATATAAAATTATAATTATATATATACACACACACACACACACATTTATATATAATTTATTAATAATAATTCTTCGGAAATAAAATCTATCAGGATCACTACTATTAAAAAACATTTTTCTGTTACCATTGTCAGCTAAATACTCATTCTAAATATTCATTAAAAAAAGAAAATTCTACAATTCCTACAATGTAATTCTTTTTTAAATAATAATCTTCGTTTTGTTACTGTAAAAATATTAAATGCATTTCAATTTGTGCTACTTAATCGACAATATTATTTGATTTTGGAACAATTTATTTTAAAATGAATAAATCAGAATTATTTATCTCAGCAAAATCAGATTAATTACCAATCACACTCTTGTATGATAATGAATACATTCTGAAATCAATTTTAAAAATGAAATACTTATGCCTATTAAAACCTAGCAACCTACAATTGATATTACATATGAAAATTCTTAACGTAATAATTTATTCTGTGATGTTAATTCTAGACCCTGGAATTTAAACGTAATCTCTCTCTTGGATCTGCACAGGTTTATTTGTCTGTCACCTGAAGATTATTTGATGAAGAATCGAAAACGTTCATGATGCATGTGAAATGTGTGTGTGTGTGTGTGTGTGTGTGTGTGTGTGTTTCTTTTTCGGCACAAAAATAATCATTAGAAAAATGGTGGGGGTAGAGGGCAAGGAAATTCTATGTTTTCTAATACTTGCATGAAAAAGAATGCTGCTTAAACTTTTTTTTTTTTTTCATGAAGCAGTATCAAAAAATCATTTCACACACACACACACACACACACACACACACACACACACACACACACACACACACACACACACACACACAAATAGGCCTATATTCAACTCAACACTTCAACTATTTACCACAGAAACACGAAATAAAGGTTTCCAATCTTTAATTCATATATTTAGTTCATTTATATAAAAAGTAGAGTATAGAAACTTCACAAGCAAAAGAGTGACACGAGGAGCAAAAACAAATTAACAAACTTAAAACAAGATAATTTTAACGTTTCACGTTTACTTCTAATTAAAAGTCGTTACAAAATACAAACGCTATTTTTTTCTTCTGACTGTTGATAATAATGAGTCCGTAATGAAGAGAGCATTTCATTGCATTAACCCTCGGTTTGCAGGTCGGCAATCCGACAATTTATTTTGCTTGTAGATGGAAAAGAAAGAAAGAGCGAAGGAAAATGAAGAGAGTGAAGAAGAAGAAGAATAAAGTAAATAAGCGAACAAAAAAAAAAAGATAACGAAAAAAAAATGGATAGCAAAAAAAAAAAAAAAGAGGATAGCAAAAAAAAAAAAAAAAGAGGATAGCAAAAAAAAAAAAAAAGAGGATAGCAAAAAAAAAAAAAAGAGGATAGCAAACAAAAAAAAAGAGGATAGCAAACAAAAAAAAAAAGAGGATAGCAAACAAAAGAGGATAACGATTAAGTAAAAAAAGAAAAGGAATGGAAAGAAAAAAAGAAAAAAAAAGAAAAACGAAGAAAAAAAGAAAAGGGCGCGAAAGAGATGAAAGTACCGCTTTTGCGAATCATAATCGTTGTGACGATATAATATGTCTCTTTGGGTTTCACCTCGTTCCACAACTGCTGATAAACTCGTCCCAGGGTGTCAAGTTATGGACAAATTACTCACATAAATATACAAGTCAACTTAGGTTATGCCGGTTTAGAAAGAAATAAACTTAATCCGACCAATTACGGCAAGGAAAGAATAATCATTTACAAAAGACAGGTGGTTTGCCAATACTTGCACACAGCTATCATCTTAAAGTATGGAAGCCTAAAAGGGTAAACAAAAGTATTATTAACACTTCGTGCAGATGGCATTATAGTTATTGATAACTAAGGTTGAGGTTAATTTTTCAGTGAGGGTTGAGGTTAATGAATATTATATAGTGTTTTATGAACATCAGAAAGAATTGGTATCACATGACTCATCAATTTTATGTGGAGATGTCTAGATACACAAAAGGGGGCACTCTAAGATAAAAAATAAAATTGAGCCATTTGAAGAAGGGGGGTTCTTCTCCCTATTTACAATTGTAACGGCTACCCCCTCTCCCGCTCAGTTTAAGCTATTTTCCTTTCTATCAAGTACAGCGTACTGACTTACTTTCGACGATCCTGGATTAGGTTACACAATATGGCCAGTCAATATACCGATTTCATGGTTAAAGATCAACTATTTGTAGGCTCAACCGTACTCTTTGTTAAACTCCAAGGTTTCTCCCCCCCCCCCACTTAATCCCGTTTTAGTTTTGAATTTCTCATAGAAAAATAAACTTTCGGTATATCATGTTTTTAAAATGAAGTTGATCTATGTTGTGACTATGTTCATATATCCTTCACTTTAACAAGGGCCAATATGTATTTATTTGTATATAAATAAATACTTCCATTCCGTCACAAAATAAATAAATAAAAATTTCAACAACAAAACAAAAAGTATTTTGCGTGACTGCCATAAAAAAAAAAGAAGAAAACTTAGGTAAACAGACGTTGATTAACTCTGCTTCAGCATGAGACACACACACAGTGGACAGTGTGAAGGCCGAACGTTGAAACTCTAATATGAAATGCAGTTGGTGCCCTGGGTGTAAAAACTAACTTGTGTTGACTCAACGCCAACCAAATATGCGAGAGCGAATGGTCGACAGGTGCGCTAAGAATCGGGAAAGGGGAGGGGCAATTTATTCCAAAAGACAAATATTTATAAGATCTTTTTATAAACAATTATAAGGAAGAGTGGGCGCGGGGAATGATAAAACAAAAACGGTGTCAAATAGCTGAGATTCTTGGAGGTGCGGAACTATGCAATAAATGAAACATCTTGAAAAATTGGACAGAAGAAAAAGACTTTTTTAATAAACCTAGACTCAACTGTGTGAATGTGAATATATATATATATATATAAAAAGTGTTTGGACGATTAATCGAAATCGAAAAAAATAGGAACTTTCTGGAGTACCGAAATCAGTAAAGATTGTGCCTAGTTTTCAGTGCTAAAAACGATTCTTTTGTCTTTTTCATTTGATTTTGTTCAAAACAAAATCTTTCAGTGTTGGTACTAACGATAAAAATATTTATTGATTTTAAACTACCAGTAAAATTAAAATTATTAGATCATCCACCACAAGTGTATCTTTACGTTTGTGAAAATATCTACACATTAAACATGTTTTTACGATAATCAGGAAAAAAAAAAAAAAAAAAAAAAAAAATTAAATATTTAGAGATTTATAAAGAATCAGAATCATTAACTGTATTGGAATCGGGGAAAAATATTGGAATCGCCCCCTCACTAATATATATACTTACATACTGGCAAGGAAACTTGACGTTGCCTGGCATTGAATGAAGACCAATAAATGTTTCACATTTCCATATTTTCTTGTCATCGAAATTGAAAAATAGGCGATTTTTACCAATCAAATCGATTAATTACCTGCCCTAGTTGGGGACCCATCGCGGTGCACCGGGAGGAAGCTTCACATGCTTCATTGCAGTAACATTGCACTGTAGAGAACTTACTGTTGATTTCATAAAATTATTGGTTTAAATTGGTTTAATAGTTTGAATTAAAGTTTAAAATGCAAAAGTAATAAAAAAAATATGGTTTGATTGTGCTCTAAACAGAAACATGTCTAACCTGCCTTTGTCACATCAAAAAATCTATTAATTTCTGCTTGTGTGGTAATGAAACTTCTCAGATGCACTTGTGATATTAGGTTGTATAAGGTGTTTACTTTAGTATAAATCGCCTGTTCCTTATTGCATTAGATTGTTTCAATTATGGATACTTATTGAAGACATTCTGATAAAAAGAACAAAAAAAAAAAAAACGTGTTTAAAATTTTTTAAAACTCGCCACAGCCGTTTAGGAGTCCATAGAGAACACTCTCACAGTTTCTTTCGTTTATATATAAGTTATAAAAATATGGCAATTAAGCTACACAATATTCAGTGTTTCGTTCTTGTGAGAATTCATTAGGCTTATGCAGAAGGCTCAATACAACCACGATAGGAAATAGAGCTTATGCAGAAGGTATAAGCCTGATGAATTCTCACAAGAATGAAATGCGGATTATTCTGTGTAGCTTAATTGCCACATATATTTTCATAACTTACTACCTATGTATTGAGCACTGTTGAAGTAAATATGCATAAAATTATATCTTTGTATATTAATTTATGTGAGTAAATATATATATATATATATATATATATATATATATATATATAAGCAATCAGTAAAGATTAAGTTTAGAAGCCAAAGGGTTCTGTAAACTTGGATTAAATTAAATATTAATATAGTAATCCAAACCAAATAAAAAAAAAAAAAGCTTAATACAACCAAGATAGGAAATAGAGGTTATATATATATATATATATATATATATATATATATATATATATAACCGTTCGTAGTAATATCCATATAAAATAAAATTTGAATTGGTAAAGCTTAAGAAAGCCTCGTATAATTGATAAGTTTTAAAAAAAGGAAAGAAAATATAATTTTTTTAAACAGTTTAAAAACAAGAAAAAATTGCTATGAAAGTAGAAGGTGGAGAGATCCGACTTACTATTTGTTTTCTCAATCTAAATACTTGAAATCGATTTGTTACCCAGTAGATATATTATATATATATAAAAAAAAAAAAAAAATTGAGTGTCGTTCAGTCACGTAAAGTTCGGGTTTGAAGGTAGGATGCAAAGCCAGTAAAAAAAAAAAAAAAAAAAAAAAAAATTAACGGACAAAATGCAAAATTAGTCTTTTTTTACATGCTGTACCTTCCCTCCCCTTTGGCCATGATCAAAGTGTAGTATCTGTTCTTCAGATGCTGCATTTCCATTTCTTGTTCTCTCTCAGTGGAGGAGCAGTCCTTCATGACTGAGACAATTTTTTATTTTTGTACCTTTTCTCCACGTTAAAAAACGACCCTGGTGTCTAACTGTCCCGTAGGGAAGCATTGTAAATAGGTACAGATTAAACAGTGGTGATAGTTCTCCTGGAGGTTGATGGTTCAATCCTTACTACAGAAGATAATAACTAAGAATAACGTAAAAGTTAGCAATTCCACCCGGTCATGGCTGACGTAACGAGAACACTATACCCCCCCCCTCACCGTTTCAGTTCAAAATTCCATATAGATTCCAGAGTTAAAAATTTTCCAAGTTTGAAACAACGCACATGAAGGTCCGTAGTTAGGTGGAAATGTTGACAATTAAATAAAAACTAAAGCTCCTCCACCCCATCATACACACTCTTCAAAATTGGGATCTTATCACTGGATATCGTTTTGGTTTATACGATTAGAGAATGTTTAAATCTCAGATTTCACGGACGGAGATGAGTGGGAGGGTATTTTCGCACCCTGCCCCACTAATCAAGTCAAACTTGCCCATGCATGCTGTCTGGAACAATACAAAACTAGCCGGTATCGCTGAACAACGTGATTCCACATAATTCAATATATTTTAAAAAGTATAAGAAAACGAAAACCGTTGGTCAATATTTAAACACACAGCGACACCAGACTGACCAAGAATCAATGTGCCGAGGATGAAACGTGGAAAATTCTATGTAGCTTAATTGCCATAACACACATATACTAATGGGGGGGGGGCATAAAATACGCTTAAATATGTTATCTTAATTTGTCCAGATTTCGTATATATTATTATTACAGAGTAAAAAAAAAAAAAAGAAAAAGTATTTGGGTGCCGTGTACCAACGTGACACACATGAAAAAATAAATAAACTATGATGAATGTACAAAAGGTATAACGATTTTTTGAATTTTTAATCATTTTTGACCCTTAAAAATTATTTTAACCAGCCAAAGACCCATAAAAGAACGGTCCGTAAAAAATCCAATCATTTGAGGCTCCTGGCGCCATTCTGTGACTAAGTTTCGGGGGAGATAAAGTTTGAAAATATGATGATAGCTTTTATATATTAGATATGCCAAAAAGTGTGGTTGGTTCTACACAAACTATAAACAAATCATCTTCCGAACAACTTATTTGTTGTGGCGGAACATAATACGTTGAGATCGACGGCAGAGTGTGTATGTATGTGTGTGTATATATATATATATATATATATATATATATGTGTGTGTGTGTGTGTGTGTGTGTGTAGAGAGAGAGAGAGAACGAAATTCAGTTTTTGATAGATTTTTCGTTTCATGGAAAAAAAATTCAATTAAAACAAAAATATATCAGTGAAAAATGTATTAAAAAAAGTTTAACCATTTAAATAATTATTTTTATTGATTGATTTATTATATTTAAAAAGATATTCGTTTCGATTAATTGAATCTATTCGCCGTTTTACAGTTGACCTTAAGAGACATAACATCAACAAGTAGTTCGTTTGTGTATATGTAACATCACTGCGCTAACAGTTTTCTTTCCTTATTACTTGACTTTACACATAGGAAATGTTTGTTTAAATTTGTCCTTTAAGCCAAAAGTTACATTTTCCGACTGGCAATATATCCCCAGACGGGCAACGCCGGGTGAATAGCGGTAGTATTATGATTTTGTGAGACGACTACATGTGTGTGCGTATATATATATTATATATATATATATATATATATATATATATATATATCGACATGCTTTTCATGTCATATATTTTAAGATATTTAATGTTCAAATGTGTTCACGACTTGTGGAACATAACGTGTACGCGCGTATATATCAGAATAATGAGATGAATTCGATGGAAGGTAATAAATTTATATACGACAATCCCAGCCAAATAAAATTACTCAATATACTAGATTAAGCAAATTAAAAATTTACAATTAAATATTTCATATATATATATATATATATATATATATATATATATATATATATTACTGATTATTTAAAAACAAATCAGTCTTTACACTCTTTTGTTTATAGTTAAAAAAAAAAAAAAAGAAAATGAATTACGAACTTTTTGAAGACAGGTATTTAGAAACATTTCAACTGCCGAATAGCAAGTTATTTGAACTAGGTTTTAAATTCTTATCAAATCCTCATTTATTGCTTCTAAACAAGGATATGTTAAGAATTTTAAAAATAGATAGTTTGGAAAAGCAGTTTACAACCAATAAGGTATACGATATGAAAAGAAACTGGAATCTAAGGAAAATCTATCATGCCAATAATTATAGGAGCAACTGGTTCCATGAAAACCTGTTTAAAAAAAACTACCTGACAAATATACCCGGCGAACCAAGCGCAAGAAAGATTGTACTTAAAGGATAGGTTAGAATCTTAAAAGATCTCTCTGTTGGAATGTCTAAAAAAAAAAAAAAAAAAAAAAAAAAAAAAAATTTGAAAAAATATTTAAAAATTAACTGATGAAAAAAACTGATTAAGATGGACACAACATCGTAACAATTATAGTTTTATAACAATTGTGTTCAATTAATAATTTAATGATGGAACGATACTTTAATAATTAAATTTAATTTTCCAAATTATTTAAAAAACAATAATTTGATAAAAACAAAACAAACTATATATATATATATATATATATATATATCATTCACACTGAGGAAGATCGATGGATCGGTCGAAAATATTATGTGCTTTTGAAAGAAACTTTTTTTTTCCCCCAAAAAAACTTTTGTATTCCTACACGTCAACACATAGGAAATAGATACAAAAAAGATATAAACATTTAGATTTTTCATATTGATTTTATATATATATATATATATATATATATATATATAATCCCAAGCAATACCGGATAAGTACAATTAATGACAAACTACACTCTGGCAGGGCATAGAAGACAAATTTATTGAAACTATCATGAACGATGCGATTCATCACAGTAAAAAAGAAAACTGAAATAATCAGGAAAACTGGGTTTGTAATTAGTGCTCAATATCAAAGTAAGAGCTTTATAGTAATGTAGAAACAGGTTTCATATTACACTAGCGTTCTTCACTCAGCGGTGTAGATATATTGATGATCAGAAGTATTTTTGAAGGGAGGGAGGGAATAAGTTTAATTATTGTCACGGTTTGATAAAAAAAAAATCAATAACAATAAAAACTGTCAGCGTGGTGGTGTTCTTACAAAAGCAAACAAACAAAAAAACCTACAAACTGACTCTCCGCTTTTTTGATGTTTTCATAAAACGGCAAATGAATTTAACGAATCAAATTGATTTTTCCATTTTCCTTATTTTAAATCTTAAAACGAAAAAAATACGAAGGTAAATAGCCATGTAAGTTTTTCAATGCAATTCTTCACGTTATTTTGTGTAATTTTTACGTTTTATGAAACTAAAATCTCTTAAAAATGAGATCGCCAATTACTGATTGTAAAAAAAAATAATTTTTTAAACGATTTTAAAATGAATCGTACCTAAATCACACACAGCATAAATTCGCCCTTCTACTTAAAACTAGTAAAACCTTACTTTTCGCATTTTAAGTAAATTTAAAAAGTGACGTTCGTTTATATTTAAAGCTGAAAATTATCTTTTCAGAAGAAAGTTTTTTCCTTTATTGACATTTTCCCAACATTAACTATTATTCACTACGAGGGGCGTTCCAAAAGTAATGCCTCCTATTCTTTTTATTCTACCCTAATGGATCAGAGGGGGCTGCAGATTGCGTTATGATGACTGAACTTATACATTTCATGACCTGAAAGTTCGATCTCTGTTGCGGATATCGACGGTGTGAGACTAAGAAACAACTCTTTATGGACGTGCGTTAGAAAGCAGAAATGCGGCATTTAATTCTTTGCAAAGGTACATTGAGAATGGTGGTGACTATGTAGAGCACAAAAGGTCGCTCGTTTTAATGGTACCAATCTCATTTCTGTAGCTCTTCAATCTTTGGAGCTAAAAAAACAAAATAGATTTGGAATGACACTCGTATGAATTATATCGATCGGAGCAACAGTGAAAGTCCACGCAGTATCACTAGAGGGTTACATATATATATACTATTATATAAAAGGGACGTTGTGTGTGTGTGTGAGAGAGAAAGAGAGAGTTCCCAATGGACTCTGAAACAGCTGGGTCGATTTTGAAAATTCACACAAATGTACTTCAAGTATCTGGCAGTGTTCTTAGATAGGTTTTGTAGCTGAATGTCGTCGATAAGTATTGATAATAAAAAAAGTCCGATAACAGAAGTAACAGGCGATTATGACTAACGTTAATACTTGATACAGTCTAACATCACACAAGCCGATTGAAACAGCATATAAAATCAAATTAATGTTTCTGTTTAAAGCACAATTACACAATGATACTTGATCTTTTTTTTTTTTCATTTCTTCCGGGTGCTAGAAAAAGGTCACACGTTTTATGGATAGAAATTGCTCCAGGCATGACAATCCCCTTGAAAAAAAGAAAAAAAAAAAAAATTTTTTTTAATACTATTTGGTCAAAAATTAGCCAACAATTTGTGTTATACAGATAGATTCTGATCCAGAAAACACTAATTATTTCCCCTTTGTCAGAAACATTGCTCATAAATTAAGGGAAGCAAGAATTATGAAGCTCTGAAAGTGAATGCAAGGTCCAATTTCTACTCCATTAACTTTTGTGTGACAAGATGGAAATCTATATATTTATATAAAAATACACATTGATCTTTATTATAGAGTGAGGAAAATATAATACAGGGTAGAGCAGAGCAACTTGCTTTTTTAAAATATCAATTAAAACACAATAAGTTGTTCTGCCGCATCCTCTCTCTCTCTCTCTATATATATATATATATATATGCATATATATATATGTATATGCATATATATATATGTATGTATGTATATATAGATATAGTGTTGGAATGATTAATCAGAATAGAAACTTGAAAACATCGGAACTTTCAGGGGTATCGGAATCAGAAAAAATTTGTACCTATTTTCCAATGACAAAAACGATTCTTTCAATAGTCTTTTTTTTTATCTGCTTTTGTTAAAAGCAAAATATTCCACTGCTGGTACTAATAATAAAATAAATAGTTATTGATTTTAAACTATTAGTAAAACTAAAATCCATAAATCATCCTTTACAAATGTGTTTTTTCACTTGAGAAAATATCTTCCCATTTAATATGGGTTTTTACGATAATTGGGGAAAAAATAGTTATTTCATAATTAAATATTTTAGGGATTCATAAAAAAATCTGAATGGATAACTGTATCGGAATTGAGAATTTAATAAGAAATTGGTAATTGTAACCGAATCGGGAAATATATTGGAATCATCCTATCACTATAATCATATATATTTTGTGAGAAATTAACATTTTTAGTTGAAAATCGTTATATATTTCGACTAAAAATGGTCACTTGCTTCACATTTTAGAAGGCAAAAAAAAAAAAACAATACCTTTATAAAAAAAAAAAAAAAAAAATCATGTAAAACTACAGGTGTCGGAATTTTTTATATCCCCCCCCCTCCCCAATATTAATGCATCACCACTTACCGTGGTTAAAAGGAAAAAAAAAAAAAAAAACGCTCGAGGATAAGGATTAATGCGATTGTCAGATGAATGATGAACAACGTTATGGGAATTAATTTTATTTATTGCGGACTATTATCCTCATCTTTTCTTAGTTGTTTCACAACGTTTCGGCCAACTATTCGTCTGGCCTTCGTCATGTGGTAACCGCGATAGGATAGGAACTCTGAATCTCCTGACTGCATTCACTGCAATTACTGCCTTCCATAGTTGTTGTCTCACCACCATCACGCCAGATAAATATTCTTTAAATAAAACAACTAATAAATAAATAAAATAATGCTCATCTCAATAATGAATTCCAATTAAATAAAACATTATGGGAGTCTTGAAAATGATCAGAAATATGCATTTTTTAATAAAAAAAAAAACAAAAATTGAATATGCAACTATTGTGAGTTAAATCATTTTATACAATGCATTTTTCAAGTGTTTTAGATATTTGTGTTTTGTTTTATCGTGTATGCAGCCTCCACATTAAAGTGTGCGTCTGAACGGCAAAGAAAATTTCTCGTTCTTATTAATATTATTGATTTAAATATCTACCAAGTTATTAAGTTTTTCAATTAACAAATCGTTATGTTAATAGTTATATTAAATTTCAAAGAGATTACTATTGCATAGGTAACGTATGAAATTCCACGGCTATTACTGTATCAATCTGTACAATTGACTCATTGAATATACTTTTTGAAGCAATAAATACTTATTAAAATCAAGAAGAAACGACTTCTTCCTTAAGAGGTGATGCATTATTGGGGGGGGGGGGGCTATAAAAATTTCCGACACCTATAATTTCACATAATTTTTATGTTTTCCATAGAGATTTTTTTTTTTTTTTTTTTCAAATTTTTAGTTGAAATATATAATAATAATTATTTAAGTGTTGTTGCCAGAAATATTCTTTAAATAAAAACATATCCTTTCTTTAGTTTTTGGAACCTGTAGCAATTATTTTAAAGCAATAAATACCGTTTTTTTTTTTTGTTTGTTTTTACCGGAAAAAAAAAAATCAGCTAAATACATTACAAAAATGATTTTTGTAATGAATTTATTTAAAATTATACTGTTTTAGTCAACAGGACGACAATTTACTTTTGAAACAATTCATTTTAAAATGTCAGATTTAGGGCCTTGTGCCTAATTTTGTTTTTTGTAATTGTTGTATGTTTTTTATAAAATTTCAATTTTTATGAAAATATGTATGTACTTTTGCCGAAAATAAAATATATAAATAAAATGTCAGATTTGTTTTTGTTTTTTTACTTTAGCGACATCAGATTCATCACCAATGATCACTTTGGCGCATTTATTATGTAGAATGATTAAAATAATCACAATATTTCAAAGAACCGACAAAAAGGCTGGCATTAAAGACCTAAAGAAACTCTTGTAAAATAAAACAGGTAAAAGTGGTCAAGCAGAGACAAAATGAAATAGAAATATCAAATTAAAAAATAAAAAGAACATGAATCAAAGAAAACTGCCAGAAATCATATAATCAAACATTCTCACCACGAAAAAATGGTGGCACCATTCCGATCTCTGCTGGAAAGTCGGAA
>NC_136517.1:34720862-34740862 GCF_053919585.1 Euprymna scolopes | reverse complement strand
TTCCTCCTCTCACTGACTGTGGACAGAAAAGATGACGTGTAGTATCAGAACAGATACTATGCTTTGATCCAAGCCAAGACCAGGTCTAGTTCGTCATTAAAAACTCGATACTATTTATGGTATTTAAATATGAACACTTTGTAAAGCGCCCTATTGATTCTATTGCAAAAACCACTTTTTTTATTTTTTTTTTTACATTAGATATATTGCTTCATTGACTTATTCTTCCAAATAAGTAAATATTTTCTTACAATAAATTAAGAGAAAATGCTCGGGAGGGAAGGAGGTATTTATTTAGCAAAACAAAAATGAAAGTATAGACTACCGGGCAACGCCGGGTAGGTACAGATAGTAAAAAAAGGAAACACGCATCACAAAAGTGTTGATGGGATAAGCTGATCACTAGTTATAAATTCTTAAAAAAAAAAAAAAAAAAAATCTAAACTTACTCATCGCGCAAGAAAGTTATAAATTCCTTTTTTTTTTTCTTTTTTTTTTTTTTTGCAATGCATTTCACCTCATGTGTTGGCTTTTCAAAAGCTCACCTGATCTTGTGTCTAACCTCTCGGAGGGGAGGCAAATAAAACTTAAAGATCAAGATGACGAGATAAGCGCACAACGTGCAACAGCACTTAACAGGTCCAAAGTGCAGCTGCAACAAACGCTGCGATAAATACGTCAATGTGAACATTCACCTTTTTCGTTGTTCGAGATAAAACACGATTAGATCAAGATCACTCTAAACGACTGCTTTAGAAATCGATCTGTTAAGCATGTTGACTAAAGGATAAACAAATCCACACACAGATCGAGTCAGGGTATTCTTGCAGTATAGTTAACAGCCGAGAAATCGAAAATAAAGAAAATACAGTCATTTTGCAGTATATACAACAAAACGAAAGAAAAAAATAAATAAATGTTATGAAAGGCAAGAGAAGTTATTCTTCTCATCTGGACAAGTTTTATTATGTTTTAATTGATATTAAAGCGTTTATTTAATTTGAAACACAAATAGTGGCGAATCTTAAGTTAGAACAAGAAAAAGTGGTTGACATTATAGACAGTATGGAGTATTGTTGTCATATTTGGGCTGGTGCTACTAGTCTCTCACTCCTAGACAAGGTTTAAAAAAGAGTCGCCAACCTGATAGGTCCTGAATTGTCATCTAAGCTTCAGCCTCTGTCCCATCGACGATATGTAGCATCCCTCTGTCTGTTCTACAAGTACTTTAGCGGTGAATGCTCCGACGAACTGCAAGCACTTGTACCCCCTCGACGTAAATACTCCCGACAAACAGCAAAATCCCACCTCTTCACAGTTGAGATCCCTAGATCTAAGAGAGCCTTCTCCTCCAGTAGTTTCTTCCCCAGAACTGCTAGACTTTGAAATTCCCTTCCGGAATCCTGTTTCCTCAACCGTACCGACACGCAGAAGTTCAAGTGTAACATGAACCGACATCTTGCTGCCCAACTCCCCACATAGTACCCCTGTAGCTTATGTCCCTGATAGTAGCCCCCTACATCAAAGTGGCAACGTGCCTTGTTTGGGGTGAAAACGTAATAAAAAAAAAAAAAAAAAAAAAAAGTAATCTTAGAGTCTCGATAATAGTTCAGAGTTGAAATTTAAACAAAATACTGATGTTTATTACAGTATTTTGTTTAATATCAGATTTTCAGGGTTCTTATATGGGGCTTATGGCAGCCATGATTTATTTTCCTTTCTAAATCTTATGAACCCAAAAACGCATTAAAATCAGTTAAATCCCCAAAATACTTATCCAGGTAGGTGTTAGAGTGACTTATCTTGCGTTTGGTAACATTTATTGGTTATATATATATATATATATATATTTTTTTTTTTTTTGAACCACTTTTTTGTTGTCTATACTGACAAATGCTCGAAATTACAACCAAGTTTTACTAAATACACTAACGCTTATTTTTTTTACCGATCTGTATACTTTAAAAATGTGGAAACTGATTGTAAAATATATCTGTGAATTCATTATTCTTAAGTTTAGTTATGGAAGCACGGAAAATATTTAAAAGAGGGGGTGTTGATTAACTACTAAAGGACCAATTAGCCATTTTATTTCTCATGTAGCGAAAGAGACCGCTTTAAACGAATTGTAATTTAAAAATAAAATCTTAAACAGTTTTAGAACAATGAAGTTATACAAGTCTCTAGAAAATTAAATCTTAATGTGTTTGGTAAAAGTTATTTGTTGGAATCTGATTTTTTTTTTTTTAATTTCATTTCTCGGCTGATTACTATACTGCAGGATTATCGAATATAGGCATTCACTATAAGAGTTAACGATATGGGTAAATTGTTAATTAAATGACAATGAATATCACGAGAAAAATCAAAATGATAAATGAAATGAACAAAATTTGATGACATGAGCACAGATTATAACAAGTAATTCACATTGTTGTAGTCAGTAGAGAAGCAATCCAGTGGCAACATGGAAATATTTTGTTTTTTTGTAAACTTTTAAAATAAACTAAGTACAAAGTAAAATAGAAAAAAAGAATTGCTCTACTAGCAAGGGGGCACCCCATTTTAAATTGAATAAAAGTTGTCTACCTTTAGTTTAAAAATGTGCACAGAAATAACATTAAAAACTAAAATGACTGCATCTCGATCAGTAGCGGGTAGCTATGGATAACAAAAAGTTAAGGTAGTTTTATTTATGTCTTTTGATAAAAAAACAAAAACAAAAAAAAAGGGGGTGCAAAAGTAATCCATATAGTTGATTAAAATTAAGGGAAACTTAGAAGCTGCAACCACATTTGAATTAAAGGCTCGTCGTTCTCTGTAATGGCTGTGCTGTGTTGACATAAGTGAAAGAATGTGGCGTGAACAATGGATTTATGGCGAAGCAGACTGTGTTTTTATGCCGAATTTACAGGACAAGACGAAATACTTTTGTTCTGCATTGCTACAGGCAGAGAATGCCAATTTGAAAGCCATGAAAAATTAATGGTCTGGAAAGGTCTTGATTTACGGATCTCTCCCTCCCTCTTCTCAGTGCTGGGCAGAGTTCCAATATTAAGGGCTAAGAAGAAGGGAGAGAAAGACGGGAAAAGGAGAGAAAGAGAGGAGAGAGAGAGAGAGAGAGAGAGAGAGAGAGAGAGAGAGAGAGAGAGAGAGAGAGAGAAAGAAGAGGAATACGAAGAGAGAGAAAGGAGGAAAAGAGAAAAGGAACAGGAGGAAAGAGAGGAGAGAAAAGGAAAAGAAAGCAAAAGAGGAACAGACAAAAAAAAAAAAAAAAAAAAAAAAAAAAGAGAAGGAAAGGAAAGAGAAGATAAAAAAACTGTCAGCTTGATTAATTAGGATTCATTTTTACCCCTTGACAGGGACTGTCTGAAAATTTTAACCTGTTTTGTGGCGTTGAAATTGTTACAATCCTTGTGGATTGAAACACGGCCAGAGGCCCAGTTTCAACTTAAGGCAACAAAATATTTATTATTGAACGAGTGGGGGCATCTTGCCGTTGGTAATATATATTAGTATCGATTTCAAAAGGACTTGGGTGGCATCAGCTAAAACCAAAAAATTTAGCACTCCAGCCGCATTCCCTACTGTTCGAGCTATCAACACAATTAAGAAAGATTTAAAATTAAACCATTTCAAGCTATGAATGAATTTGCGCATGCGCAAAACTAATAGAAATATCTCAGCAAGTTGAAATGAACAGTTTGCATTTCAACTTATTGACATATTTCTGTACAAGTTATTCATCCATCCAAACAAACATTTTACTCATTATAAGCCATCCTTTGTGTACGCTTACTATTTCCTGTTAATGTCAGGGTTATGTGACCAGTAGTTTATCGCTTAAACAAAAATACATCTGCTGTTTTATATATCAGTCCCATACTGATTTTGTCTTGCATCATTTTGTCAAAGTACTATCAATTAAACATAAAAGTTAATGTCTTTTAAATCTAAAATTATTTCTCCATCTAATAAATTGATTGTCTGACCGCTCTTTAACCCCCACCCCGTTTCTAAAAATTGAACATTAAACTTTTTAAATTTTAACGATGTTTTAACGATTGCGACAATAATAGTCGATAATTGTATTGCAATAATTATATGATTAAATCGACTGATTTCACATAGTAATTAGTATTTGTTAATGGGCCGGTAGATCGGAGTTCAATCCTAGGTAGAGTTATACCAAAGATTAAAAAAAAAAATATTGGTATTTGAGGTTTCCCTTGTTAAACGCTCAACTTTATAAAAAAATAAAAAAAATACAACATATAAGAGTTCGATTTACTCATATTAAACCCAATTTTAATTTTTCTTAACTATTTTTTAACATATTATCCCATTCCTTCATTATCGTTTCATATCTAACTGTTGCTAAGCCAGTTTTTATCTATATTTGCATTTTGTATAATTCTGGCCCTTCTTCAAAATACCATGGCCTAAAAGAGGTTTCTATTTTTTTTTTCTTAATTTTCCTCTTTGCATTTCCTTATTGTTTTGATGATATAATAAAGTTATAACTTTTATTCCTCATCTTTCATTAAATATATTACTAAAATATTCATATTAAATTATAGAATTTACATCAATTTAATTTTTCATATATAAATTATCATTTTTGATAACCGCAAGATAAAAGAAACACTCACCGTTAAATATTTCACTATGAAAAAAAATGGAGAATTTTCTCTCCGAATTCATTTCAGACATCAAAGTAAATCTGATGTGGTTGTCTGACTTGCTATTTACTTTCTCGTTTCCCCTCTCCAATTGAAATGGTTTTGTCAGGTGGCAAGAAAAATGACACGTTTTACATGATAACTTCCGTGTAACGGGATCGGAGTAGATACATATATTTATTACAAATAAATACACATTGATCTTTATCATAGAGAAGAGAATTACCCCCCCCCCCCAAAAAAAAAAAAAAAAAAATCATTCAGTTATTGGCTCATTGTGTGCCACATTAGGTGTTCATATGAACATTGCCTGAACCGGCAAGTTAAAATTGACCAGAACTAATCTTCCAATCTGAGAGGAGATGTTTTCATTCAATTGTTAAACTAACTCAATCCCAGCTTGGTGGTGATTGATGATTCCAGCTACGTGTAGGGTAAAGACAAAAGAAAGAGGAAAAGAAAGTGGAAAGAGAGGAAATAGGAGAAAACGAAAGAAAAAAGATAGAAGCAAAGGAAAAAGAAAAAACGGTCAGCTTGATTAATTAGGATTCATTTTTCCCCTTGAAAGAGGCTGGTTGAAAATGTAAAGGCATTTTAACCTGGTTTGTGGCGTTGAAACTGTTAGTCCTTGTGGACTGAAA
Source organism: Euprymna scolopes (assembly GCF_053919585.1). Lineage (NCBI taxonomy): Eukaryota > Metazoa > Mollusca > Cephalopoda > Sepiida > Sepiolidae > Euprymna > Euprymna scolopes. The sequence goes on along the minus strand of NC_136517.1, from coordinate 34,735,539 downwards.
CGCGGCTAGTGGCCCAGTTTCTGTTTAAGGCTACAAAATATTTATTATTGAACAAGCCGGGGGGGGGGGGGGCTTGCCGGTCGTAAAATAAGCTTAAATATATTCATGCAGATCTCGTATTCATTATTAGAGCTAATTCTCTCTCTCTCTCTATATATATATATAACTACTTCATTTACTCACATAAAATTAATATATGAAAGTATAATTTATGCGTAAACTTTAAGTATTTACTTCAAAAGTGCTCAATACGTAGGTAGAGCTAGTTAGTAATTTATAAAATATATATGGCGATTAAGCTACACTGAATATTCTGCGTTTCATCCACTCTAGGACTCTTTAGGCTTATGTCTGAAGAGTCCTAGAGTGGATGAAATGCGGAATATTCAGTGTAGCTTAATCGCCATATATATTTTATAACTTACTATATATATATATATATATATATATATATATATATATATATATATATATATAGTCATTTCAAAAGTTTGAACAAAAAGAAAAACATGACTTGGGTGCCCCCAGCTAGAATCAAAACCAAAACAGTTAGCGCTCTAGCCACCTCCCTACTGTTTGAGCTTATCAACACATAGATAAGAAAAATATAAAATTAAACCACTTCAAGCTATGAATGAATTTGCGCATGTTAAAAAGTAATAGCAATATGTCGGCAATGTGAAATAAATAGTTTGCATTTCAACTTGCTGACATAATATTTCTGTACAAGTTATTCATCCAAACAAATATTTTATTAATTATAAACCATCCTTTTGTGTATGATCACTATTTCCTGTTAATGTCACTATTATGTGATCAATAGTTGAAAAGTTTGTCGCTTAAACACATACAACTATATACTGTTTTATTCGTACAGATTTTTTTAAATTATGATAAAGAATGACCAACGACACCCATTTTCCTCACACTTGATTGGCCTTGTGCTTGCTTTGTTTAAAATGTAATTTTTTTATATTTATATATTTTTGCAAACAAATAATACTAAGTGTAGTATCTGTTCTTATGCTACACTTAGTCTATTCTATCTTCTGTCAGTGTAGAAGTTCTTATAGACTGGGGCAATTTTTATTTTTGTTCCAATCTTGAGTGGCCCTTTTCTCCTCTTATGCATGGTATATACATTTGTTTTTTCCAAATATGTTTATTTCACTTTTTTAAATATATTTATATATACACATTTCAATATAGTTTTTAAATATAATAAAGAATATCCGTAAACTATATATTTACTTTCATGATTGTATCGCATGCAATTTTCCCCAAATTAATGCTTATTTAGAAATTTTTAAATATATTTAGACTCATTTAAAAATGAATGAATGAATGCTAATAGTTCTAAAAATATGAAATAAAAACAAATTTTTTTAATTAAAACAAAATTTAATTGAAAAATAAAATAATCGATACTTCATAAAGTAAATAAACATGTATAAAAAAAAAAAAAAGAATCAGTTTAGGGATATTCTCATTTATTATATTTTAAGACAATATTGAAACAACTCGTGAACCTTTTTTCAGCAGGGATGTTAAATCGGCTGCCACTATCTATTTCCAATTAAGTATCACGAACAATGGCTCCAATGAGGTAATATGAGTTATTGCCAATTCAAGTTACATTTCTTCAAGAATTCGAGTTTTAAACTAAGGAAAAAAAAAAAAAAAAATTAGCTGTAACGTATTTACTGCTTTATATTAGTAATTCTAAAACGAATTCCCTCGTTTTTTTTTTTTTTGAGGGGGGGGGTCTTATAAAGTTAAACTCTTTATATGATTAATTAATATTTTAATCTTCTTAACCACTAAGTCTAAATCTCATAAAATTAAGGTCTTTAAAAACGAGTTGTAAATATATGACGATAATATACAATCCTAATCCATTACATTGGATTAAAAAAGAAAACCATTAGTTGAAGTTGACAATTCTTTTGATCGTCCATAGGAATTGTTGGTTCAATTAGATGCTACGCTGTAGTAATAAAACTAGGATTGTGTTTCTCGTCGATAAGTAACTTCGATAAATAAGTATTGGTTTACTTGTTTTTATTCTATTTGCTTTTTTTAACCCCTTGTTCAACTTAAACAAGGCATATTACCATTTGGATGTAAAAGGGTCATGTCTACAGGGGACTATGTAAGATGAACTAGATGACTATTCACATTACATTTAAACTTCTGTATGTTAGTACAGCCATGGAAGCGGGGAGGGAATTCCAAAATCTAGTAGGCCAAGAATAAATAGCTATTAGAACAGAAGGCTTTCCAGCATCTAGGGACTTCTACAGTGAAGGAGTGGGATTCTGCCGCTAGACGAATTTGTTGGGGGTATGTACGTCGAAGAGACACACGTGCTACTTGTTCATCTGCGCACATTACATTAAAGTACTTGAAAAACGGGCGCAGGGGGTGGCAATGAGTGTTTGGTTGATAGTACGGGACCTAATGGACTGGAGACCTTTTTTTTTAACTGAATATTTATTTATAACAAAAAGTAAATACAGGAAAATTAAAACGATTTGTTTTTTTTTATCCTAATTTTTTAAATATTTTTTTGATAACATTAAATTGAATTTTGAATTATTTTCTTTCAGACTCTGCATCCGGACAACGCCGGGTAAATGCAGTTAGTATATTATATAAAAAGTTGCAGGTTCTGTCTGGCTGTTTGTAAAATTCTTTTTAGGTTTTAGGAGATGGGTTGTACTTAAGGTATTTGAGTATGTACATTTCATTTTGATTAAACGGATGCAAAAATATTGTGGGGTCTTCGTTCGCGCCGATCATACATCTTTATAAGTTTTAAATTAATTTACAGATCATTATGAATTTTGGAATGCAACTGCTCGACACAAGCCCTATGCAAAAGGGGATAAAGAGGGGGAATCTCTACAGGGAAACTGACATATTTCGACTTTTATAAAATGTTAATAGGTAGACGTTGCAAGCTTGTCGCTGATCTATCGTTATTTTCATGGCAAATGTTCGACTGATCTCCAATCTATGCCCCATCCCCAACCCTGGCAAATCCTTCACAAAAAACATTCGTCTAACCAAAAAATTCCCTCAGTCCCTATCGTCGCCTAAATCTAAACATGGATTTCATGAACAGAGCTTCTTACCTAGAACTGCCCGCCTGTGGAACTGTTCCGCTGGTCTGCTTTCCAGCTGACTACAATATCATTATCTTCAAATCTAACGTAACAGCCGTTCTCGTAAATAATCTAATTTACAAACGATTATTACGCAACTGTCCCAATAACTACAATACACACATTAACCCTTATCCTCGAGTGGCCTCTAGGTCTTGATTAGTGGTGACTTCCTAGCAAAAAAAAAAAATAAATAAAATTAAAAAAAATTACTTTATTTGGAGTATTTTAAAGGGGGGGTGGATATATGTACAAACTGACATCTGAAAATTGCGAGATTTGCATGGAATTTGATCCATAATCATGACACAAATTAAACAAGATTTCCCGAATTTCAATTTCTTCTTAAGACCCCTTATACTTTAAATTTTACATATTTTCTAGAATCGAAATCATGTAGCTAATGAATTTTGATCAAAATTAGAATAAGGATTCTAGACATAAGGTTTGGTAGAGTTTCATCTTCGTAAAGGGCCATAAGTGTTCGAAGTATTAATGTTTGTTACACGTCCTCGAACGGGTATTTTATTTATTTCAAAAGCAGAAAACGTTGAAGAAAAAACAAAAAAAAACAAAAACAACATAACCAAATACAAAAACTAAACACGAACTAACACGAAAGAATGGTTCTGTTACGCAAGATCAATAATTGTAGCTACGGTGTGCCGTGGTGTTGGTGTGGTATGTATTTTTTTTCTGACTGACACCGGTTTGTACGAAATTAGAGATCTAGTCTAGGTTTACGTGTGTTAAGAAATAAATTTAAGACCTTTTTAAATAAATGAGATTCGTTTCATTTATTGAAGGTATAACCCCCCCCCATCCGGGCCCATCTCACCCTAAAAAATCCTGCAATACCTAAGTACACGTGCGCGCGCAAAAGGAACAATAATTTCGCTAAATCTGATTTATTTTTTCTTAATTGATGAACAAATACATAAAAAGAAAAACCGCGATTTCACAATAAAAATATAAATAAAAACTAGACACCTGTGACAAGATCCAATACTTATATTAAATAGATTTTTACTGATTATTTTAGTAGAGAAGGGCGAAAAAACATCTTTTCTCCCTCATCCAAATAAATTGTCCAGTGTGCCCTTTTTTTAAGGAGCTGCCCCCCCCCCCCACTCCCTAAACGATTTTGTAAGTTTGCCCTCACGGTGAAGCAGTTAAATTAGGCCTTTTATATCCCCACCCAAAGTACAATGTTGAATGAACCAAAATTATTTTATTTAGACCTAAATTTTATTAATTCTCTTATCTTCCAACTAAGATCAAAATCGGTATCTGTTTTTTTCTCGGTCGAATCAGGAGAAATCTTCGATCGGAACAATTTTCATTATTTTTCTCTCCCATCTTTAGTTTTTTTTTGGGGGGGGGGATCTGAACATCATTCAAAAATTTGTTAATCTAACTTCGAGTTCGTGGGGAGAGATCCTTCTATTACGACATGGATCCCTCCTCTCCCGAAACAGCGACACATGGTACTTGCAGTGGGGCTGGGGCACTGGGGCCACTGTGGGCTGGTCACTGAAGTGTGGTGTCTGCTTGGTTGCTGCAGCACTGCTGCAGAGTGCTGCTGCACTCAAATTAATTGTCCTTCGTCGATGGAGGGGGAAACCTTTCTATACTAAAGCAATTTTATTTTTGCAGAATGCTCCTTTTGAAGGGAGCTGGTTATCTCCTACATTAAACCGATCTTGTGTCACATTTTGTTTCGTGGAAAACAAATAAATAACCACTCTAGAAGTTTGTTCCATCGGCATTCTCCGATTGGGAGGGCGTTTCAGGCGACCGGGAACAAACCAATTCCCGCAAGAGGAGCTAATGCCTGGGAGGATGATCTCAGATCGAACAGAAAAACTATATTCCACTCTCGCATAGGCCAGCGTAAATCTCAGAGAGAGAGAGAGAGAGAGAGAGAGAGAGAGAGAGAGAGAGAGAGAGAGAGAGAAAAAACAAGACTTTAATTTATTTAGCAGTAAGTGATAAAATACGTGAATTTTGTGCCATGATATTTTTAAAAGTGTCAAATATATGACAAAAAATATGAGTTTACAACGGTATGTAGGTTAAAAAACAAAAGAACTTTTTTTTTTTACTTATATGGACTCTACAGGGAGAGAGGAAAAGAACGACAAGTCAAAACAGAAGGAGAAAAACTGCTTCTCAAACATTATTTGCCGAGATTTAATCGGGTCAATATATATATATATATATATATATATATATATATATATATATTCAGATACCTATCTAACTTTCAATTTATGATTGATTTTATTTTTTTTTAACTTACACATATAGAGATTAGAGAATTTTATATTTATTTATAGAAGCCCCCTTTTTTTACACTCAGAGAAAGCAAGAGTAAGCAAAGACGGATAGTAAGTAACAAGGTGCCCTAAATTTGTACCCCAGGAGAAAAAAAGCGGAGAGACGATAGGGGAGGGGGGCAAAGGAAGTTAGTAAAAAAAAAAACAACAAAAAAACAAAAACAAATAAAACTTACTACACAAAACTTTTTGAACACTCATACACGTTTATCTATGTAATATTATTCAGTGTATAAATAAATAAATAAATAATTTAAAGCTAAAAACAAAGAATTCAATCAGGAAAGATTGAGAAGTAAGTAACATGTCAATTCTCAATTTCTATAAAAAGAATTCGCGAATTTATTTACGAATCACCAAATCTCGACTCAAATTATCTTGTCACGTGCCCAGTTTTTTTTTTGTTTTTTTTTTTTAAAGAGAAGAAAAAAAAACAAACGAAAAATAATTAACAGCTCACATAAAACGTTTGTTTACATGTTGGTAAACCCGGTTTTTCAAATCAAAATTTTTATGATCCAAAACTTTTTTATTTGAAACAATGAAACGCTATAAAACCCAGTAAAAAGTAAATATGCAACAAATATTAACAAATACATCGAAAATAATAATTTAATACCTACTGATGTAGAATACGGACCGTCCCGAAATAACATTCAGAAATACATTTTTAACATGGAATATTTTTTTTTTTTGGTTATTAAAATAACTATTCTATACGTTCACATAATTTAATAAAAGATGAAATTAATTCAAAAATAGCACGGTTCGTATTATTCTGTATAAGTATTATTTATTTAATGAAAAATAATTGAATATCAAAATCGATTATTTCCTTTTTTTAATTTTATGTTTCAACATTTAAAAATATCAGCTGTATTTTTAATATATTGATTTTATTCTTTGAAATACAAGATCAATACACAACATTGCGTTTCATTCAACAATGCTGATTAAAGAAAAGGAATTTCAGCAAAAAAGATGAGATTATATGAACAAATAAAAAAAATTAAAAAGATGTAACAAATATAATTCTTAACTGAAGTCAATTTTTGAGAGAGTTTCATTTTAATTATTTTTTTTTTTTTATTACATTTTCACCCTAAACAAGACAAATTGCCACTTTGGCCACTATCAGGGGCAACAACTACTGGATGTAGGGATTTGGGCAGCAAGATGTCAGTTCACGTTGCACTTGAACTTCTGCACGTCAGTAGAGTTGGGGAAGCAGGGACCTGGAATGGAATTCCAAAGTCTAGCGGTTCTGGGGAAGAAACTACTGGAGTAGAAAGATCTTTTACATCTAGGGATCTGGGATCTCTACAGAGTGGGGGTGGGATTTTGCAGCCTGTCGGGTCCGTCGAGGGTGTCCACGTCGTGGGGGCACAAGTGCTTGCAGTTCGCTAGAGCATTCATCATTAAAATACTTGTAGAATAGGCAGAGGGATGCAACGTTTCGTCGATGGGACAGAGGCTGGCGCTTAAATTAATAAATGAATTTTTAAATGAAAAATCAACTGAATGTTAACATAGGATGTTTACATATTTAAATTACATAACAAAAATAAACAGTGATATTTTAGATTTTTTTCAGAGAAAGTCTATTCCAATTAATAAATTATTTTATCAAACCAAAGATCAATTAGATACGATAAATAACTCCGAACTCTAGTTAATAACCAGATTCGAATTATATAAATAGAAACATGTCAATAATTTTTATAACATCTAATCTTTTAGAGAAGGTCGAGTTAATAAATAAATTTATTTTTAAATAAGAATTGTACTTGGCCTTCGGGACAAGATCAAAGTGTAGTTTTTGTTCTTCAGATTGCTGCACTTCTATTTCTTGTTCTCTCTCGGTGGAGGAGAAATCCTTCACGACTGAGACAATTTTTATTTTTGTACCTTTTCTCCATGTTAAAAAACGACCCTGGTGTCTAACTCTGTCCCGTGGGGAGGCATAGTAAATAGGTACAATATTTAAATTACAAATATATTTAAAATATTTATTAAATTAAGAAGAAGAAAAACACTAATTTTTAATAAGATTCAAATAAAGAAATTTGTTTTTTAAATGAGAGATCAACTCGTTGAAAAAAAAAAAATTGAAATGGTGAAAGACGTATGATGAGTGTTTCAGATGTTTACAAATATTTTAATAAAATAAGTTACAAGATTAAACAAAGATAACATTTATAAAAAACAGTTATAATTTGAATATTAACCTCTGACATTAAAAAAAAAATAGTTATCGTTTTTTTAATTTCATTTTTTCTTCTTTTTGTAGTAATGTCGCATTTATTATACCGTAAAGGGGGGAAAAATACGAATCTTCGCATCGGACATGTTTATTATTCGCTAATCAGATTCTCCACGGAAAAAAAAGCTCATTATTACATTAATAAAATGTAAAATAAAGCCCAATAAAAGATTAGTAAATAAATAAACGATATATATATAATACACACATACATAAACAATTTAAATAAGTCTTTTTCGTTAAAAAAATCATATCGGACGGGAAAAGATTGTTTTTTTTTTTTATGTGTACTGCATGAACAGTTATTTTTTTGTCTTTTTTTTAAAGAGGGGGACCCATGCTTAAAGACTGTAAAAAAATCAGTTTTTAATTCAAGTTTAAACATTTTAAAAAATGTAGACGACACAATAAACAACAAAGAAACGATAGACGTTGAAAACGGGTGTAAATAAAACAGTACTTACAACATGACAACCCAAGAAGGTAGATCGGGTGGCACCCGTGTCAGGCCCTTTTCGCTACAGTCGACCATAGATCCGAGACAGGAGCAGACTGTCGGACATTGGTCATTGGAAATCACTCGTATCGGGCTAGAGACTTTTGCCCGTCCAGTCTTGTTCGGCGATATGTCCGGGTTCGATCTTGGGTATGAGGGGTTCCCGTGGGTCGGTGAAGCCCGCTCAAATAACAAGAGAAACACCAACACCAACAAGGGGCGACCCGTACGTGCCAGCGTCGCCGCCATGTTGGATGTTGTCAGTAGGAGTTAGGAAACTCGGCGGGTCACGGGAGGAGTAGAGTAGGCAACCGTGGCAGGAGTTCGAGAAGCAGTGAGAGAAAGGCGCGTAATGATGGTAGGAGGAGAAAAAAAAAAAAAAAAAAGAGGCCAAATAGTCAAGCAAAGAACTGGAGGAGCAGCCAGAGCAAAGTTTTGCACGGTAGTTGGAGAGAAACACACTGAAACTATGAGATACGAGCAACGTTGGGATCGAACAAGGGGGCGCCAGGTTCCCGATTAAAATTCAAAACAATAATATAGATATATCAAAATGCGGATATAAGTATACAGATGAATTTATATATATATGTATAGGGTTTGTATTTATTTAAAAAAAAAAAAAAAGGAAAGGAAGCAGTGGGAGTAGCGTTTTGTGCTAGAGTAAGAGGAATCTAGTAGTGGCGGGAAGAGTATTGCTCATAAGCGTAGTGGGAGGCCGAAAGGGTGGCGGTGTCAGAGTATAAATTCGAACTAAATGAAATTGATTTAGGAATATAGTAAAAATTCTACTATCGTATATTTATATATATATATATATATATATATATTATATATACATGCATGCGCGTAAATATATGTATATATAAATAAGTTGTTTTTTTTTGTTTTGTAAGAGAAGGAGAGGCTCTAGAGTGCAAAACCCCGTCTACAAGTCGTGCTAGGCGACAATGCAAGGGTTTTGTCGAGCTAAATAAACCCTCATGCCAAAGGGTTTTAAGCAAGTCTGTATGGGTCTTTTCTTTTTGCAGTAGTAATCGTGCTAAAATAACGATTAGTTGCGTCTTTCTTAAAAGCCCGGTTGATGTTGGTGATATATCACCATAGTAGAAGTCCGCGCGGATCATAAATAGACATGATTTCTGTTTTTTTGATTCATTTAGAACTCCGGTGTTGACTTCAACAAGTATAAGGTCCAGTGTAGATAGTTGTATAAAAATACGGAAGCTTCTTTATGACGGGATAGCCGGCCTGTATGGCTATCTCGGCTTCGTCCTTTCGTCTTCTTGATGGAGCTCTGTTGACTCGTGCGATAATGTGTTTAGCACATGGGTGCTTACTTACTTAATACGTAGTACAAAAAAGAGAGAGGGGGAATAACAATATTAAGCACTTACACAGCCCCTCTCCTAGGTATTCCGATAAAAGGAGAGGGAGGAAGATTTTTTTTCCCCGTCGTAGCCAACGGCAGGTTACTAATAGAATAAAGAGGGGGGTGAGAAATGCTTCTCATGCAAATAGAGAGGGATAAAGAGAGTGACTGATTTTGTTTTTGTTTTTTAAAGACTGAGAAGAGAAATGGGACAGTGAGAGGTGGGGACTTACGGCAATTTTAGAGAAAGGGTAAAGGTAAATAGAGCAAAGGTGATGATAGAGCGTATAATAGCTGATTAGGGAGGGATGTAAGCTTTAAAAAGAGGGATAGAATAAACAGATAGATGGTGGGAGATGTTTTAGTTACGCGCACAAGAGAGAGAAAGAAGGGAAGTAAGCGCACTTCCTGACAAAATCGAATTACCGAGGGGTGAGTGTAAAGAGAGAGAGTGAGAGAGAAAGTAAAGTTAATGTAGAGAGGGGGGGTTATGTAAATAAAAAAAAACGTGATACCGTGCTATGGATAGAAGCTAAAGTAAATAAGAGATAGGCAGAATCAAAGGAAGAAATTTGTGAACGTGATATGCTCAGTGTGTCGTAGTGGTTTGTTAGGCAGCGAGAAGGAGAAAGAAAATTAGGTAAAGATAGATAGATAGATAGATAGATAGAGAGGGAGAGGGAATGTTGCGTTAGATAGACAGAGAGTTAAGAAGGGAGCAAGAATGGTTGTCTTACGGAAGCTGTGATCCGATCCGACATTTGATAAAGTCGACAGTAAGTTAACAAAAAAAAAGTTCCAAGTCCTCTTAGAGTTTTCCTTATTTATCAAAATAAGTTGATGCGTGAAAGTGTGTGTGTGAGGAGGGGGCGGTCATAGACATGGATTTGGCGTAACGAGTTCGATCTTTTTCATTAATGACTCCCAGAAAGTTATGCATCAATATATCTTCCTTGCTGCTACGGATTGAATACTCTCAAGTCTTGGGAAACTTCGAAGTAACAAAAGTCTATCTGCTCGTCTTTAACTTTGAACGCAAAGTTCAGAAGCGGTGCGGAAGCTGATTACGTAACTTTTTTTCTTTTTTTTTTTTTTTTTTAATTTGCTATAGCTTCCGCATAGACACCCCTACGGCCCTACAGAGGCTCCGTTGATTCTTGGGACTGAAATGAAAATTATATAAGTTGCTGCGACAATATCGTCTTTCTGTGATGACTCTTGGATTTATTTATTTTCGCCGACCCTTTTTTTTTTCAACTCAAGAAAATGAAAAAAAAAAAAAAAAATTAAGGTAGAAACTTGCTTAATGTCAATGAAAATTATATTTAAAAAATCCCTTATTTTAATTTAAAAAAAAAAATATTTGTCAAAATTTAAAAGTCACATTTCATCTTTTTTTTATATATATATATATATATATATATATGTTTGTTTTTAAAGGAATTCTGTAGTTTCCGTCATATCCGTGCGTCCGGCTCGACTTGTCAAGCGGTTCTGGTCTCTACCAAAGTCGGCCTCCGGAAAAGACATTCACGGTTGTTCAGTCTCGACACCTACTTTTTTTTTTTTTTTTTTGTATTTTCGTTTTTTTATTTTACTTTAAATCTCCGCCCGCCACGCACACGCGCGTGCACCGTTTGGCGCCGTCGATTGGTCCACTGGCGCCACGTGACTGTTACGTCATTATTAGATAAAGTGAAAGATTGTGGGTTGGAAGAGAATGAAGTCGATATTTCAAATCTTTTGGTGGGAGGAAGAAAATAAAAATAAAAAAAAAGTTTATCATTTAAAACTTCTACCTTGTTTTTTGAAAGTTTGATTACAAAAAAGTGGTTTAGAAAGTTGAAAAATAAGTTAGGAGTCCTGTCAGTCTGTCAAGAGCCCCCCCCCTCTCTCTCTCTCTCTCTCTCTCTCTCTCGCTCCATTTTCCTATTTGTGCACTTTTCTTTCTTTCTCTTTTCTAGCTCTCACTATATCTTTTCCCTCTCTCACCATCTCTTTCTCTTTCTGTATATTTATATATCGCGCTCTGTTCAATCAACCTATCCTATCCCGTTTCTGCCTGTCTGTCTGTCTCTCTGTCTGTCTCTCTTCCTTCTCTTCCACTATATATATATATATATATATATATATATATATATATATATATATATATATATTTATATATATATATATATATATATATATATATATGTGTGTGTGTGTGTGTGTGTGTGTGTATTTAGTAATATTTTTTTTGGAAAAAAGGATTCCAGCAGAGTGCTCTATTATAAGAAAAAAATCCGAAAAACAGAGCGTATTATTTATATTTTTATTTACAGAAAGTTTAGATGAGATAAGTTATCGGTACCGTTAGTTTCAAACCTGATTATAGGAGACCGTTTTAAACACCCATATCAAGCTCTCTTCAGCCGATACTTATATATATATATATATATATATATATATATATATATATATATATATATATATATATATATATATTATTTGATGAGTCGTCAAACGACGAAACCGCTATCTGTGGATGAATATAATTTCAACTGTATTTTTTTTATATAAATGTGCATGTCTCCAAGAATTTGTCACTCTCTCTCTCTCTCTCTCTCACACACACACACACACACACACACACACACACACACACACACATACTCACTATATATTTATCTATCTGTCAATCTATTTTCACATATATATGACTGTATATGCTAATATAGAGAGATATATGTAAACATTACATTCATCTGTATGTAGTGTTTGTTATAGAATCTCTTTCTTATACACATACACTCACGCACATACACACATAATATATGCGCTCATCTATCTCTTAATCTTTTCATATGAGTTAATATCTGCATATCTATTCCACTGTCTAACAAGTTTGTTGATATGACTCTATTTATCTATCTTCACACACACACACACACACACACACACACACACACACACACACACACACACACACACACACACACACACATACACACACACAATAAGCCTGATTGACAGGGCTGCTCAGGATTTTTAAGGGGGCTCTGGTATGCTGGTTATTCAAAACGGTACCTGACTTTATATAGAGGCTCTTGGAGAGGTGATAAATATATACACCTGATAAATCGATCATAGCGTGAAATCTGTTGACATGATTAATTATATATATATATGCCGACTGTCATCACGACGGTTCTAGGTTCGATCCTCGGCTTGGGAGAGGTGTTAGTCTAGCGGCACTGATGAGTTGTGAAACAACGAAACAGGTCTGTATGTCGATGACTAAAATATATTTTATATATATATATATATATATATATATATATATATATATATATATGCGCGTGTGTAGTGTGTATGTGCATATATATGTATATGTATATATATATATATATTCATACACACACACACACACACACACATATATATATATATATATATATATATATATATATATATATATATATATATATACTGTTTTAAAAATAATAAATAAATAAAAATGTTATATACGTCCAAACAAATTAAAAAGGGCGACTTTCTAAGTAAATAAAAAAATGAGCTTCGAGGCGGAGCCAATATTAACCGTATGTATCGCTTGAAAAAACAACAATAACAAATAAATAAATATATATATATATATATATATATATATATATATATATATATATATATATATATATATATATATATATATACTAGCCTTGGGGCCCGGCGTTGCCCGGGTATTTGGAGGTGTATGTTGAGCAAAAAAAAAAAAAAAAGATCAATTTTTTAAACTTTGACCCCTATTATTACCCCTTAAAATTTATTGTTTTGGGCTCAAATTCAGTTATTAAGTCCCAGGAACCTATATTTAAATTTCAAGTGTTTAGACCCAAAATTGTAGGAGGAGTTCGGTAAAGTTCTCAAAGGTCAAATCGATGTAACTTTGATCCCTTAATCACCAAACTTCTGGCCGAAAACCGATCACATCGATTTCCCCAAATCTCAGTACCCTGTATATCAAATTTCGAGTCTGTAGACTTAAAATTGACAGTGTTATTGCGTAGGGAAATGTACACACAGAGACACGCAGAAAGACAGATACACAAACACGTTCACTTATATATATATATATATATATATATATATATATATATATATATATATATATATATATATATAGTTAGTAAGTTATTTATTTATAGTCATCCACACACGGCGGGACTGAAAAGTCATCTTCGGACACATCGACTTTTGTGATGGAGGAAGTTGCACTCGTCTGACAAGACGTTGCAAGAATCATATATATATATATATATATATATATATATATATGTATGTATGTATAGGTATGCATATATATATGCTTGTGTATATGTATATATATATGTATGTATATATATGTATGCTTGTGTATATATGTATGTGTATGTATATATATATGTATGCTTGTGTATATGTTAATGTATATATGTATATATATATATGTATGCTTGTGTATATATGTATGTGTATGTATATGTCAGGTCATGCTATATGCTACTGTTACCATGTAACCCAATACTACCTGCCTCATGGTCGGGTCACCGGCGACTAAACTGGCTCCGCCAATAGACTTGTTTGGTGAGGAGGGTGGCTAGTCTCACTGAAGGATTAAAAACAAGACCTTGCAAAGGGCGAATGAACACTTTTTCTGGGTCAACGGCCAACTAGCACCGTGTGTGTTTGTGTATATGTATGTATGTGTTGGGGTGAAGAGGGCTCCCGTAAGCCGTGGTGAAGGCAACCTTTCTAGGAGAAGCAAATCTCTGATTTAAAAAACCATAAAGCGGGAGACCAGTACCCGCATTAAGCTGGTCAGCAGTTTAACTTGTTGCTGGCTATGTTGCTCTTGCTTGTTGCTGGATCCCAACATTTTGAACCGAGAGAGAGACTTAGCTGTCGTACAAAGCTAAGACTCTGTAACATCATCTGTGTACAGATACTCTCTCAGGCATTTGTCTATTAAAAATGTCCTATGGAGATGGAAGTCATTTTTGAGCTCATGGGCTTTAACTGCTT
>NC_136517.1:34710862-34715862 GCF_053919585.1 Euprymna scolopes | reverse complement strand
CTCTCTCTCTCTCTCTCTCTCTCTAGAGAGAGAGAGAGAGAGAGAGAGAGAGAGAGAGAGAGAGAGAGAGCGTGGCTAACATAACATTACAAGTGAATTTGAAGAATTTTTATCACCGCACAAACAGAAAGGCCCAACTGTAGATTCTTTTATAAGACAGGGGCGCGTTCGAAATGAATATCTCTTTTTAAAGCGCAATTGAACCATGATGCTTGACTTTTGTAAATTTAACTTTAACTCAAGTAATTATGTAGGAATAATTTCATAAAGTTGACAGTTGGTTCTTTGATAAGACAGGGGGCGTTCGAAATGAGTATTTCTGTTTACAGCACAACTGAACCATGACTTTTGAATTTTAAACTTTAAGTGAAACCATAATTTACAGGTAACTTGATAAAATCAGTAAATTCTCTACAGTGCAATGTAGACTACCATGTATTGTGGACTAAGTCACTGCAAGGAGACATGTGAAGCTTCCTCCTGGCACACTGCGGGTGGGGTGACGGTGGATCCCTAATTGGAACAGACAATCAATCGATTTTATTTTAAAAAAAAAATGTGAGATTTCACCGATTTCGATGACAATAAAAGTATGGGAGGGTGGAACATTTATTGATCCTCATTCAATACCGGACAACGTCGGGTCTCTTTGCTAGTATATATGGTTGTATAGTTTTAGTTTTCTAGCTGTAAACCTACTGAAACATCATGTTTATCAAAGAGTCCTTGATAAAATGAACAGAGCAGATATATGTAGTATGTTTATCTATACACACATGCTTGGCTACATATGTGCATACATGTTTATGTAGTACCTTTATTCAGAGGGACCACTTCTAAGACTAAAAAAAAAAAGGCGAGAGCTATTCATTTCAAATGGAGCAAAGTGGGCGTATCAGCGTTGGTGGTAGAATATATAAGAGCTTTATAGAGAACATTTTGTTTACAAACGAATCAACGCTTATCGAGACATACAATCAATTCGAGGACAAGTGTTACTGTGCTTAGGAGTTTAGAAGACGGTAAAACACTGACGGTATTAGTGACAATGGTTGTAACTCGTTATAAATTGATTATTTAAGGAGAATGTTCAACGAGAATTTGTTTACATTAGACGAAAAGTGGCCTCGTGGTATTGTGTTCCAAAGAGAGGAAATTATAGGAAAGAAACTTTGCTCATGGAAGTTCAACTTTTAATTCTAGGCATAGAGAGAGAGTGAATAAAATTGTTTGATAGTGGTTGTAGCTAGACGAGGTTTTGTTGTTATGACTGTCTTACAAATGAGGGGGTCATACTCGAGCCTCTACCCTGAAGAGAAAGACGGAGTATAGAAAAGCTAGCAATATATATATATATATATATATATATATATATATATATATATATATATATATATATATATGTGTATATATATATATATATATATATATAAGAAAGAGGTATTAGAAGAAAAAGCCATTGCCCACTAGATTTCGAAGCCAGTTTTGCATTCTGTAAAGTCGCTACTAATAACTAGTTTAGTATCGTACACTATTCAAACGGATATATACCGACTTATTACTTAATGATAAGCCTAAATTCATCTAATATATACACACACACATATGCATTTATATCATATATATATATATATATATATATATATATATATATATATATATATATATATATATATATATATATATATATATGAATGAAGATGTATAAAAAAGAATACGGAAAGTATAAAAGCTTATAACTTTTCTTTATTCGTTTTCTATTGGTGACGTGCAGGAATACAAAATAATATTATGAAGAAATTAAAAAACCTTTTTTACAAGTACATATTTTCGACCGATCCTTCATTCTTCATCAGTGTAGTGAAAGTAATCATATATATACATGTATGTATCGATGCATATATATATATATATGTGTGTGTGTGTGTGTGTGTGTATGTGTGTGTGTGTGTGTGTGTTCTAATATATAAAAGGTTATATGCCTGTCTGTCCGTCTATCTGCATATTTTCAAAATCTCCTCCGAAACTAAAAATCGTAGAGCGGCGCTGGGGCTGGGGCTGGGGCTGGGGCCTCAACTGATTGGATTTTTTTTACGGACCATTCTTTTATGGGTCTTTAGCCGGTTCAAATAGTTTTTAAGGGGTCAAAAAGGGGCCCAAAATTGAGAAAAATCGTACATTTGTACATTCATCTAAGTTTATTTTTAATTTTAATTTTTTGATTAGTTCAATTGCGTGTCCCGTTGGGATAGTAATAACGTCACCAGCTTTGAATTGTACTGTTTCAGTTTCGATTCCAGCTGATGCCACGCAAATACTTATTTTTCACTTTTGAAATCACAACTCTGTAATAATATATAAGAAATCTGAACAAATTAAAATATCATATTTAAGCGTATTTTACGCCCGGGCAAAGCTACCCCACCCCGGCTAGTGTGCGTGTATATATATATATATATATATATATATATATATATATATATATATGTACATAATAATACTTTGATAAATATGTTTTAACTTAAATAGGGATGGTATTATAAAATTGTGGGGTCTGCGTTCGCGCCTGGCCTCCATAGAATGGAAATAGGCACAAACATAACGAAGACTTTTCATATCTATTTGCGTAAGTATACTTTGATAATTATGTTTCAGTTTGAAGAAATATGGTATAATAAAATTATTGGGTGTTCGTTCGCGCCTGACCTCCATAAAATGTAAATATGTCACAAAGTTTAACAAGGTTTTTTAAAAGGGGTAAGGGTCCACAATAACACCTTAACTTTAATCTTAATTCACGTTAGCTTTTATTTATTTATTTTTAGTTGAATCATATTGTGTCGAATAAATTCATCTCATAAATTCACGTTTTTATTAAAGTGAAACCAAAAAAAAAAGTCGGAACTTTAGACAATTCTCGACACAAATTTTGCATAACTCTGTTTTTTTCTTCTCCACTCGCATGTGGCACTCTTTCGAAAATAGATAAATAGATAAATAATAACAAATAAGAAGGTTACTTGTTATCGTGTCAAAGGAAGGAAAAAAACCTTTTTTATGTTTATTTATATATCTTTTTAAGCTTTTTTTGTCAGTGTACTAGTAGGAATTCAGTTGATTACAACCCTTTCTGCGTGTTCTTTACATTACAGTAGTACAACACTGAATCTGTCGGTGCAATACTCTACCGTTCAATACTGTAAAACTGAAACGAAGCTGTTCTGCTTGATAAGAGCGCCATTTTCTTCTTATTCATATTTATATCGATTCTTTGCTTTAAAAAAACTAAAGTAATTACGTGTTTACTTTTTTAATATCTCATTTTGCTGTTTCGGGTTATTTTACTAAAGTAAGTAAAGCTTCATTATTTTTCAAAATTGTTTTTGTTTCTTTGTTTTTCGATATTTCGTCTATATTATTTAGTAAGAGTGTTTAGCAGAAAAGCCAACAAACGACTACCCGAAAAAATAAATATACAAGAAATAAATGTTACCATAGTCAATGAAAGTTCAGTTCATGTTTTTTTTTGTTTTGAAATAATTTTTTAATGCTCTTTACTTGAAATAATTTCAGCGAACCGAAATTAAAATGAGATTTGAGGCGATGACTACTTAAATGAATTTTTATATAAACTACACATGCCATAATCGAATATTCCTCAAGCACAAAATAACAGAAAAGATTAAATTATTTTTATAAATATTCCTTACGTTGACGGAACCCTCTTAAATTATTAACACAGAATGCTCGGGTGCCTCTCCTTCAAATTGAAAACGGGGCTCTCCATTTCAAAGTCGCTGCCATTTTGATTTTTTTTAAATCGGTTCGTGAATTACAAAAATTATTTTTTACAAACTACGTAAAAATGCAAACCAATGAACTTTTCTACCATAAAAGTAACCTTTATTGACTATGGTAACATTTATTTCTTGTATATTTATATTATTATATATATAACATTTTCTCTTTGTAAAGAAACATCATTTTGTTGGTCACTCTTGGCTAGGAATGGAAACAAAGTTGATATAAAAAAATATATTTATGCGAAAAATATCTTTACTTTCATCATATTTTGCTAAGGGTAAAATTTTGAGTATCAAAACCTATCTCTTTACAACCCCCTCCTTTTCATAACCTATCATACTTTCATCAATCACAGTACATTTTTTGCCGGTTGTTTTTGAACCCAGTCAACGACGGTACTTCTGCTAGTATATATATATATATATATATATATATATATATATATATATATATATATATATATAGGGTGACCTCCCACCACCCAAAAAAAAACGGTCCCCAACTATAATTAAGCCTCGTTTCTTAGTATTTTGTCCGAATGAAATGAAACTTTGGTCATAACTAGTTTATTATATTCAAAACATCACATCAAAACACTAGGGTCTTTGGCCTTTTTTTCTCCGTTCAACATCATATGTTCTAGATGGCCTCCATTTATTTATTTTTTTTTTGGGGGGGGGGTCACCCTGTATATAGATAGATATAGATAGATAGATATATGTATTTAGATCACACAAGGTTTATACAATATCAGTAGTATATAATACTAATGAAGCTCCATATTTAACGTAACATAATTCCTTTCATTAAAAAAAAAAAAAATTACAAACAAATGAAATTTGTTACTGAACTAGAATTATATCATGGTACATATAATTCTAGTTTACAAAGCAAAAACAATATATATATATATATAACTAGTTTTTTTGGAAAAAGAATTCCAGCAGAGTGCTCAATTAAAAGGAAAATCCAAATTTTAAGAGCGTACTTATATTTTGTGTACAGAAAGTTGTTAGTTGAGACAGGTCATTGGTACCGTCGGTACGAATATTGGCTGAAGAGAGCTCGATAAGGATACCTTAAACGGGCCTTATTATCGGGCTTGAAACCGACGGTACCAATGACCTGTCTCAACTAACAACTTTCTGTACACAAAATATATATATATATATATATATATATATATATATATATAT
>NC_136517.1:34700862-34705862 GCF_053919585.1 Euprymna scolopes | reverse complement strand
AGAATTGCTATAGATTTGCTAGTTTTTATATAGATTTGAGGTATGTGTGGGTTTTTTTATATACGTATGACCATAATAAAGCTTGAAATTTCGACCTCCATAACAAATAAGAGTAAAAAATTGTAAAATAAAATTGATTCATTGTTATGTCTGCAGTATTCTCAAGAAATAAGATTCTAAAAAAAAAACTCATATTTTTAAAAAATCTCTTTAAAATCTCGGAATGTTGTAAAAAATTACTCGATATGTTTAAAACAGGAAAATTTGAACCCAATATTATTTCTACATTTTTTGATGTGACAATGAAAACACGATTTTAAAAAAATCTCTCCAAAATCAAATAATTAATCAATTTCGTTAATTTTTACAGTCTTATTAAAAAAAAAAAATGGCCGAACTATATATAAACTGAAATCAAATAATATACTAAAAATAATTCTCATATTTTGCCCCCCTTCCGCCTCAACACGATCTTATCAGAATTTTGGGGTGAATTGACATCCTAGTGTTTTTTTTTTACATATTAAAATATACTCGAATGATGAAATAAAATGTATTTAATTTTTATTCACAAACGTTGTCGATTTAAATGATTTTCATCGGTATTTTTTTTTGGAAAAAAAAGAAGTTGGAAAAAATATTAAAATTATTTCAGTTTTACGAAATTTTAGAAAATTATTTATTATTCATATTTGACAGTTTTAACCTGTGTAATTTCACACGATTTCCGAAGTTATTATTTTCTTTTAATAACTGAATTTTCAAGGTTCTTAAAACTTATGAATAACCAGACAATCTTACTGCTAATAATGAATTTTTTTTTTTAATCGATGCCGTTTTTCAATAGTGAATAATTAAACAATATACTTAGAAATCGAACATAAATAATTTTTTCTATGGAATACCAATTACCCAATAATCTGCTCGCACGTTGCTGATAAAAATCGTAGCGTTACTTGTTTCTTCTGTCAGAACAAAAATATGATTTCTAAACCAAGCAATTGAAACAATTATGATTTAACAGTTAATTAAATTTCTTTGTGCACGATGTGCTTTAAAATCTGTTAATAGTAAATAAAAATGTGATTTTTGGTTTATAATCCATATAAAAATTTTGAATTGAAAATAAGCTTCCGAAAGTTAATTTAAGGATTTAGTTAAGATTGCAAAAAGCTCAGATTTAGGAATTAAAAATTGATATTTCCTAGAATAAAGAGAAATTTAATAAAAAATAATTTAAATATTACCTTTTTCAGGCTACAAATTGCGATATCAAAAATTAATAATACGGGAAATTTTGTCAGCTAACAGCGTCCATATCAACAAGAAAGTAATCGTTTTAACTGTTGTCTGCTCAAAGTGACGTTTTTACTATATATGTCTTCTTCATAATATTTCAATCCAAAGACAAAACTTTTACTTTTATAATAAGATTTTTGTTCCTTAGAAGCGCTGGTTGAGTTTGAATAAAATAAAATACGTATTATATAGGTTTTAGGCCAAAACAACGCATTATTACAAAATAAACAGACATTTAATTTGTTTGAAATACATATTGAAATTCATAAATATTTTTCGAAGCAAAGCTTCATCTTCAGGATCACTTTTTTTTCCATGTTGTTGTTGGAGCAGAGAATCAGCAAGTAGAAGTCCGTTTGTCGTTTTTACGGTAGTTTTTTTAAATCTCGGAACAGTGCGTTGGTCACACGGGATTCACGTTAAGATTTTTGTTCCTTAGAAGCGCTGGTTTATTTTGAATAAAATAAAATTCGTATTATATAGGTTTGAAGCCAAAACAACGCATTATTATAAAATAAACAGACATTTATTTTGTTTGAAATTTATATTGAAATTCATAAATATTTTTCGAAGCAAAGCTTCATCTTAAGTATGTCTTTCTTTCTTTCTTTTTTTTTGCCATGTTGTTGTTGGAGTAGAGAATCAGCAAGTAGAAGTCCGTATGTTGTTTTTACACTAGTTTTTTAAATCTCGGAACGGTGCGTTGGTCACGCGGGATTCACATTAAGAATTTTGTTCCTTAGAAGCGTTTCTAAATATATTTATGAATTTCAATATAAATTACAAACAAAATAAATGTCTGTTTATTTTTTAATAATGCGTTGTTTTGGCTTCAAACCTATATAATACGTATTTTATTTTATTTTTACATTTATATTTAACTTGATTAATAACAGTAATTGCACCCAAACTTTAATAAGATATAATATATATTTGTACTAAGTTTTTTTTCCAATATTTTTAATCTTTAATGTGACTTGCTTTTTCATATATATCAAAATTCGCTTCCGCCATTATATTTTTCTAATTTTTTTTAAGGTTTTGCTTTTCTGCAACATTATAATCAAATTTCGCCGATTTTATGGCCTGTAAAATAAAGCATGTTTACAAACGATTAAAACCCTGATCCTTCTTCTTCAATATTCAGTAAAAGTTACGGCAAATTAATTTCATTTTACTAGTCTTTACATGTATTTTTTGTTATTGGTGTCGACAATTAGTACCATATCTATTTTGATATTTCTCTAGATATAGGATTCATTACGAAACTGATTATTTTATGAATTTTGATCCAGCTTGTTACGCATAATGTTTGATCATGTGGGCTATATTTAGTTCAATTTTGTTTTGCGTAAAAGAGGGAAAATTCACATACCTCGATTATTTGTGCAATTTTGATAATAGATATTAGTCATCATCTATAATATAAATCTCACCTGTCTGTTTAAATGTATGTATGTATGTATGTATGTTGCAATCATCATGTATGTATGTATGTATGTATGTATGTATGTATGTATGTATGTATGTCTCGCAAAAACTTTCGCCAGAAGCGACGCATTTTCACGAGATCGGGATCATTTTGAATCTCGACCTTTCGGACGACAAATATCGAAATTTGGCCAAAAATATTAATTCCTTCACTCTCAACTGGGTACTTTTCTACAGGGAGGGGTCGCCTTTTTCGTTGATATTTTCGAAAGTTATCGCCTCTTTTTGATTGTCTAGCCTTAATTTAAACCTACATCACTTCCAGTTTGGCGATGGGCGCAACAGCTAACACGTTACGTTTTCTCTCACTTTCTTTTCCTCCTTCGTGGTACTGGGTTGAGCCTGCCTGACTACTACCACTTTTTTTTGCGTTCGTAATTTTTCCTTTTTTGTTTTTCATTTTTCTTTTTTTTCAACCAAGACCCTTACACACATCACTTTCTTTTCCACTTTCGCGTCACGGATTCGAGCCTGCCTGCCTAATACAACTTAATTTTTTTTTTTTTTTTGCTCAACATACACCTCCAGACACCCGGGCAACGCCGGGCACCCAGGCTAGTCAATAATATAAATCTCACCTGTCTGTTTAAATGTATGTATGCACGTATGTCTACCTAAGACTTTCGACAGAGGCGATGGATTTTCACGAGATTAATATCGTTTTGAAGCTTGACCTTCGGACGACAAATATCGAAAAATTGGTTAAAAACATTAATTCCTTCACCCTCAACTGGGCACTTTTCTACATAGAGGAGTCGCTTTTTCGTCGATATTTTCGAGAGTCATCTCCTCTTTTTGATTGACTAGCCTTAATTTAAACCTTCACCACTTCTGGTTTGGCGATTTACGCAACAGCAAAGACGTCATGTTCTTTTTCACGTTCTTTTCCTCCTTCACGGTACGGGTTCGAGCCTGCCTGCCTACTACAACGTTTTTTTTTTTTTTTTTTTTTTTTTGCTCAACACAAACCTCCAAACATCCGGGCAACGCCGGGCACCCAGTCTAGTCAATTAATAAATATTTCTTCAAATTTCTATTTCTTTCAAGTATGTTAAACATATTTGAGGGGAGTATAATATTGGCACAAACTCCTATTTTAAAATTAAGATATTTCTGATTTCCATTAAATTTGATCCATACTAAGTAGACTGCAATTATGAAAGATTGCCCTGTTTTTTTTTTAAGTCCCTTTAAGTATTAGCCTTAAATTGTGGACATTTTTTTAGAATCAAATAAATTTTGTATCAAAATTGGAATAAGAATTCTAGACATAAGCCCAAGTATTTCCTTTTGAGAATGACATATAAACGTGCTGTGTTGCTTATTTCCCATGAATATATTTTTATTCTACTATATATATATTACTATTTTCCCAAAACCTCTGGCCTTGATGTAGGGGAGACTAAAACTTGCTGCACTGGTTTCAAATGAACTGAAATAATAGCAAGGGGAGACTTGATTCCAAATATTTCTCATATGTTATATCCCCCTTCTTTTAAAAATAGGGTACGTTATGAATATCTCCAGTAACAAATAATCCTTATACATTGTGAAATTTACTTTATATATGAAAACCAAAGACGGGAGATATACCATATGATAAATATTTGGAATCAAGTCTCCCCTTGCTGTTATTTCAGATCATTTGAAACCGTAGCATCAAGTTTTATTATCCTCTCCATCAAGGCTGGAAGTTTTGGGGGAAATATCAGATATTTTGTAATTCATATGCAAAACTAGGAAAACAAATGACTATGAAATATTGGTAATGGTAAAGTATCTTTCCACTCACAAAAAAAAAAAAAAAAAACTTTAAAATTACGACTCTTAGAGGTTTTCGAGGATAGTGAAAACGAAAATAACGTTTAAAATTCCAGGCAATAAGTAGTTTCCAAAATATGAAAAAAAATCATGATTTTAAAAAGTAGGTAATTATTTTTCTATATCAATTTAACGTAAAATGAACACCCACTTTACAGACACCTTTTTTGGGGGGCGGTCGTCTTGTTTTTTTTTTTTAATGGTGGTGTTTATTTGGTGATTGTGGCCTGGTAGACTAAACCAAACCTACCTTAAAAAAATTTTCAATAGGTTTTCAGGTATGCTGTAAATGAATATCGCATTTAAAGTTTTTACAAATAAGTACTTTTCCGAGTATTAAGCAATGAGATTCTTTATGTTATAAGTGGTAGTCATTGTTATACTAGGTG
>NC_136517.1:34633362-34695862 GCF_053919585.1 Euprymna scolopes | reverse complement strand
AGACAGATAGAGGGGAGGAGTTCTTCTCTGATAATACGCAATAGGTATACATCAGTATATTTGTCTACTGAATTATTTATATGTGAGACTGTATTTTATAGGTATGTGTATACATTAGTGTTGGGACGATTAATCGGAATTGGGAATCAGAATAATCGGAGCTTTTTGGGGTATCAGAATCGGCATGGGAAAAATTTGAGCCTATTTCCCGATGCCAAAACCGATTCCTTAAATTATCTTTTTTATTTGATTTTGGTTTAAGAAACATCTATACATA
Source organism: Euprymna scolopes (assembly GCF_053919585.1). NCBI lineage: Eukaryota > Metazoa > Mollusca > Cephalopoda > Sepiida > Sepiolidae > Euprymna > Euprymna scolopes. Next base: position 34,695,585 of record NC_136517.1, on the reverse strand, counting down.
TGATGATTGCAACGTCTTGTCAGACGAGTGCCACTCTCTCAGACACTTAAAGTTCAGGAGCGCCAAAATGATTTCTATCGCCACAGGAGCATTTTAATAGACAAATGCCCGAGGGAGTATCTATACACAGATGATGTTACAGTGTCTTAGCTTTGTACGACAGCTAAGTCTCTCTCTCTCGGTTCAAAATGTTGAGATTCAGCAACAAGCAAGAGCAAGATAGCCAGCAACAAATTAAACTGCAGACCAGCTTAATGCAGGTACTGGTCTCCCGCTATATGGTTTTTTAAATCCGATTTGCTTCTCCTAGAAAGGTTGCCTTCACCACGGCTTACGGGAGCCCTCTCCACCCCAACACACACACAAATATACAGGGTGACCCAGAAAAAGAGTTCATTACACACACACACACACACACACACACACACACATATATATATATATATATATATATATATATACATACATACTAGCAAAAGTACCTGTCATTGACTGGGTTCAAAAACAGCCTACAGAAAATGAACACTGATTTATGAAAGTATGATAGGTTATGAAAAGGAAGGGTGGTAAAGATATAGCTTCGAATTTGGGGGTATCAAAACCAAAGCAAAATATGATGAAAGTAAAAATAAAATAGATAAACCCCATAATTTATTATACCATACCTGTTCACACTGAAACACGTATCACAATATTCTGTGGATCTATATTAAAAAACCTTGTTAAACTTTGTGACATATTTCCATTCTATGGAGGTCAGGCGCGAACGAACACCCCATAATTTTATTATACCATATTTCTTATAAATGAAACATAATTATCAAAGTATACTTACGCAGATAGATATGAAAAGTCTTTATTAAAGTTTGTGCCTATTTCCATTCTATGGAGGCTAGTCGCGAACGCAGACCCCACAATTTTATTATACCATCCCTATTTAAGTTAAAACATACTTATCAAAGTATTATTATGTACATCTATATCAAAAACACTTGTAAACATTTTTTTTTATTTTTAAATTTTTTATTTCCATACTTTGTGGACCAAGCGCGTACGCGGGCTCCACAATTTTAATGAATCATCATTATTCCAGATCAAACATACCCTTTCCTGTGTCTCGATACATCTTCTATCATTATATGTGATCAGTTTTCTATAATAGTCAACCATATAGGAGCCTATTCCTGACCAGATACACACACAGACGTTCAGCTTTCCTTCAGTCTTGAAAGGCTATGGATACCCACAGTAAGGGTTCCTGCGCATGGAATTTTTGCGGCAAAAGTGCGCAATCTCAAACCACACATTCCCTGAGTCGGCGTTGTTGAATACCAGTGGCAAGTGGAGGTTCAGGACGACTGGAAACAATGCCGAGATAAACGGGAAGCACATACAGCGCCTAGGATTCCCAACTAACACGTAAATTCTCGTCTCTTCGCCATAACACCAAAATGAACAAAAAGAAAAAGAAATTCACGAACCGGACTTTCAACCCTAATGAGGCTATGTATTTGCGAAATATAAGACTTACAAAAAAAAAAAAAAAAAAAAAAAAGCAATAAACAATGATTTTATCATTGTGTTCGACACTTCAAAGTTTTCAAAAATTTCTCAATTAAATTATATATATATATATATATATATATATATATATATATATATATATATATATATATATAATATGATTACTTCATTTAATCACATAAATTCTATACGAAGATATAATTTATGCGTAAATTTTCAGTATTTACTTCAATAGTGTTCAATGCATAGGTAGGGCTAAGTAGTAGGTTTTGAAAATATATATGGCAATTAAGCTACACAGAATATTCCGCGTTTCATTCTCGGGAGAATTCGTCAGACTTATCAAGGCCCGAAGACGAATTCTCACGAGAATGAAACGTGGAATATTCTGTGTAGCTTAATTGCCATACATATTTTTATAACTTACGATATATATATATATATATATATATATATATATATATATATATATATATATATCAGTTTGTGCGTGCGTGCGTGTGTGTGTGTGTGGATTGTGAATTCCGTGATAAATGCGTCGATTGAATTTCAAAATAAAATACGCATGAGATACGTTTTAAAGCCAAATTACAACGCAATGTTGTGAAAAAATAAACAATTTTTTATTTGTTTAAAAAATGTCGGAGTCATACTCCTTCCTCAGAATTTTATGCATTTTTTTTCTTGCCATGATGTTAAGTTGAAGAAAAAAATCAGTTAGTAAAATGTCTGCGTTGTATGTGTGTGTGTGTGCGTGTGTGTGTGTGTGTTTAGAATAATGGAAATAGTATTACGACAAAATAGAGAAATAAAAAGGAACAAACCGTTTTCATCAATGTTTCGTATTTATTTCGTCCAGAGGATGTCTTAAAATAAAGACGAAACGTCGATGAACATATAACATTGTTCCTATATATATATATATATATATATATATATATATATATATATATATATATATATATATATATATATATAGCAATTAATAGGAGTAAAAACTTGTAAAATAAAATTGATTCATCGTAAGTTTTGCAGTATTCTCAAGAAGAAATATTATAAAAAAAACTCATATTTTTTTTACTCTGCGTAAAACTGGTGAATTTTCAAAATATTCCCCAAGAAAACTAAAAACGGGAAAAATGGGACAGAATGTTATTTAAAAAATTAAACAATTGACCAATTTCGTTACTGTTTTTTACATATTTATTTAAAAAAGCTAAGCTATATATGAACTGAAAAAAAGGAATAATATATAAAAAAAATCACATATTTTGCACCCCCTCGTCCAACGCGATTTTATCAGAGAATTTTTTTGTGGGGTTAATATGTTAGTTTTTTTTTTTTTTTGTTTTTTTTTTACATATTATAAAATATACTGCAATGATAAAACAAAATATATTTAATTTTTGGTTACAATCCTTTCCGTATTATAGATTTTCCTCGACTTTTCGGAAAAAAAGTTGGAAAATATATTAAATTTTTTAAAAATTTTCGGAATTATTTTTTCGCGCATTATTTATATTGTAAAATTTTCGCCTGTGAAATTTCAAAATATTTCTGAAATAATTTCTTACTTTTAATGATTAAAAACAAATCTGAAAGATTGACCCTTAAAACTTATTATGAATAAAGAGAAAATCTTACTGTTAACAATTAAAAGATTTTTTTTTTTTAATCGATACCGTTTTTCGTCAATGACCAAATAAAAATATATTTAAAATTCGAACGTGAGTGATTTTTTTCTATGGAAGACCAATGTGTACATCTTCACATCTCATTAATAAAAAAAATCATCGCGTACTCTACATTACTTGTTTCTTCATTGTGAGGGACGATGAGAAGTGTGGGAGGAGTAAGGAAGTCAAAACACCGGCGTTGATTGGCCAACTAAAGAATTTCATGGATAAGGATCGCCGTGTGTCCATAGAGACAATGTGCACAGTTTGATATCAGTGTAGACACTGTAGACACAATTATTCACGAGAAACTGAAGATGTAAAAGTTTGTCCCAAGGGTGCTCAGAGGAGATCACAGACTATTTGACCAAGATGGGCATCAAGGCAGTTCCTAACCCTCCCTATAGTTTAGACCATAATTTCTGTGACTTTTGCTTATTCCCTAAGCTCAAGGAAAACTTAAAAGGCTGTTGTTATGAAACAATTGAGGAGATGAAAGAAGAAATTGTTGGGGCGGCGCAACAAATGTATTGCAGCCGGAGGAGATTACTTCGAAGAGGAATAGAGTTTCATATGTGTATTATCAACAAAAGTACCCATACGAAAAATGTCTTATTTAAGGCACCTCGTATTTGTACTGATTTTTTTACGCTATATTTTCAATGTTTAATTTAACTGTTTTTCTTGCACCTATTTACTATGCCTCCCCACGGGACAGAGTTAGACACCAGGGTCGTTTTTTAACGTGGAGAAAAGGTACAAAAATAAAAAATTGTCTCAGTCGTGAAGGACTGATCCTCCACCGAAAGAGAACAAGAAATGGAAGTGCAGCGACCAAAAGATCGTCATTGTAACATGGTGTCATTTTTTAAGGTTTTGTTAATTTGGCGATGTTCAAATCAAATTACACCGGTTTTATGGAGTGTAAAGCGAATAATGATTATATGCGATTTAAACCGTAATCCTTTTTTTGATATAGAGTAAAGATTACGATGAATTAATTTCATTTTACTAGTTTTTTACTTGCAATTTTTTGTTATGGATGTCGAAAATTAGCACACACACACACACACACACACACACACACACACACACACACACACACACACACACACACACACACATATATATATTCACTGTTTGTGGAAAAGAATTTCAGCAAAGAGCTCGATTATAAAGAAAAAAATTTCCAATATAAGAGCTTAATATTTATTTATTTTAAAACTGTACAGAAAGTCAGAAAAATAAAGGTACCGTCGGTTTCAAATAAGGGGGACCAGTTAATGGTAAATAGTATTAGGCTTTTGTCAGCTATTGAAAACAATGGCTGTACAGTTTATATATATATATATATATATATATATATATATATATATATATATATATATATATATATATATATGTACTAGCGTTTCAGCCCGGCGTTGCCCGGGTGTTTGGACGTGTATGTTATTGAGTTATTGCGTAGGGAAATGTGTATGTTATTGAGTTATTACGTAGGGAAATGTACACAGACACACACACACAGACACACAGATACGTTCACTTTTATAGATATACTAGAATGGGCGCCCAGCGTTGCCTAGGTGTTTGGATGTGTATGTTGAGCAAAAAAAAAAAGTGGTAGTAGGGAGGCAGGCTCGAACCCGTACCGCAAAGGAGGAAAAGAATGGGGCAAAACCTAACATTTATGCTGTTACGACCACCGCCAAACCGGAAGCGACATTTTTTAAAATTAAGGTTAGACAATCTAAAGGAGAGGATAACTTTAAAAAATATCGGCGAAAAAAGTGACCCCCCCCCTGTAGAAAAGTGCCTAGTTGAAGGGGAAGATATTAATGTTTTTAGCCAATTTTTCGATATTTGTCGTATGAAAGATCGAACTTTAAAACGATACTGATCTTGGTAAAATCCGTCGCCTCTATTGAAAGTTTAAGGCAGACATGCAAACAGCCATACATACATATATTTATATATTGGTAACTAAAAATATTTGACCCAAACTGATGAAAAAATTTGCCCTATCTCTGAATATCCTTTATGTAAAATTTCAAATATTTAGACCATAAATTGTCTGAGTGATTTGGAAGAGACCGTAGAGGTCAATTTTTTTTTACCTTTGACCCCTATTATGACTCCTTAAAATTTATTGTTTTGGGCTCAAATCAAGTTATTAAGTTAGATCCATGTCCAAGGAACCTATATCTAAAATTTCAAGTACGTAGACTCAAAATTGTCGGAGGAGTTTGGTAGAGTTCTCAAAGGTCAAATCATTGAAGTTTGACCCCTTAATCACCAAATTTCTGGCCTAAAACCGATCACATCGATTTTCCCAAATCTCAGTAACCTGTATATCGAATTTAGAGTCTGTAGACTAAAAATTGACAGAGTTATTGCGTAGGGAAATGTACACAGACACACATATACACAGATACACAGACACACAGACACTTTCACTTATATATATATATATATATATATATATATATATATATATATATATATATATATATATATATATGAAATAAAATGGAGGTGGAAGGACCTGGATACTCAATGTTTCGCCCGATTTATGCGGCTTCTTCAAGAGGGATGGTCATTTTTTTTTTTTTAATCTCTATGATATTTTAACTTTTAGACGTAATCCACTACACTAATTTACTCTAATTTATTTTTTTCTCTCATAAAATGTATATATATGTATATATGATATCTAATTTACATAAGGAAAACACGTTGCTCTCCCCCATCATTATATATAGCCCCAATCCTCCGACTCTCTCGTCAATGACCATCCCTCTTGAAGAAGCCCGCATAAATCGGGCGAAACGTTGAGTATCCAGGTCCTTCCACCTCCATTTTATTTCATATCGTCGAATTTAACCCAGCTCAACAATCATATATATATATATATATATATATATATATATATATATATATATATATATATATATATATATATATATATATATATATATAGATAGATAAATAGATAGAGAGATAGATAGGTAGATAGATAGATAATGTGCCTATGTGTGCATATATGTATGTGCGTGTATGTATATTAGATTTTTCGTTTTTTATATTCAGACATTTCTCTTTCCATTTTCTTTTCTTCTATTATTCTTTTTTTTCTCTCTCTCTCTTTCTTTCTTTCTTTTAATGTTTTCCTTTCCTTCTATCCTGATTGTTTTATTGCTTTACTTTGTTTCTTTTTTATTTTTATGTTCCTTTTATTTCTTTTCTGTCTTTGTTTCCATTCATGTATTCCTTTTCAATTTTCTTACCTTTGTTTTCTTCCTTTCCTTCTTGTTCTCGTTTTCCTTATATCCATTGATTTATTTCTTCTTTCGTACTCTTGCGTTATTTTTTTTTTTTTTACTTTCTTCTTGTTTTTTTCATTGTTTTCTACTTTATTTATATTATGGGATTTTTTTTTCCTTTTATTTTCTTTCTTTTATCTTCTTTATTGATATTTATTCATTTTTATCTCCCTTTATCTTGCCCTTCTTCATTTCTTGTCTCTTTTTTATATTTCGTTCCTCTCTCTTTTTTTTCTTTTATCTTCTTTGTTTACTTATTCTAATTTACAATACTTTATTTCTTGCACTTTATTTTTTTTTCATTTTATTTTATTTAATATTTCTTTTTCTCTTTTCTTTTCTTTCATTCAGTTTTTCTTTCATTATTTATATTCCTGCATTTCTTTTCTCTTTTTTTCTTATTTTCAGTTTACCATTTTTATTTTAAATATGCCTTTTCCAATATTTTCCCTTTTTTCTCTTTCTTTTCTTTTTTTTTATTTATATCTCTTCATTCATTTTCCGCTTTCCTTTCTTTTCTCTCTCGATTTTCTTTTCTTTTTTGTTTCTTTTTCTTTTTTTCACCTTCTGTTTTGTTTCCCTCTTTTTCTTCTTTTATCTTGTTCTTTTCTCAGCCTTTGTTGTTTCCCTTTATTTCTACTTTGTATTGTCTATCTTTTCTTGTCCATCCTTTTTCTCCATTCTTTCTTCCTTTCTTTCCTTCTGTTTTCTTTTTTTCTTTCTTTACTGTATTGTTTGTTATTTTCTTTTGAAACACCCAGCGCGGACGTGTGAAAATATGCTGAAAATACTTAATAATTTCTGACTGAAAATATATCTTAAAGAATTTTTCCCTCAACATTATTCAATCTTTTCATAAACATATTTTTATGCAGATGTGTGTTCATATGTAGGCGAGGGGAGGAGAATCAATGTCATTTATTATGTAAAGGGCAACTGTCTATCTGTCTGTCTTGCTAAAACTTGAAAAATGCACAACAAACACCCACAATGTTGGTATTTTTATCCAACGTAACTCCGGTGTATAATATACAGAATCAGAAAAAAAAAATCATTATTTGTGAGTCAAATGGTCATTGTTTTTTTTCTTTTTTCTTGTACAAAAGAGTCATCACTTATAAAGGCCTGGAGGCTACTCGAGGATAAGAGTTAATCGGTGTACAGTAGTCATTGGGACAACAGCGAAGTAATCGTTAGTAATGGAAAGTTGGTATAATTTGATTATTTAAGGGGACGGTTCAGCATGAAGGTGTTTATGTTGGACTTGAAAACGACTATATTGTAATCATATGGAAAGCAGGCCAGCAGAACAGAGTTTTTTTTTTCAGACTCGAACAAAATAGAAATAACTCTGATTTTTTTTCACAGCGTTATTTCATTTACACCGACTCGAGTTGTCCGTGTGTGTCCAGAGAGTGGAATAGGCTGGGCGAAGAAAAAAAGATAAGCTGGAGCAGAAGAAAAACGAGGAAGAGTTAAAGAAAAAGGGATAGCTGTTATGTCTCACCTTTGCCCCGGGAAATATCGGGGAGCTCTGCCAGTCTCTTTGTATATGCAAAACTGAATGTTTGTGTATTATGTTTCTGTGTTTCATATAGAAAAAAAAGGTTAAAGAATCAACATAAAATTTAAAAGTATATTCTTATGTAAAATTTAACAAGGAAATCAATGAAACCGTCCCTCAGTCTCTAAGTGAATCGCTAGGGGGAATATGGGAGTATAATTCCTTTTAAAACTTCAAATATATCCGAATATTATGAAATTTATATCTTTCATGTAAAAATTTCTGGGAAAGGCAATCGAAGTGGTCCTGAATCTCCGAGGACTTTCCTATTCTAAACTATCATATGGGGACCGAATCTTCTTTAAAGCTTCCAATTTGTATATCCCATTTTTATGGAAATTATATTATATGTATAAAATTATCCGAGTAAGACCATAGAAGTTGTCCGACACCCGGTCGTCAGAAGTTTTTCAATAATATCCTCAACGTTTTTACACATGTTCTAAAACTCGACAAACACTCGACTATCTACAACAACTATAAACAATTTCCTTTGTTCTATATCTGTGCCTAAATCTAAGCGAAAATTTCATGAACACTCCCCCCCCCCTAGAACTGCTCGTCTGTGAAACATGATACCACGGAGCTGCTTCCTGGCTGACTATAAAATGGTCGTTTTCTAGTCCAACGTGAACAGCTTCTCGAAGAGCCGCCATGTAAAATAAATGAACATCGGATTTCCATCACGGTACCTATCAACTCTTATCCTTGAGTGGCATCCGGGCGTTGATGAGAAGTAACTAGTTCATTTCATAGAAACACTTTCATCAAACACACACATTACCTAAACTTACTGGAAATGAAGACTACATCGGCCGAAACATGGCGGAAAAAAATAATAACTAAGCAGCCATGATGAGAATAGCAATCCAAATAATTCAAATTATTAATCCTCATCCAAACAGAAATGCTGACAAAATAGCAAACAAGGTGCGTGTGTTCGTGTACGCGACTTGGCGAGCTGAGCTGTGATAAGGTTTCAACAATCAACAATGAATCACGTCGGAGAGAGAGAGAGAGAGAGAGAGAGAGAGAGAGAGAGAGAGAGAGAGAGAGAGAGAGAGAGAGATTTGTCATAAAAATGTGCTGCTGCATCGTGATGCACCCTTACGTTGAATTTATCAGGACGGCTATAAGGTTTTCTTTGCCAACAGAACTCATCGGGCATCAGCAAGGTTTAGTGATCTCTGTCTCTGGTTCAACTCTCGTTATAAGTCGATCGGCGGAAGGTGACGATAAACTAGTGGTTAACGATACGGACTTACGACTGGGCGTTCTCAGTTCGAATCCAGTTCGTTCCACTAAATAATCTTTATTTCATTTAGAATATTGGTAACTTTCTCGTGGTCCCTCCCGATGTCTTTCTGGAAAGAAACCTGACCAAAAAAAAAAAAATATCGAGGAAACCAATGCTAACATTAGAATTTATGTATTCATACGCTATGATGATCATAGGTAGATCGGTAAACGTCTCTAATAGCGACATAAATTATTTTAAAGCATGTATATATTTAATTTACCAGTTCATTTCTGAACTATTTATCTTAAAGAATAATTTTCTTTTACTTGGGTTTACCCGCCTATCGAGGCCCGGGGGGGCACTTAGGATAAAGGCTTATGAGTGTTAGGTAGATGGTGAGGCAACACTGTTATGATCAGTAATGGTGGAACTTGTGTAAGGTTTAATTATATATGAGGACGGCTCAACAAGAACTTATTTACATTAGATTTGAAAATTACCATATTATAGTAAGCGGGGAAGCAGTTCCACGGTATTGTGTTCCACAGACGGACAGTTTTAGGAAAGAAACTTTACTCATAAAATTTTCGTTTAGTTTTAGGCACAGATAGAGTGTGAAGGAAATTGTTGATAGCTGTAGTAGGTAGACGAGTATTTGCTGCAAATGTTTTATAGGGAGACCATAGCTTAGAGCTCAGTCGAGCACCTGCCATAAATGTAACGTTTATGTTTAATGCTTAATATAAAATATATGCATTTTAAGTTGTGAATATTGGTTGTGAGTAAAGTTATCAGCGACGAACATTTTGCTTTTTCAGGAAGTAGGATATCAGACCGGGACACACTGCAGATGCACTTCTCTTCCTGTATAAGATCCGGGTATGTCCTAGGTTGAAGCACTGTTACCACATCTTGGTAGGAGCTGCTCGAAGCACCGTATCCTGCTTTCACAGAGTTCAAAACCGACTTCGTAGCCTAATAGGGGATGCCTTTTTCTCTTCCGTGCAACCTATATCCCACAGAACAGACGTTGCTAGCATGTTTCTGTTCTATCGTTATTTTTACGGCAAGTGCTCGTTTGAGCTCCAATCTACAGACGAGTTCTTGCTAGATACATGTAAGGACATGAAAATCTGAGTGTGCCAAGTTCGAATCTAGTTTGTTCCACATTTTCACTTAGGATGTTGGCAACCTTCACGTACTCGATGTCTTTCTAGAAAGAATTTTAACTGGAAAGATATCGGGGGAAATCAATGCCAACAATAGAATCACTGAATAAATGAATCATTTAAAAACTTTCATGCCCCCCCCCCTGCCAAACTTTCACACAAAAAATTCGTCTAGCTGTAACCATTATTAATAATTTTCCCTAGTTTTTATCTGTGCCTAAACTTAAACATGGTTTCCATGAACAAAGTTTCTTTCTTACAGAACTGCCCGCCTGTGGAACTTTGTTCTATTTGCCTGCTTTCCGGCCACAATATGGCCATCTTCGATTCCAACACAAACAAGTTATTGATGAGCAGTTCCTTAAAATAATCCAATTTACCAAATTTCCATTACTAACAGTTACTACGCTATTGTCCTGATGACTACCATACACTCATTAATCCTTATCCTCGAGTAGCTTCTTATCAAAAGGCGACGCCTTTGTAAACGAAAAGAAAAATGAATTCAAGCTAGTAAATTAAAAAGAGGGTCTTTGATGTGACAGGACACATTTCCGGTCCGTTCCTGTACTTTCGTTATTGAAAAAGAAAATTATCTGTTGCTGATTTCTTTATTCACAACTAATATTTGCAGCAGCTTACAACGCGTGTATTTTATATTAGTTCATGTCGCTAATAATAACATTTACCCAGTGTTTTATTTTTTTTTTTTAAAGGTTCTCTCCGGAATTAAATCCTTCTTTTGAAGATGGTGGCTTATTGCTGATAACCTGAAGCGTCCCTACCGAAAAATGTCGACAGATCAAGTCACGGCTATTTTCTATGGCACTCAGAGTGCCTCAAAAGAAGGGCGGTTTCCACAGTTTTTTTTTTTTTTTTAAATATAATTTTGTGGCGCATCTTGCTGTAATGACAAGCACGTATATAACAGATCTTATGTCTGTGAAGAAGTGTGATGTTCTGAAAGCAAACCATTCCCGTATTCAGATTTTTGGTACTGCGTCATCTCGGATGATTTAGACGTCTCTACATATATTGTACGCACCCCCCACACACCTATCTCTCACTCACCCACTCTGTATATATATCTATAATATAAAGCTGAATGTCTGTGTGTCTGGTCACGAATAGGCTCCTATATGGTTGACTATTTTAAAAAACTGATTACATATAATGATAGAAGATGTATCGAGACACAGGAAAGGGTATGTTTGATCTGGCAGAACGGTGGTTCATTAAAATTGTGGTGTCTGCGTTCGCGCCTGGTCCACAAAGTATGGAAATAAAAAATTTAAAAATTAAACAAAAAAAAAACAAGTGTTTTTGATATAGATGTACATAATAATACTTTGATAAATATGTTTTAACTTAAATAGGCATGGTATAATAAAATTGTGGGGTCTGCGTTAGCGCCTGGCCTCCATAGAATGGAAATAGGCACAAACTTTAATAAAGACTTTTCATATCTATCTGCGGAAGTATACTTTGATAATTATGTTTCTGTTTGGAGAAATATGGTATAATAAAATTATGAGGTGTTCGTTCGCACCTGACCTCCATAGAATGGAAATATGTCACAAAGTTTAACAAGGTTTTTTAATATAGATCCACAGAATATTGTGATACGTGTTTCAGTGTGAACAGGTATGGTATACTAAATTATGGAGTTTATCTATTTTATTTCTACTTTCATTATATTTTGCTTTGGTTTTGATACCCCCAAATTCAACCCAAATTTACAACCCTTCCTTTTCATAACCTATCATACTTTCATAAACCAGAGTCCATTTTCTGTAGGCTGTTTTTGAACCCAGTCAACGACGGGTACTTTAGCTAGTATATATATATATATATATATATATATATATATATATATATATATATATATATATATACAGAGTGAGTGTATATATATATATATATATATATATATATATATATATATATATTATTTCAAATTCTTTTTGGAAATATCGTTACTTTCAATGTGTACCGTTTTCATTTAAGGGGTCTAGATTGTTATTTTAAAAATCAGTCACCGTTAATTTTGAGTTAAGTTCAATGTATCTATTTAATAGGTGCAGAGCATATATAGTGTAAAATTTTGTTGAAAATTCAAAGACTCACGTTTTTCTTTTTATAACCTTCGTTTATTTTCTGGATTTTTCCATTACATCTGTTTCATTGATGAGTAGGCAATTTTACGATTTATGTTTCCATTTCTGAAGAAGTTTTGGGGACAGAATATTTTTATAGAAACATAAATCGTAAAATTGCCCCTACTCATCAATGAAACAGCTGTAATGGAAAAAATTCCAGGAAATAAACGAAGGTTATAAAAAAGAAAACGTGAGTCTTTGAATTTTCAACAAAATTTTACACTATATATATATACACTCACTATGTATATATATATTTATATATATATATATATATATATATATATATATATATATATACAGAATGTGTGTGTGTTGTGTGTGTGTGTGTTGTGTGTGTGTGTGTGTGAGAGAGAGAGAGAGAGGGAGAGAGAGAGAGCGATGGATAATCCACCTCATACGTATATATAAATTCTAATTATGTAACTAATTAAATAAACGTAAACTATATTAATTGTAAATGTATTTGGCCGTCCTTTCTTTTTAAATTTTTAGGTTATTTACCTCCCTTACGTGAAATATGTTCCCGATAAATAACTGTACATCATATATCATTATCAGCAATATCTAAATGAGTTCGCGCAATTTTATGCTATAATTATATTGCTAATGATTTTACAATGGGATTCCATTGGAAATGATCTTTCGATAGGAAACTATTACAAATTATGTAGGGATGTGATGGTCGATGATCCGACCTAATGGCTCTCCAAACACTAATATAATATTAATCGCGTGTCTGCTTTATAAAACCCTTACGATACATTCACTTGGTCTCCGTATTTCACTGTCTGTCTTTCCATGCCCCCCCCCTCACCTTCTGCAAAACATTCGCAACAATTACTTGTCTAGCTACAACTGTCAAAATCGTTTTCTTGGCTTTCGGGACAAGAAATTGAACTTTATTTTTTCACACATGCACACACACTCACAAAATTAATATTAGAAAAAAAAAAAAAAAAAAAAAAACAGTGCATACACAAACACACAGACAACTGTTTATAAATTGTAAATATGGTTTTGATTCTTAAACGCTGGGGATTTATTAGTTAGTTTAAGATCCATAGAGTGAATGAGGTATTTTGGCAAATGTTGCCAGTCAAGAGTAAGACTCCAAAGTCTACATTTATTACTTTTTAATCACTTTAGTCACAAAGACCCTGAACCCTTCCCCTCCCCAATTTCTTGTAGGGCCCTGTGCCTAATTTTGTTGTTTAAGAATCTTTTGTTTTTTTTACTTAATTGTATTTACAAAATTTTAAAAGCAATAAAATATATAAACAAGATCAAAGTGTAGTATCTGTTCCGGCAGATACTGCAAGCTATGCCTAGCTAGGACTAGCTATGACTAGCAAAGACCAGATGTGGGGGCAACCCCACATGCCTGACCTTTAACCAGCTCCCATTTCCCACCTCTCGGGAGCTGGTCCCCATTTTCCCTTTCCCCTCCCTTCACTCCTCACATTAAAAATCGGCCTTGTGCCTAATTTGCTCGGTGGGGGAGCAAATAAATACCATCTGTTCCGGCAGATACTACAAGCAAAGACCATATGTGGGGGTAACCCCACATATAAGACCTTGGTCAATGTAGGGGCAACCCTTCATACCAATTGTCACTATCCAGCTCCCCTACTCCCCGGGGAGTTGGTCCCCATTTCCCCTTCACTCCTCACATTAAAAATCGGCCTTGTGCCTAATTTGCTCGGTGGGGAAGCAAATAAATACATCAAAGTGTAGTATCTCTTCCGGCAGATACTGCAAGCAAAGACCATATGTGGGGGCAACCCCACATATAAGACCTTGGTCAATGTAGGGGAAACCTATCATACCAATTGTCACTATCCAGCTCCCAACTCCCCGGGGAGTTGGTCCCCATTTCCCCTTCATCCTCACTTTAAAAATCGGCCTTGCGCCTAATTTGCTCAGTGGGGGAGCAAATAAATACCTCAAAGTGTAGTATCTGTTCTTCAGATGCTGCACTTCTATTTCTTGTTCTCTTTCGGTGGAGGAGAAATCCTTCACGACTGAGACAATTTTTATTTTTGTACCTTTTCTGCACGTTAAAAAACAACCCTGGTGTCTAACTCTGTCCCGTGGGGAGGCATAGTAAATAGGTACAACAACTGTCAATAATTTCCCTTTACCCTCTATCAGTGCCTTAAACTAAACGAAGAATTCGATGAACAAATTTTATTTCTAAACATAATCATTCTGTGGACTACAATATCGCGGGACTGCTTCCCAACTGACTCTAACATGGTGGTTTTCGAATCTAATGCAAGTTATTGTTGAGCCGTCCTCTTAAATAATCAAACCCTATTCAAGTTCCGTCATTACCGATCATTAAGGTGTTGTCTCAGTCTATCCAACACTCATTAATCCCTATCCTCGAATGGACATTGAGCCTCGATAAGCGTTGACACCCCCTGCCAAAAAAAAAAAAAAAATGAAAACGTACGTATGTTTCGTGGCATCACCGTTAAACTGTTCATCATGGAGCCAAACAACCAAAGATTTGGATTCAGCTTCTTTGATCCGATGTCTTAGTCTATGCCAGGTGTTTTTTCCAGCATGTTTTAAAACAATATTTAAAATTAAAAGTTAGTAAATATAAAACGGAATAATCACGTTGACACACCGGTTCCTGCCAGATCACCGACGTTAAGAAACGATAAGCCTGGCCATTACTTAATAGGTGACCATTTGGGAAGGCTAGGCGCTGTATATACCGCGCCGAGTTATAAGAAATTTCCAGGTTGGTATCTAGAGGCACATTAATTTACTGGGAGAGATACACCCCTAGTCTTAAGATATGCATCTAGGAGAAGGTAACTCTGATAACGTCGGCAGCAGGACATAGTATGGCCATGGAAGAGGATGAATCTCTAGCAAATCAACGATTCTGTAGTATTAAGAGTTACATTATTCGACTGCAGCTATGCGGATGATCTAAGGACAACGGATAGGTGCAAACAGGCGAGTCAGATGCCATTGCATTGGGGAAGGTAACAGCAACCCACTCCATGTATTCTGCCAAGTTCAAATCATGTGGTGTCTTCATGGGAATCGGATCAACAATGGACCGAAGCCTATGGAGAACACTAACCATGATTTCATCTACGCTATGGACATACCATCATACGAGAAGAAGAAATATAAAAACTTAAAAAGCAAATGTCCCGATATTTTGAGCGTTCCCTTTTAGCCGACCGAACAACTACGTATCGTTTTACTTTAAGCAGAAAACATTCATCAGTTTTATTTATTTATTTATTTATTAAAAATGGATAAAAACTTGATAAATGTTCACTAAAATATCTTTTATTTTAATAAGAATTTGTTTTATTATTATATATACATGTTTCTTTGATTATTTGAAGTAGACCGAACAATTTTGTTTGATCTATACGGAGACCCTGCCCCACACCGAACTCATAAGCATAGTAAGTAGGTTACAAAAAGAAAGCATTCTGGTTAGATTGTTGACTTTCTAAGTGTTCGCATTCTGTTCAAGCGTTTTACGACGCCGTACGTCAGCATTTAGGGTTCGAGGGTTCGAATCTCACACTAGACAATTTTACTTTTTGTAATTACGTTCCAGTTATTTCCTAGCAGATTATCGATCATCATCATAAGCCTGAATAATACATATTTTAAGAAATAAACAATGGACGAAAGATATTTAATACTGGAAGATTCACCTAGCCTTTTCTCGGTATTAAATGTAACGTTAAATTCCGTAAAGATAAATGAAAAAAAAAAACAAAAAACAAAACAAAAAAAAAAACAAAAAGAAACTGAGACATGTGCATGCGAGTATTGTGTTTTTTTCTAAACAGTTTACTTCTTGTAAATAAAAAAAAATACTCGAACTGAGATCGAAATAAAACCTAAAGACAGCCAAGTACGATAGCCATCATACCGGCTTGCCATGTCTGTAAAAAGTGTTTACAAATCCTGTGAAAAAGTTGACAGATAAAATCCGTTAAACGAGTATCAATTTGTTTTATTTTTACTCCTTAGCATGATTTTATCACGATAGAGACGTATTAAAAAATTTCCACATGTCTGAATACCCGATATACCAAATTTCAAGTTTTTAGATCAAAAACCGTTGAGAAATTGATTGAACCCTCTCCTTCACACACACACACACACACACACACACACACACACACACACACACGCACACACATTCTCACTTTTATAGATATGCTAGTAGGCAGTCCGGCGTTGCCCGGTCGTAAAATATGCATAAATATTATATTTTTATTAATACATTTAATAAAACTATGACATGTGCATGCGAGTATTATGTTTTTTTTTAAACCGTTTTTTTTTAAACCGTTCACTTTTTCTAAGTAAACAAAAAGAAAAAAAATACTCGAGCTGAGATCGAAACCAAAGCCTAAAAACAGTGAGTTAAGTACGATAACCATTAGATCAGCGTGACACAATCTTCAAAAGGTATTTTCAAACTACTTATTTTTAGCATAAGGAATCTTTGATGCGACCTATTCACGCATGCGCATTCGTGAAACAGTTGACAAACAGATAAAAAAAAAACCCCAAAACAATAACTCCCTCATACCAATTTTCAAATTTTGACTCTTTAGCAGCCTCTTTTTTCCGGATGAAAACGTACTAAAAGTTTTTCACATGTCTGAATATCCTATGTACCAAATTTCAAGCCTGTAGATCAAAATTTTGTTGAGTATATAGGTCTTACTTTTACAGATATACTAGCAGGCCGGCCGGTGTTGCCCGCTCGTAAAATATTATATTAAAATTAATGCAGAATCCTCATTTATTATAAACAGAAATACCGTGGGTTTTAAACGTAACGTTAAATTCCTTTAAAAAATTGAAGTACAAAAAAAAAAAAAAAAAAAACGGAAATAAATGGAGACGTGCGCATGCGAGTATTGTTTTCCTAAGCAGTTTACTTCTTGTAAGTAAAAATAAAAAAAAAATACTTGTGCTGAAATCGAAAAATAAAACAAAGCAAAAAAAA
This sequence comes from Euprymna scolopes, assembly GCF_053919585.1. Taxonomy (NCBI): domain Eukaryota; kingdom Metazoa; phylum Mollusca; class Cephalopoda; order Sepiida; family Sepiolidae; genus Euprymna; species Euprymna scolopes. The sequence goes on along the minus strand of NC_136517.1, from coordinate 34,677,916 downwards.
CAAAAAAACAAAAACAAAAAAAAAACTGATGTCAGTGAGTAAAGTACGATAGCCATTAGACCAGCGTGACACGTTCCTTAAAAGGTGTTTTCAAACCTACTTATTCTTAACATAAGTATTTTGTAATGTGAACTATTCACGCACGCGCATTCGTAAAACAGTTAGCAAACAGATAAAAAAAATCCGATTACCCCAAGTACCAATTTTTCAATTTTGACCCCATTTTCTCGGATGAAAACATATGAAAACATTGCCACATTGTCTGGATACTCTATATACCAAATTTCAAGTCTGTAGATAAAAAAAATTGTTGAGCATATAGGTTGGGAAGTGTCCTCATACACAGCTTTTCACTTTTATAGATATATACTAGCAGGTCGACTGGCGTTGTCCGACCGTAAAATACGCATACATGTTATATTGTAATTAGTGCAGAATTCTTTTTTTTTTCTTTTTTTTTTTACAACGAAGTCACCACTTATCAAGGCCCGGAGGCCACTCAGCGATAAGAGTTATTGCGTGTACAGTAATCAATGAAATAGTATATATCATTAGTATCGGAGATTTGATAGAGTGTCTTACTTACTTTTCAGAAAGCCGTTCTTAACAATGGAAGGTTGGAGATGTCTATTCCGAAAACCGTTCTTAACATGATTAAGTTAGGGATGTTTATTCCGAAAGCCGTTCTTAACATAGCAGGGTTGGGGGGGTCTTTATTTCGAAAGCTGTTCTTCGTTGTCAGCATACCCGACAATCTATAAAAGTCGACATTTCGAATGTGGACGGTGAGTTAGTTGGACTTAATGTAAAAAATAACATAAATTTTAGTAAATTGACTTTTTTCGTTTAAAAATTAAATTATTTCGTTTTTGTTAATAAAATTTTATTTTTATATAAAATTTTTTTTCGTTTTGTTTATATAAAAAGTACGATTATTGAATTTTTTCTTTCGATTACTTTCGATTGCATTGGAACAAAAAACAGAAAGAAAAGATTAAAACGGAATGAAATTTAAATGTCCGTTCCATTTTCAAAACAACCCATAGCAGAGCTCTCTTTTTTTTTTCTTTTTTTTTTTTTACGTACATACGGGTGTTTATCGTGCTGATTTTTATTGCCTTGTTTGTTGCTGTTTCTATTTGCCAACATACTATTAAGTTTTTAAAATTCTAACGGCGCACCTATCACACACACACACACACACACACACACACACACACACACACACACACACACACACACAAACTCAATGTTTTTTTACTCATAAAGCCTTTTTATGCAATAAAACAATAAAGATTAGTTTAAAAGCTAAGTTAGTCTTAGTAGTAGCGTTGGGGTTGGGGCGATTAATCGAAATTGAAATCGGAGAAATCGGAACATTTGAGGGTATCGGAATCGTAAAAATTTATTCCGATGCCAAAAAAAAAACCTCTTTTGTTTTTATTATTTTATTTTGTTTTAAGCTAAATCTTTCATTACAGATCCCTGCGGGCAGTTCTGGTACGATTTTTGGAAGCCTTCAACCTATTTTATTTTAATTCTCTGTTTGGGCGACCGAAAAGTACAATAAATTACTTAGGACTTCTATCTAGTCATGGCTGACAGAATGAGAGCATGCTACCCCCCCCTGTGAAGTAAATAAAGGGTTTCGTTCGAAATTCCGCCCAAATTTCCAAGTTCGACAGAAACATTCCCGATACATCTGAAGAAAGTCGCAGGTTACATCGACCGAAACGTTGTGAAAATAACACCCAAGTTGAGAACAGTAGTTCGAAGGAGCCAAATATTACGAAACGGTTTATTGTATTTATTTGCTTCCCCACCAAAGCAAATTAGGCACAAGGCTGTTTTTAATGTGAGGAGTGAAGGGGAAATGGGGACCAACTCCCCGGGGAGTAGGGGAGCTGGATAGTGACAATTGGTATGAAGGGTTACCCCTACATTGACCAAGGTCTTATATGTGGGGTCGCCCCCACATATGGTCTTTGCTTGCAGTATCTGCCAGAAAGATACTACACTTTGATCCCGGTCCGAAGGCCAAGAACAACAGGGTATTTATTTGCTCCTCCACCGAGCAAATTAGGCACAAGGCCGATTTTTAATGTGAGGAGTGAAGGGAAAATGGGGACCAGCTCCCCGGGGAGTAGAGGAGCTTGATTGTGACAATTGGTATGAAGGGTTGCCCCTACATTGACCAAGGTCTGATATGTGGGGTTACCCCCACATATGGTCTTTGCTTGCAGTATCTGCCGGAACAGATGGTATTTATTTGCTCCCCCACCGAGCAAATTAGGCACAAGGCCGATTTTTAAAGTGAGGAGTGAAGGGGAAATGGGGACCAACTCCCCGGGGAGTAGGGGAGCTGGATAGTGACAATTGGTATGAAGGGTTGCCCCACATTGACCAAGGTCTTATATGTGGGGGCGACCCCACATATGGTCTTTGCTTGCAGTATCTGCCGGAACAGATCACGGTCCGAAGGCCAAGAACAACAGAAAAAAGGCAATATATAACATTTTCTGTTCTCTTTTTGTCGTTTAACCATCAATATCGCGTAATAATGTGTGATTTAATATTTACTAATAAAAACAACTCCGCTTATAGCGATATGGAAACTTTTCCCCACCTCTAACAACTTGTAATCTAAGCCTCTTTAACCTCTTTCCACCAATAACAACTTGTAATCTAAGCCTATAACCTCTTTGCGGCACACCAGTAATCATTATACGGCAAACGAATCTGCCGCGACACCGTGGTTGGGAACCATTGGTGTAATTGTTGTCGATTTACTCGACTGTTTAGCTAGACATAAACTATTCATGCATGAAACATGCAAGAAGACTTTGTTGAGTTTTCTTCGAGGTTTTATTGGAGAAAACTTAAAGAGAGAAAGAGAGAGAGAGAGGAGCGAGAGAGAGAGAAAGAGAGAGAGAAAAAGAGAGAGGAGCGAGCGAGAGAGAGAGAGAAAGAGAAAGAGAGAGGGGTGAGAGAGAAAGAGAGAAAGAGAAAGAGAGAGGAGCGAGCGAGAGAGAGAGAGAGAGAGAGAAAGAGAAAGAGAAAGAGAGAGGGGGGGGGGGAGAAAGAGAGTCTAATGATCAAAATTATTTACTTCTTATTCTACAGACTTATTAAATAAGCTTCGCAACGCACAGAGGCTTCGGTGACGTTCAACTTTGATTTTCTCTACATTATTGCGGCATGATCTCCCGAGGAGAACTGACCAGAAACCCTTTGTTTCTTTCGCTCGAAAACGTGACGTCATCTCATATCGTGATCACTCGACGACGTTTCGCCTAGAGTTTGATCTTCGCCCTTCGCTTCAAATCACGTCATCTGTTTCTGGGTACATTTCGGTTTGCCTAGGTTATCGTGACATGTAGTAATGTTACCTTTATCAAAATTTTCACTTTTTAATTAAATCGCTTCTTATTGGCGTAGGGTGGTAATATATATAATATAATCCTGGCTATAAAATTTAAGCAAAGGCGGGAATCTTGGCGTAGTAGACGTGTACTTCAGCTAGTCTAATATCAAACACCTATTTATAAAATTCTTACGATACGCCCATTTAATCAGCGTGTTATACGATGATCATGCTGTTCCAGCATGATGACGGACGGTATATATATATATATATATATATATATATATATATATATATATATATATATATATATATATATATATATATATGATCACTCACACTAAAGAAGACCGAAGTATCGGTCGAAAATTTGTACTTTTGAAAGAAACATTTCCGTTTTTTTCAAAAGACTTTTTGTATTCCTACACGTCAACACATAGGAAATAAATACAGAAAAGATAAAAACATTTATATTTTTTCGTATTGATATATATTTATATATATATATGTCAGGTCATGTCATATGCTACTGGTACCATGTAACCCAGTACTACCTGCCTCATGGTCGGGTCACCGGCGACTAAACTCGTTCCCCCACCAGACTTGTTTGGTGAGAAGGGTGGCTAGTCTCCCTGAAGGATTAAAAACAAGGCCTTCCAAAGTCAGGGGACAACGGCTAACAACCACCGTGTGTGTTTGTGTGTATGTATGTGTGGCGGAGGTGGAGAGGGCTCCCGTAAGCCGTGGTGAAGGCAACCTTTTTAGAAGAAGCAAATCTCTGATTAAAAAAAAAAACAGAAAGCGGGAGACCAGTACCCGGATTAAGCTGGTCTGCAGTTTAACTTGTTGCTGGCTATCTTGCTCTTACTTGTTGCTGGATCTCAACATTTTGAACCGATAGAGAGACTTAGCTGTCGTACAAAGCTAAGACTCTGTAGCACCATCTTTGTATAGATACTCTCTCAGGCATTTGTCTATTAAAATGGTCCTGTGGCGATGGAAGTCATTTTTGAACTCATGGACATAAAGTGCCTGAAGGAGTGGCACTCGTCTGACAAGACATGACGTTGCAATCATATATATATATATATATATGTGTGTGTGTGTGTGTGTGTGTGTGTGTGTGTGTGTGTGTGTGTGTGAGAGAGAGAGGAAAGTTCCTGAAGTAAAGCTCCTATATTATTATAACTACAAGCAGGAGACATGAATAATATAATTAAAACGAGCGACTGTTTGTGCTCCAGAATTGATTTTTCTACATAGTCACCAAAATTCTCAATGCACTTTTGCCAGCGATGAACGACGGCTGTGCATGGGCGTCCGGAGCGCGTTTTATTATCGAGGTTCTTTCCAAAAGTAAAGCATCCTACTTTTTTAACTAAAAAAGTTGAAATTCAGTAGCTTACATCCCAAAGCAAAATATGTATTTATTTATATTTTGCTTTCATAATATTTTATTTTGTTATTATTCGTGCTTCGTTAAATAGTGCACGGACAATGCTTCAGAAACAGTTAATGTGTGCGTATATATATATATATATATATATATATATATATATATATATATATATATTTGGTAAAAAAAAAAAACAGGGGAAAAAGTGCTAAATACTTTAGTACAGCAAAATGTTTTTATTATTTCAACCTCGGGGATTTTTACTTAAATCATTACAAGTTGTTTCAGTAGACAGGACAATAAAATTATCCTGCCGATCTCGTCAGACGATCTAAGCCAAAATCTTGTTTTGATCGGCAGGATAATTTTGTTGTCCTGTCGGTTGAAACAACTTGTAATGATTTAAGCAAAAACTTGTAATGATTTAAGTAATAATCTCCGAGTTCGAAATAATATATATATATATATATATATATATATATATATATATATATATATATATATATATAAAGCTGAATGTGTGTGTGTGTGTGTGTGTGCGTGTGTGTATCTGGTTACGAATAGACTCCTATATGGTTGACTATTTAAAAAAAAACTGATTATATATAATGATAGAAGATGTATCGAGACACAGGAATGGGTATGTTTAATCTAGCAGAACAGTGGTTCATTAAAATTGTGGGGTCTGCGTCTGCGCCTGGTCCACAAAGTATGGAAATAAAAAATTTAAAAATTAAAAAGAAAAACGTTTACAAGTGTTTTTGATATAAATGTACATAATAATACTTTGATAAGTATGTTTTAACTTAAATAGAGATGCTATAATAAAATTGTGGGGTCTGCGTTCGCGCCTGGCCTCCATAGAATGGAAATAGACACAAACTTTAATAAAGACTTTTCATATCTATCTGCGTAAGTATACTTTGATAATTATGTTTCAGTTTGAAGAAATATGGTACAATAAAATTATGGGGTGCTCGTTCGCGCCTGACCTCCATAGAATGGAAATATGTCACAAAGTTTAACAAGGTTTTTTTAATATAGATCCACAGAATATTGTGATAAGTGTTTCAGTGTGAACAGGTACGGTATAATAAATTATGGGGTTTATCTATTTTATTTTTACTGTCATTATATTTTACTTTGGTTTTGATACCCCCAAATTCGAAGCTATCTCATCACAACCCTTCCTTTTCATAACCTATCATACTTTCATAAATCAGAGTCCATTTTCTGTAGGCTGTTTTTGAACCCAGTCAACGATGGGTACTTTTGCTAGTATATATATATATATATATATATATATATATATATATATATATATATATATATATATATATTGTATTCAAAATCCGATCCCGCATTTTGCTAATTCCTACCCTCTGATGAGAAGGAAAGTATTTCTCCGAAACTCGGCGGATTAAGGACTATCCACTTATTAAGTGTTTCCTTTTCGGATTAAATATGTTTTTAACTCTTTTTCAAAGTGCTTTTAACATGTTTTATTAAGTAGTTGCTCTTATATATATATATATATATATATATATATATATATATATATATATATATATATATATATATATATATATATATATATAATGTGAGCATATTACTCGCTCTACTATTTACAATATATATTTCAAAATTGATAATGACCGATTCATTGGTCAAGAAACTTAGCCCCCCTCACACACACACACACACACACACACACACACACACACACACACACACGCATATATATATATATATATATATATATATATATATATATATATATATATAGTCTTTGAAGTTTTTAACCTTTAAAACTATACAAAAAAATATAATTTTTTATCATTCGTTAGAAACCCATGTAGTCAGTAAGTCATTCAATCACCTGCAATCACTGCATCAGACGGCTCTAGAATTTACCATAGCGCTAATAATTTATTTTTTTAAAGGGATCATCAGCTGCTTACCATGAAACACTGTTTCGGGATTAAAAAACAAAACAGCATATTACATCATGGCTCCCCAGCAGTGTTGATCAAACACCACCTCCCTTAATCTTAGGAAGAAGACATGTTACACATATTTGATCTAATTTCCTATTCTTAATTGCATTATCTAACCTTTTCATGCTAGAAAAATGAATTTATTACCTGCATCAGTCTCAAATTTTAAAATGGATATATTTTTTAATTTATCTTGTATTTATAAGATTAGGATTAATCCATTTAAGTACTTATCACCCCTACTATGATTAGTATTTTGTAATATTTACATTCATATTTATTTAAAATTAAATTTATACAGCTTAAAAATATTTATACATATATAGTTTTTTTTTTAAATACATTTTATGCGTTACTAGTATAGATTTGGATTTCCTTTATTAATATATTCTGGTTTATCTTAAACGATTCAAAAGCATCAGGAGATGCTTTCTTTAACTGTTTAAATCTTTTAGTTTTATCCCCACCTTGTTTTATCATCCTTATTACTAAGCTAGAAACTGGTGGTATAAAATCTATTAATTTTAAAGTAACGCGATCTATTCTCAAAAACTTAGATATAATGGTTCCATAAAACATAAAAAACAGGGCAGGTACTGTCTTTGTGCGGCATACGTACTATTGTAAAGGGGAAAGCGTTTCTTTTATCAAATATTTTATAAAGAAAAATACCATCCTCAATTTTTATATTTAAATCCAAAATTGTAGCCCGTTGTCCTCTATGTTCACAATGCCCCTTACCTTTGGACGTTCCTATTTTGAAAATAAATAAATAATTGGTATAATTCTTTTTCTATCCTTTGCAAATGATTCAAATTTTAGTATGTTATTATGGATGATAACGACTACCAGTTGTCAAAATTTCAGCTTTTCACAGTTGTTATTTCTAACAAATATTAGGTTTTAAAATTTTGTCCCTTAGTTTTGGACGTTATTTTAAAAATATTATATATACCGCTCCCCATGTGGGGGTACCAAATTGGTTAAAGAGAAAATTATTCCCAACTCGCATTTAGGTAAAAATGCACTTTCGTAAATAATTGAATTCATTCAAAAACATATCGCAAAAACAAAAACAGATAACACACACACACACACACACACACACACACACACACACACACACACACACACACATATATTTATATATATATATATATATATATATATATATATATATATATATATATATATATATATATATCGTAAATGGCCACTCTAGGATAAGAGTTAATGAAAAGAATTGATTATTAACTGAAAGATGAAGAACACTATGGCAGTACTAAAATGAGTCAAGGTTTTACTTTATTTTGTGGGGAGGAGCAAATATCTAGTGACTCTCCATCTGTTGTTCACTCTCTCTTCCGTTTTACTCTCTCTCTCTCTCTCTCTCTCTCGATCCCCCCTCTCTCGCTCTTTCTAATCAATCGTCTTTATTGATGTCTGCGACTGCTTCATTGTCTGCGGAAATGTAAGCCTTTACCCATGGAATTCTTTCTGTGTCTGTGTGTTAGTCTTCACACAACGAGAGAAACTAAACAAAACGGATTTCGCGCGGACAGTACTTATACGAGCCAAGGTTCCTTCTGGCTTCATTGTGACAACCTAGGCGTCATCCTAACCCTTTCGTTGTAATGACCAGCTTTGGACCGGTTTTGTCATAGGAGTTACAGCAAAGTATTATCTCCTTTGAAAGAATGTTTGGTGGATATTGGTCACCTGTGGCACCCTTGTCGGGTGATGTCGACGGACCCGTTTTCGTTTATTTTGTACCCTCACAGAATGCCATTTCTGGGAAACTATGTTTCCTCGTCCCCATCCACTGTTTATGTTTACCTCATTTTTAAACTTTGCAGAAGTGTGACGCAAGCAAATAGCGTGAAAAAAAAAACTATTTTGAAGATACGTCCATTCAATCTGTGCGTTTTTAGCGGTGAAAATGATAGTTCTAACTTTAGTGTTACAGACGGGCTGAACAACGTACAGATACAATCTCTTGGACGTATCTAAAATGATATTTCAAACTTAAGCGTGACAAACCGACGAAAATTATAATTGAAACTTAAGCGTGAAATACCAACGATAATACTAATTGAGATAATGATGTAGGCAGAAAGGAAACAGAGCAGAAAGAGAGTTGCACAAGTCTGTAGTTCTTATAAAGGAGTTGCTGGAAAAGGAAGCTGTACTGCAATGAGACACTAGAACGGCACATTGGTGGAGACCACTAGACGAATGAGTCAAACGAGCTGGAACAAAGGAAGCAGGGAATGGATCACACAATTCTGAAGAACACGTGCAATAATAGTATTTATTTAAAAAAAAAAGAGACTGAGACTAGCAACAACACGTCTGTGTGAGAGAGGGTGCAGAATAAAAGTCACGTTTCTGCACCTTAACGGGAGGCATCAAGTAAGATTCACCAGCCCATATGACAACAATACATTATGGTCTGATAGCAGATTGGGGTATATATATATATATATATATATATATATATATATATATATATATATATATATATATATATATATATATATATATAAGAACAAGTAGTTAATAAACGTGTTAAAATACACTTTGAAAAAGAGTTAAAAACATATTTAATTTTAAAAAGGAAGCAAAAAATAAGTGGATAGTCCTTAATCCGCGGAGTTTCGAAGAAATACTTTCATTGTCATTAGACGGTAGGATTTAGCAAAATGCGGGATCGGATTTTGTTTGCAAAAGTATTTAATGAAACTAAAAGTAAGTCATAGATCTTACTTAGTAACAAATAGTGAAGCAGAAGGAATATGGTAAAGAAAAAGGTGATTTCACGTGAATGGATATATATATATATATATATATATATATATATATATATATATATATATATATATATATATATATATATATATATATACAGTAGCGTCCAAAACTAACGGACAAAATTTTGAGTGAGCAAGTGTTCAGAGCGACAGAAAAAAAACAAAACAAAAAAAAGCGATTTTACGAGAAGCACGAACTCATCATGTGTCACCCTCTCCCTTCTCTCTATCTCCCCTTCCCCTCTCCCCCCTCCTCACTGAGTATCCTTCTCTTTCTCTATCTCCTTTACGTTCACTCACTTAATTTTTCCCCGACCCCTCACTCTTACTTCCTTTGCATTCACTCTTTTTATCACCCCCTTCCCCACTCTCTCTCTTTCTCTCTCTCCTTCTCTATCTCTCTTTTACTCACTCTCTTTGTGATTGCACACATTCCAATAAATAACGGAGTGAGTAGATGTCATTTGGACGTCATATGATGTTATTTTTCCCTCTCTTGGCTTCTTTCCCTACTCTCTCTCTCTCTCTCTCTCTCTCTCTCTTTCTCCGCTCTCAGAAATAATAAAGATGCGATCAAGATTAGCATCTGATATCTCATAAATTAACATAAATTAAGGCGTGTTCTAAAAACTTTTCAACTCTGCCGAAAGATTCCAAACGAACGCCCCTCCCCCAATGTGTTTAATCTTTGTCATCTCGAAAGAAAAGTCCAGTTATATTATTTACCTCATTGCCAGGACGTTACGTACAAGGTAAGGTAAGGTTATGAGACGTCAGACCTCTAGGATAAGCTCACGGTAGCCTACAAAAAAAAAAAAAAAAAAAAAAAAATGCCCGAGAAGCCTCGTTGGCTTTCTCTAGCAGGAGTGTCTCAAACGATTAGAAATTAACTAGCCTCTTCTCAGAGAAGGTAAATCCTGGAAGTGCAGACCTCCTATGACTGGACAAAAATCAGACTTTAGCCTGACAGTAATAAAGCCGCTCTTGGACGAATCATAATCAAGGGGTAAATAACTTGAAATTTTTTTACACGAAATTCTGGAAGATTCCAAATGATTTTGGAAGATTCCGAATGATTTCAGAAGATTCCGAATGATTTCAGAAGATTCCGAATGATTTCAGAAGATTCCGAATGATTTTGGAAGATTCCGAATGATTTCAGAAGATTCCGAATGATTTCGGAGAACTTTAATAATTACTAAAAGATTTAAAAAAACAATGAGTGAGTGAAACATATCTTCAGTTTTTTATTTTTTAAAGTATATAAAAATCTAATGTTAATTCGAAGTATTTCGATTTTCTATTGTTCATATCATGCACCCTAAAAAATATCTATACTCCTATGATTTTTTTTGGTGTGTGTATATTCATATTAACACCGCTTTTTTTTTCTTAGGTATTTATGTGCTTCCCCACGAAAGCAAAATGCGACACAAGGTCGTTTTTAATGTAGGGAGAAACCAGCTCCCCTAAAAGAAAGGCAAGAAGGAGCACTCTGCAGTATCCCAAAATGGTAGTTATCTCCGTATAGAGGGTTTCGTCTCCATTGACTAAGGACAAATTAACTTAAGTGCAACATCAGAAAAGATACTACACTTTGATCCTTTGCCCAAAGGCCAAGAACCCTTTTTTTCTATGGAGATTGGTATTTATTTGCTTCCCCACGAAAACAAATTAGACACAAGGTCGTTTTTTTAATGTGGGGGGGGACCAGCTCCCCCAAAAAGGGGCCACTCTGACAGTGTTCAAATAAATAGCAATTGTCTTGGTAGGAAAGGTTTCACCTACATTGACCGAGCACCAAGTGAAGCATCAGAAGAGATGCTACACTTTGATCCCGACCCGAGGGCCGAGGACCTTTTTTTGATTTAGGTATTTATTTGCTTCCCCTACGAAACCAAATGTAACACAAGGTCGTTTTTAATGTTGGGGGGATCAGCTGCTCTAAAACAAGGGCAAAAAGGGGGCACTCTAGTAGTATCCCAAAATAGTAAGTGTCTCAGATCCTGACCCGAAAGTCAAGGACCTTTTTTCTATTTAGTTATTTATTTGCTTCCCTACTGATCAAATTAGGCACAAGGCCGTTTTTTTTTAATGTGGATAGTGAAGGAAGGGGGACAAGTTCCCTCGAGAGGGAACTGGATAGTGACAATTGGTATAAAGGGTTTCCCCTACATTGACCAAAATTGATTGCTCAGGAACAATGGTCTTATATGTGAGGGCAACCCCACATATAAGTTTGATTGCAGCATTTGCCGGAACAGAAACTACACTTTGATAACAGAAAAAAGATCTTGGTCCTAAAAGCCAAGAAGAAAAAAGGCGAGCGTTTTTTCTATCTATTTAAAAAGAAAATACAACTTTGTTATATATAGGTTGTGGAAATGCATTCACTAGCAAAAGATCTAGCTAATTTGCATATGCTTTTAAACATTCATTTTAATTAATTTCCTATTAGTTTTTCGGTTTTCTCATGGGATAGTCATCTTTTGTTGACTATTACGTGTAATTATATTCATGCAGATATTCTACATGATTTTTACTTGCGTAAATATTTTGTAATACTTGCGTAAAAGTTATAGCAAATATATTGTAATATTTGCGTAAAAAATTATAGTAAACAAAAAACTCTTTCTTTCTCTCTCTCTCTCTCTCTCTCTCTCAATATATATATATATATATATATATATATATATATATATATATATTTGTTTAAGTTTTGCTTACCAAACTCCTCTGCCAGCTTTTGGTCTACAGACATGAAACTTAATATATAGAGTATTCGAACCCATGCGAAACTTTATATTTCGAGGAAAATCGGTGCAAAGGTGTGAAAAATAAAAAAATTGGAATTTGCCAGGTGATGTTCGAACGATGACATTACGAATATGCATGCGTAACATAATAGCTATTGGTTCACAGTTTAATTTTTAGCCTTGCAGCAAACACGTCTCCATAGCTCAGACATTAATGTCAAAGGAAAAAGTAAATCGTAAGCTAAACGTTTTGGTTTCGATTGTCGGTGGTGGCGCACGAATGATTTTTTTTTTCTAAACTTTTTACATCATTACTATCCATTGGGTCCTTAATCAAAATATCATATTTAAGCGTATTTTACGAGCAGGCACGTGTAAATCATGTAGAATGTATACATGAATATAATTACACATAATAAACGCAAATATTACGCAAGTATAAATCATGTAAGATATCTGCATGAATATAATTACATGTAATAGTTAACTAAAGATGATCATCTCATAAGAAAACCGAAAAAAACTCATAGAGAATTAATTAAAATGAAAGATTAAAATAATATGCACATTAGCTAGATCTTTTGCAAATGAATGCATTTCGACGATCCATATATAACAACGTTGTATTTTCTTTTTAAGTGAGTTTTTTTTATATGTGAATATCAATATACAAAAATACCCAAATTTCTTGGATTATATTTTAAAATGAAAGATTAAAATAATATGCATATTAAATCTTTTGCAGATGAATGCAATTCCACAACCCACATATAACAAAGTTGTATTTTCTTTTTAAATAAATTGGAAAAAATGGGTTTTAATATAAATATCACACACACACACGCACACACACACACACACGCACACACACACACACACACACACACACACAAATTCACAGGGGTAACGATATTCCAAAATTCATAATTATCCGTTCACTAATATAGGAGTTTACTCCGTACTCACGCGTGCGCGCGCACACGCAGACGCATAGTTTTGCAGCAGAATAAGAAACTAGACAAAAAGTGTGACAATTGTGTTGTGAAGCTCTAGATAGACGAGATAGACGCCGAACGACCCTGCGTATTTCCACCAAAAATCCGCTTTTAAACACGAGGCGAATACGATCTAAAGTGTCGATGCTCAACAATGTTCCTCACCACTAGTTGCCGCTCTCCTCACCCGACGTGAACACTTTTGATCATTTCTTCTGTGGCATCGTCATGAGCAGGACTAACAAGCACGCCCATAGCACAATTGACTCTCTGAAGGCTGCCATCCTGGAGGCGTCCGCGGCTACCAGCAAAAACATGGCCGTCAAAGTGTATGACTCATTTTGCGCCTACTTGCGCCTACTCATCGCTGATTATGATTCGGCACAGAGCGGCTTCGTTGCTATCTGACTAGTCTGATTTTTGTCCAGTTATAGGAGGATTGCATTGCACTCCCAGGCTTTAACTTCTCTTAGAAGAGGCTAGTTAATATGTAACTCTAACTCTTTCTAAATAAACCATCGGGTCTCTGCATATGCAACTTTTGTTGTTGTTTATTGTCTATTTCGTTTTCTTTCTTTCAAGTGTCGGATTTGGCTGCAACACTATGCAACCCATACGTGTTTTGATATGTCTCTTTTAAATTATAACATTATATTTAAGAAAATTAGGATGTTTTCTTTGTATGGATGAGGCCATTTTTTTTTTATTTGGGAAATTTTCCCCGCCCGCCGGTGATTCACCAGTTACGTGGCATCATTAAAAGGATCTTTCGGTCTCGCATAAGGTAAACAGAATGTGTTTACAATATATGTAAATTATTTAGAGTGAAATGAGTTTAGGAATTTATATCCAAACCTAAATGTAATTTTTACTTAAAAAATAACATCTATCTATCTATCTATCTATCTATCTATCTATCTATCTATCTATCTATACTTCCTACGTCGCAGCCCACAAGAACCTTACAGCTAAGAAATCGAAAGTCCAAGACTCGAATTTCGCTCTCATTTGGGCTCATCAGTTAGACATATATGGTTCTTGTCGGCTGCGACGTTGTTTGGCTGTGGAAATAATTATATAATCTTTCGCATTTTGAAAATTCTCTGTCTGTCTGTCTGTCTGTCTCTGTTTGTTTGTCTGTCTGTCTGTCTGTCTGTCTCTCTCTCTCTCTCTCTCTCTCTCTATATATATATATATATATATATATATAAAATTAAGTGATTGATATGTATCGACTAAAGAGAGCTTTATATAGGTATCAAAAACGATCCCGTATCATCAGGTTTGAAACCGACAGTACCGATGACTTATCTAAAGTTTTTGAATATATATATATATATATATATATATATATATATATATGGAGTAGTTAAATGAATAAAATATGATTTATTCTTTAAGAGGAGACTTATCGGGATAATGCAAAGATCAACAAATTGTTTTGAACCTTCAAAATGGTATAAAGAGTTCTCACTTACCCAACATTTCTAATTGATGTATACCCTTTTTGAATAAACGAATAAATCTATATATGATTAGTATATAGTTTTCTATCTTCATATTCTACCTTTATATATATATATATATATATATATATATATATATATATATATATATATATATATATATGAAATTAGTATATTAAGGCAATATTTTTTTTATTCAAGCAAACGTTATTGAATGCAACCAAGGTACTTTGCTTTATTATTATTTTTTTTTTTCGATTTTTCCGATTTTACGTATAAATATTTTTATGTCGAAATCGAAGATATTAATAAAAGGCCCATAAGAATCACGAACAGCTATTTAACCATTCGAGCAAAAAAAAAAAGAAAAAAAAAAAGAATGTAAAGTCAGATTTCTTCTAGGAGAATGTAACACTTAAAATAATACATATATTGGACATGCAACAACAATATTTTCGCGTTGCCTACCCATGCATTTAACCAATACCAGTGGCATATATCAACATTTATAAAAAAGAACCATAACTCCCCCCTCCAACCTTAGACAAATCGTTGTACCTATTTACAATGCCTCCCCACGGGACAGAGTTAGACACCAGGGTCGTTTTTTTAACGTGGAGAAATGGTACACAAATAAAAAATTGTCTCAGTCGTGAAGGACTGTTCCTCCACTGAAAGAGAACGAGAAATGGAAGTGCAGCATCTGAAGAACAGATACTACACTTTGATCTTGACCAACACTAAAATTGCTCAACATGAAATTAATACCAAAATTTAAAAATTCTCGAGGCAGTTTACGTAAGAATTAAAACTATTAATAACATCGCATTCAGGACTAGTAGCAACATATTAAAATGCCTGTAATTGCCATGCTTTGCTAATGTTGGCTTATGGAGCTTTAGATTTTTAATCGACTATCATTTTTATTTTATTATTCTTTTTACTCGCCTTCAAATTATTGAGAATTTTACTTTTCTACCTCTCACCGTTTATTCCAGTTTACTGCCACCCCACCAATTACACCTGAAGATGGTTCGCAATCGAATCGAAAGTACTCGTGTTTCTTATGGAACTTTTAATTATATTTTCGAGTTCTACATAACAAGATTATACGAAGAATAGAATAAATAAATGAAATAATGATAAAGCAAAGTACCTCATTATATTCAATATTTGATCATACATATATATATATATATATATATATATATATATATATATATATAGGAGCAAACAGTTAATAAAACATGTTAAAACACTTTGAAAAAGAGTTAAAAACATATATGATCTGAAAAGGAAACACTTGATAAGTGGATAGTCCTTAATCCACGGAGTTTCGAAGAAATACTTTCCTTCTCATTAGAGGGTAGGAATTTATAAATATTAATTCTTTAATATTTATAATATACTTTAGTTTTACCATCTTGGATCATTTTGGTAAATTTAATTGTAATTTTTATTTTATTTTATATATATATATATATATATATATATATATATATATATATATATATATATGTGTGTGTGTGTGTGTGTGTGTGTGTGTGTGTGTGTGTGTGTGTTTTGAGAAAAATAGAAAAACCGAATGAAATTATTAAAAATAAATCAACGTTTCGTCCCTATTTCAGAGGACATCTTCAGGATATTGAAGTAAAAATGCGAGAAAAGAAAAAGTCATAGACCATACGAAAAAGAGAACAGTTTTTGAATCCTACCCATGTCGGGAAGGATAAACGTGTGTGCGTATGGGAAGGTTGGGTTGTTCAATGTCTATATATATACACTTTTAAAAATGCGTTAAATAAATATGTACATTTTCTCTCTCTCTCTCTCTCTCTCTCTCTCTCTCTCTCTCTCTCTCTCTCTCTCTAAACTTATTGATTTTGTTGAAATATTTAAGGAAAAACGGTTAACCAGGATCTGTTTTAATATTTTGTCCTTTGATTATTATTTTCCCTATGCTAGGGGCTAAATGGTAGAAGCCTTTTCTTTGCGTAATAGTATTAGTGTTTAATATTAGTGCTGATTCTAAAAGTCTTCTTTTAGCTCTATCTATCACGTATTTTATAATTTTCGCATATGTATATATATATATATATATATATATATATATATATATATATATATATATATATATATATATATATATATTATAAAAGTTAATGAGTTCTCATTCTTCTGATGAGTTGGGGCGAGAAAATATTTAAAAAAAATGGCATAATAATTATATGATTGTTTCTGCGGTACGAAACACGTGCTTTCAAGGATTGTAACTTTTTTACATGATGTAAGAAATAAACGGTAAGATGAACAACATCTGAGAATTTGAAATATAGATTTTTGTTATTTATTTGTATATACTCTGTTGTTATATTTAACATGCATCGAGCTTTATAAATAAAAATATTGATGTAAATTAAGGGTGAAATATAATTGAATAAATATATTTCCTATGAATATAAATATATCATATAAATAATAATCAATTATTTTTACCTACATATAGTAGTATTTCATGATTACGCAAATATCAGCGTAGGATTCGAACACAACCGTTAAGCCACCATTTGCTCCATTTGGTGAGCTTCTACCTCAGGCCACCAAACAACTGCAACGAGAATGAAGGGAATCAGCAGCTATTAAACGCCGGATTATGCAATCTAGAGTGCTCGCATGAGCGGAAGTCGTGAACATTCCAAAGGCGCTAGTCCATTGCCTTAGTTATAACTTCGCAGACAGTGCCCATCCTTAAGTATTCTTAAAGAGGTTTAATAATTATAATTAAATAATAATAATTTTGTTTATAGTTACAGATATTAGTGTTTAATGTTTATGCAATCACCAGTGTAAGGTAACAATTCTTGCCAGTCATGCACATTCAAACGTACAAACGTATATACACGTACCCAACTTACATATACATATATATATATATATATATATATATATATATATATATATATATATATATATATATATATATACATATATATATATATATATATATATATGTATATATATATAATACGCATCAAGTGCGCTTGAAACCAAATCACAACGTAATATTAGAAAAATACCTACGCACAGTTCAAACATTTCAAAATACAACTGCCAGATTAAACGCGCGGCTCTATACAAACAGACTTCTTGCTCCAAATTTACAATATGACAAGAAAGAAGAAAAAGAAAAAAAAAAGAAACAAAACCACACACTGAAGATGGAGTCTCCCTCCGAAATATATTTATATTATAAATTTCAAACAAGTAAAATATTTGTTTATTTTCTTAATATTTCGTTGTGATTTGGTTTCAAGCGCACTTGATGCGTACTTTATTTTATTCAAATCAAAACAACGTTTCTATTGAACTCTCATTGTTTATATATATATATATATATATATATATATATATATATATATATATATATATATATACTCGGGTTTTTTTATATTCAAAAGTAATGGACTAATGAATTCAACGAGGTTGTTAGATAGTGCTCAATAAAAAGAGCTGATAATACTTGTTTATTGTTATATAAACATGCTCACATCCCGCTGCTACAAATAGCCACTTGTTTCAATCAAACAACAGATATCATCAGGCAGCGACTTGACTATTCAAAAGTTCAATGAATAATCTATTATTCATTGAACTTTTGAATAGTCAAGTCGCTGCCTGATGATATCTGTTGTTTGATTGAAACAAGTGGCTATTTGTAGCAGCGGGATGTGAGCATGTTTATATAACAATAAACAAGTATATATATATATATATATATATATATATATGTATATATATATATATATATATATATATATATTACATCTCAGAAGCAGTTTTGAATCCTAAATTACAGACTATCCCTACAATAATATTCAGACCAGCATAAATTCTTGGAAGCTAATAGAGTGATTGCAAGAAATTATTTTAATTACAAGTAAAGAAGATTCCAAGTGAAAAACTTGTGATTGAAAGAGTTGTTTTTTTTTCTTTCTATAAAGTGTTAAAGGTAGAAATATTTTCGAGACACACATACACACACGTATATATATATATATATATATATATATATATATATATATATATATATATATATATACGTATATATATATACATATATATATATATACGTATATATATATATATTAAGAGCGAAAGAGAGATAGAGAGAGAAGAGGGGGAGAAAGGGAGAGAAAGAGGGAGATATGAACGGATGAATGGGCGGGCAGATATAATTAAAATAAAGTGACGGAAGAGATTTTTTTTTCTTCTAAGAAATGGTAGGGATGGTAAAAGCTGTTTCGTGCCTCTCCTTGAAATTTCAAATGCCTGTTGATAGTAAATCATTATTTTTTGCTGCTTTTTTTTGTTTTGTTGAGAATGTTTATTGCAGCTGTGAGCCGATGAAATAAATTATCGACGTCTATCTGCAAAACACCTTTCAACTTGGTAGCTGCTCAATGGAAAAAAATTACGGATGAACGTACAAGCATACAATCATAAAAACATACGAATACATGCTCATTTGAAAAAGTTACGGAAGAACCTACAAGCATACAAGCATACAATCATACAATCATACAAACATACAGATATATGCTCATTTGAAAAAGTTACGGAAGAACATACAAGCATACAAGCATACAAGCATACAGATATATGCTCATTTGAAAAAGTTACGGAAGAACATACAAGCATACAAGCATACAAATATATGCTCAATTGAAAAAGTTACGGAAGAACATACAAGCATACAAGCATTCAAACATACAAATATATGCACATTTGAAAAAGTTACGGAAAAACATACAAGTATACAAGCATACAAGCATACAAACATACAAATATATGCTCATTTGAAAAAGTTACGCAAGAACATACAAGCATACAAGCATTCAAACATAAAAATATATTCTTATTTGAAAAAGTTACGCAAGAACATACAAGCATACAAGCATTCAAGCATACAAATATATTCTCATTTGAAAAAGTTACGCAAGAACATACAAGCATACAAGCATTCAAACATACAAATATATTCTTATTTGAAAAAGTTACGCAAGAACATACAAACATACAAGCATACAAGCATTCAAACATACAAATATATGATCATTTGAAAAAGTTACGGAAGAACATACAAGCATACAAGCATTCAAACATACAAATATATGCTCATTTGAAAAAGTTACGGAAGAACATACAAGCATACAAGCATTCAAACATACAAATATATGCTCAATTGAAAAAGTTCCGGAACAACATAGAAGCATACAAGCATACAATCATACAAATATATAAATATATGCTCATTTGAAAAAGTTACGGAAGAACACACAAGCATACAATCATACAAAAATAAAGACATATTCTAATTTAAAACAGTTACGGAAGAACATACAAGCATACAAGCATTCAAGCATATAGATATATACTCATTTGAAAAATATACAGAAGAACATACGAGCATACAATTACAAACATACAGACATATTCTAATTTGAAACAGTTACGGAAGAACATACAAGCATACAAGCATAAAAACCTACGAATATATGCTAATTTAAAAACTAACGGAGAACATACAAGCTTACAAGCATGCAAATATAGAGGTATATTCTCATTTGAAAAAGTTACGGAAGAACATAAAAGCATACAACCATAGAAACATACAAATGTATGCTCATTTGAGAAAGTTACGGAAGAACATACAAGCATACAAACATATAAATATATCCGCATTTGAGAAAGTTACGGAAGAACATACAAGCATACAAGCATACAAACATACAAATATATGCTAATTTGAGAAAGTTACGGAAGAACATACAAGCATACAATCATACAATCATACAAATATATACTCATTTGCAAAAGTTACGGAAGAACATACAAGCATACAAACATACAAATATATGCTCATTTGGGAAAGTTACGGACGAACATACAAGCACACAAATATATAAATATATGCTCATTTGAGAAAGTTACGGAAGAACATACAAACATACAAGCATTCAAGCATACAAACATACAAATATATGCTGATTTGGGAAAGTTACGGAAGAACATACAAGCACACAAATATATAAATATATGCTCATTTAAGAAAGTTACGGAAGAACAAACAAGCATACAAACATACAAACATACAGATATATACTCATTTGAAAAAGTTACAGAAGAACATAGAAGCATACAAATATACAAATATATGCTCATTTGAAAACGTTACGGAAGAACATAGAAGCATACAAGCATACTAACATACAAATATATGCTCATTTGGGAAAGATACGGAAGAACATACAAGCACACAAATATATAAATATATACTCATGTGAAAAAGTTCCGGAAGAACATACAAGCATACAAGCTTACAAATATATGCTCATTTGAAAAAGTTACGGAAGAATATACAAGTATACAATAATACAAACATACAAATATATGCTCATTTGAAAAAGTTACAGAAGATCATACAAGCAAACAAGCATGCAAACATACAGATATATGCTAATTTGCAAAAGTTACGGAAGAAAATACAAGCATACAAACATACGAATATATGCTCATTTGAAAAAGTTACGGAAGAACATAAAAGCATTCAAACATACATATATATTCTCATTTGAAAAAGTTACGGAACAACATACAAGCATACAAACATACAGATATATGCTCATTTGAAAACGTTACGGAAGAACATAGAAGCATACAAGCATACAAACATACAGCTATATTCTCATTTGAAAACGTTACGGAAGAACATGCAAGCATACAATCATACAAACATACAAATATATACTCATTTGAAAAAGTTACGGACGAACATACAAGCATACAAGCATACAAACATACAAATATATGCTCATTTGAAAAAGTTACGGAAAAACATAGAAGCATGCAAACAGAGAATATATGATCATTTGAAAAAGTTACGGAACAACATACAACCGTACAATCATACAAACATACGAATATATGCTGATTTGAAAAAGTTACGGAAGATCATACAAGCTCACAAGCATGCAATCATACAAACATACAGATATATGCTCATTTGAAAAAAGTCACGGAAGAACAGACAAGCACACAAGCATACAAAAAAAAAATTTCCTGTCTTTTTCTCTCTTACTTTTCCTCTCTGTACTGCTCTAACCAAGTATGCCGACCTGTTCCACAAATCCCAAAATCCTCAGCATGAAATATCTCCAGAAAAAAAACTCGAATAATCCTAGAACCCCATCTTCTAACGTAGACCCCTACTACCTGGTCTCTTTCTCCAACATCAGGGGTCTACGTTCCAACCTTCCAGAGGTTGAAACCCAATTACAGGAGACGAAACCGAACATATTATTTCTAAGCGAAACTGGAATAGGGCCGACAACTTCCCTAGATGAGTTCATAATTAACGTATACTCTAACTTAACAGCTAAATCTGACCGCCAATGTAGGCACATATTCCATGGGCATGGAATATGTGCCTACATTAAAGATGGCTTCCCATGTGGCAGGGATATCTCTAGAGAAGATCCTAATTTACCCTATATGTGCTTCCGGGTTGCACTTTCTAACACCACTGCATTTATATTTGCCCTCTATCGCCCCCACAACAGCGGACTTACTATCTTTAAGAGCATATCTGAGAAAATAGACCACATCCTGTCTGCACATCCCTCGGCTAACATCCACATCTGTGGTGACTTCAACGTCCATAACGTGGAATGGCTAAGCCATTCAAATAAGACAGACGATGAGGGGAGGTTTTGTCATGATTTTGCCATTGCTTATGACCTCACTCAGATTGTTCGCGAACCCACCCGTGTGCCCGATACACCCGGTCAATATGCAAGCCTCCTAGACCTTTTTCTCTCAACTTCCCCTTAGCTATGTTCATGTTCCGTTCATTCTCCTCTAGGATCCTCCGACCACTCCGTCGTATCAGTTAAGATAAAAACGAAATGTAATAAGTCCCCAGACGTACCCCTCCACCGTACTGTATACCGATACTCTATGGCTGACTGGGATAGCTTCCGTACATTCATATCTGATTTACCTCTGCACTCCATGTTTAAAAAGGAAGTGTCCTCTATAGTATCAGATCTGACCGAATGGTTAATTGTAGGCATAGACCAATTTATACCATCTAAAAAATTCCCAAATAAACTAACAGCCAGCCATGGTTCTCCCCAGAATGTGCTGCTGCTATCGCGCACAGAAATCACTTTTTCCATAGCTACAACGTAATAGATGCACTAAGACTAAAGCTGCTTTCAGGACTGCCAGCAACCACTGTAAAAGAGTAATAAAAAATGCAAGAGAGCTATATGTCCAGTCTGTTAAATCCAAGGTAGCTGATCAGTGGCTTGGTTCCCACCAGTTTTGGCAAATAACAAATAGGATCCTGAACAGAAGTGTGCGTTCTATCCCAACTATTATCAATGGACCAGAGGTAATCTCGTCAGCCTCAGACAAGGCCAAACTATTTGCAAAGAACTTTGCAGCTTATTCTACCCTATGCGACGAAGGCCATCAACTCCCCATATTTCCTCCAATAACACAGAACACGCTAGGTAACATACAAATATCCGTGCATGAGGTCGCCAAGCTAATCAAGAACGTAAAGCTACTGGCCCTGACGGCATCCCAATTATAGTGTTAGAAAAGCTTCAACCAGAACTTGCTCCCATACGTATGAAACTGTTTAAGCGCTGCCTTAAGGAGAAGTGCTTTCCGACTCCCTGGAAGACCTCATCAGTTTGCCCTGTATTTAAGAATTCAGGTGATAAGTCATCTCCCTCTCAGTACAGACCAATAAGTCTCCTGTGTGTTATGAGTAAGTTGCTGGAATCCATATTAAATAGAGAAATAGTCAACCACCTCAGCAGGAATAACCTTCTTAGTGACACACAATATGGTTTCCGTTCTGCAAGATCTACCGCAGATGTGCTGACGGTTATATCTCAAAGGATTAGTGAATCTCTTGACAAAGGCTTCCTTTCTAGGGCAATTGCTCTTGACATATCAAAGGCATTCGACAAGGTATGGCATAAGGGTCTACTTCACAAGATTTCCAGCTACGGTATAACTGGAAATGTTTTCTCAATCATTAAATCATTTCTCTCCGATAGGCTCATAAGAGTAGTGGTCGATGGACAAAAATCAGATGCCTGCAGTATTAATGCTGGAGTCCCTCAGGGGTCAATCCTGGGCCCAACTCCCTTCCTGATCTACATCAATGACCCCCCCCTAAACACATACTTAAATCATTCATTGACATCTATGCTGATGACACGACCATCTACAGCAACACGTCAAAGGCTGTAAATGACAAAGTTCTCTCTGATTCTCTCTCCTCTGATCTCGAGTACGTGGTTTATTGGGGGAAGACGTGGCTGGTTACCTTTAATGCATCTAAGACCAAACTCCTATTTTTACATCATCAACGCTCTGATCCCCATCTGGCATCAATTGGGATGGATGGCTCTCTTCTGGGAGAGGCCCTATTTTTTGACAAGCTTCTGGGTTGGACCTTTACTCCTGATCTGAAATGGAACATGTACATCAAGTCTGTTGCCAATGTCGCTGGAAAGATGGTGGGATCTCTACTGCTCCAGAAGATATCTCACTACTGATGCAATTCTCTATCCATATAAAAGCCAAATACGTCCAAGGATGTAATTCTGCTGCCATATCTGGGCAGGAGCTGTTAAAAAGCAGCTTATCCTGCCTTGACAGAGTACAAAATAGACTTTGTGGCTTAGTGGGGGATGCCCTTTTCTCTACCCTGCAACCTCTCTCCCACAAAAGAGACGTTGCGAGCCTATCCTTGTTTAATCGTTATTTCCATGGCAGGTGCTCGTCTGAACTCCAATCTCTGGTCCCCCCTCGCCAATCTTTCACGAAAAACACCCGTCTAGCTGAATCCACTGTGAAAAATTTCCCCCACTCTTTATTTGTGCCTAAATCAAAACGTGGATTCCATGAATAAAGCTTCTTTCTTAGAACTGCAAGCCTGTGGAACTCTGTTCCGTCTGCCTGCTTCCTACCTGACTACAACTTGGATGTGTTCAAGTCCAACGTTAACAAATTCCTAATGAACCGCCCCCTTAAACACTTCATCAAATCTCCACACTAACGTAATGTACTTGCAATAACCCTTATCCCTGAGTGGCTTCTGGGCCTTGATAAGTGGTTACCACTGTGTAAAAAAAAAGAAAAAAAAAGATATATGCTCATTTGAAAAAAAAATTACAGATGAACATACAAGCATACCATAATCACAATAGAAAAATGCGAGCATGAAAAGTTATATGGTTAAGATTAAACTTAAGAATAGTAAAAGGACTAGTTGTTAAAACTGGAAAAGAAAAGGACAAGATATTCTAGCATAAAATATAATAAATTTATGACTTAAGTTATTGCAGCATTAAGAATATATATATAACTAGCAAGGCCACCCGGCGTTGCTCGGGACCGTATAAGACAATGAGAAAAATGTTGAACATGCCTGTTTTTTTTTAGGACAGAGGACATTTTATGTCTATGTATCATTTGCCATCTTGAGCAAAGGAATATTTGACCTACCCTATGACGGGTATTACACAACATATGTATGGAATAATTGTACATTCATTGGACAGGAAATTTACAACACGTGTGTAGAAAAAAAAATAGAACACATATTTAAAATTATTTAAATAAGTTTATGTTGTGCTAAATTTTCGGTATGTCACAGGTAAAAGTGTGTCTGTTTTTACATCAGAGTGCTATAATGGAGAAGCACCGGATTTTTTATATAAATGTTATACTACTCGAATATATTACATGATTTTCGATTTTGATAACTTATGTACGTCACAGATTAGAATTTCTTTGTTTTTCGTATGGGTACTTCACTGTTTAAGTATTTTATTTCCTGGGTAGGATACTGTAGAAGTACCATTTTTTCTAATTTAAAAATGAAAGAACTCGATACTTTTAAGTAATTTTGTGTTGTGCTAAATTTTTTGTGCGTCTAGAGTAAGAATTTGTTTGTTATTTCATCTATTGCTATAGTGAAGAAGCACCTTATTTCTCATTTAAAAGTCCTGCTATTCGATTATATAACGTGATTTTCGGTTTTAATGAATTTTATGCACGTCACAAGTAGGATCCGATTTGTTTTTCATATGAGTACTATACTACGCAAGTACCTTATTTCTTGGGTAGGATAATGTACAAGTACCTTATTTTTAATATATAGATGAAACTACTCGATGATTTTACATAATTTTCTGTTGTGCGAACTTTTCCGTATGTCAGAGATGAGAATTTGTTTTTATAATAGAGTGCTATATTAAAGAAGAACCTTATTTCTTATATAAATGTCATACTAATCGAATATATCATATAATTTTCAGTTTCAGTTTTTATGTACGCCACGGATAAGATTTCCTTTGTTTTTCATATGGGTACTATACTGTACAAGTACCTTATTTCTCGGATAGGATACTGTACAAATGACTTTTTTCTAATGTAAAAATGAAAAAAACTAGATGCGTTTATGTAATTTCCTGTTGTACTACATTTTCTGTATGCCAGGGGTAAGAATTTGTTTGTTTTGTTATGTTAGTGCTATAGTGAAGAAACACCTTATTTCTCATATGTAAGTCATACTACTCGAATATTAAACGAGATTGTCGGTTTTAATAACTTTCATGTATATCATAGGTAAGATTTTCTTTTTTTTTTTTTTCATGAGTACTATACTACACGATTATCTTATTATTTTGATAGAATTTCTTGTACACATAAATACATTAGAAACTAATCATTGTATATGATTTTTGGAATATGACCATACAAATATACAAGCATATAATAAATCAAATTTCTAATGATCAGTTAATTAGTATAGGAGTGAATCCAATACATACAAATATATAAGTATATACGTATGCTAATCATTCATAATGATCGGTTAATTAGATAAGGAGTGAATCCAATACATGGAAATATATAAACATACACATACAATTATAATTCATAATGATCGGTTAATTAGTTTTAGAGTGAATCCAATACATATAAATACATAAACATATACACATAATTAAAATTCATAATGATCGGTTAATTAGTTTAGGAGTGATTCCAATGCATACAAATATATAATCATATACACATAATTACAATTCATAATGATCGGTTAATTAGTTTGGGGTGAATCCAAGACATAGAAATATATAAACATATACACATAATTATAATTCATAATGATCGGTTAATTAGTTTAAGAATGATTCCAATGCATAAAAATATATAAACATATACACATAATTAAAATTCATAATGATCGATTAATTAGTTTAGGGGTGAATCCAAGACATAGAAATATATAAACATATACACATAATTAATATTCTTAATGATCGGTTAATTAGTTTAGGAGTAGATCAAATACCATCTATTTACGTGATTTTTGGAATGTAACAAATAAGCTGATATATCATATATTTTGTATATGACATTTTCGTTACGTAAATCAAAAACATTCTTCTGTATTTTTTTAATAAAAGTTTCTTGTGTTTTATTACATAACATTTAAAAATCAAGAATATCAGAATGAGAACAAAATAGAAAAGAACTGATGAAGATCGAAACCGCAACACTTGTGCTAGTAATCGGTCACGTCACCTGTTGTACCAAAGGGACCACAGCTTCAACATTATTGTGAAATATCTTAATACATATATTTCTCTTTTATTCGATATACGCATACGCAGAATGACGTTATTGTGCTACGCTCGTCAAGGTGTTATTGCTTTCAATTTTCAACCCATTTTTTAAAGGCCTTAGCAGTTATTTTTATTGATTAAATGCCCCTAATAAAATTCTGCACCAAAAATGCAAACTTTTAAGCTATTGCACGTTTTCCAACGATCATCCGTCTAGGAGGAGATACAATCTGAAAAACGGAGAGAGACAAACACACACAGACATAGTGAGTTTTATATATTAGATATTAAATTGAATAAAAATCGTAATACTACACAGATATACAGATATGTGCTCATTTGAAAAAGTTACGGATGCAAATGCAAGCATACAATCATAGAAACATTCAGATATATGCTCATATGAAAAAGTTACGGATGCACATTCAAGCATATGATCATACAAACATACAGATATATACTCATTTAAAAAAGTTACGGATGCACATACAAGCATACATTCATACAAACATACAGATATATGCTCATTTGGAAAAGTTACGGATGCACATACAAGCATACAAACATACAAATATATAGATATATGCTCATTTACAAAGTTACGGATGCACATACAAGCATACAAACATACAAATATATAGATATATGCTCATTTAAAAAAGTTACGGATGCACATACGATCATACAATCATACAAAAATACAGATATATGCCCATTTGAAAAAGTTAAGGATGCACATTCAAGCATACAATCATACAAACATAAAGATATATTCTTATTTGAAAAAGTTACGGATGCACATAAAAGCACACAATCATAGAAACATGCAGTTATATGGCGCATTTTGTGGAAGAACGACATTAGCGCCGAAAGTGATGATTTAAAGATTTTTGCCCCAAACGCGTAAAATATCAAGGAGAATTTAATAGCAAAAAAAGAATCATTGTTGAATTGAAAGTATTTATGTGAAAATAAGTGTTGTAATGTTGAAATGTAGATTTTCTTTAAATTCTCTACGTAATTATGTTTTGATTTTTTTCAGGCTTGCAAATTAACAAGCACTAACACCATTGTCGTTCATTAAAGTCGAATATCTAAAAGAATTAATTTTGTAAGCACCTCCAAATATGTCTGGAAGAAAGAGAACAAGAAAGGTTGACAAAACAGCAAAACGCAAACGAAATCGCGAAGAAGAATATGCCAAACAAGCTTACAATCATACAAACATATAGATATATCGTATAGGAGTTACTGAGCTAATGAAAATGAATGTTAGAATCTACTTGGCGAATATACTCGGTGAAGCAAGCACATAAGATCTAAAAAATTAACTGTTGCCATATTTAGGCTGTTAAATCTCGGTAAAAATACTATTATGACATGTGTTCTTTAGTATTATCTAATCTATTTCTTGCTTCCTTTATTTCTATCCGTTTGACTCGTTGATCTAGTGGCCTCCATCAATTTGTTTTTTGGATAGCCCGTTGTAATGCGGTTTCTTATTTGAGCAGCGTTTTTACAAGAACTATAGGCTTGCGGAACTCTGTTCCTGCCGACTGTTTTCCATCTAGATATAGCCTAAGTCTTTTTAGGAGTAAAGCCAATAGGCATCTTCTGTTTTTGCGAATAATTAGTGTTTGATCTTGTTAGTTCCTTACATAAAGTAGTTTCATGCCTTGTTTTCGAGCGATTTCCTTAAAAAATTGAGTTTAAAGGAATGGTTAGAATCCTAAAAAGATCTCTTCGTTGGAGTTTCTGAAATAGTGGATGAATATCCTGCATCTTGCAATATGCCACACCCCCAGTAAAAAATAAAACTGAAAAATCAAACAAACAAACAAACAAAACAAAACAAAACAAAACAAAAAAAAACAAAACAACAAAAAAATAAAACAAACAAAACAAAAAACAAAGACATAAATAATTGCCGTTTCAAAACTTTGGAGATGAGAATTTTTTATTCGTATTATTTGGATTCTTTAGACTATTGTTCTCATCTTGAGTGTGAGTTTTTACAACGTTTCGGTAGATGCAACCTCCGAGCTTTTTCAGATGTATCTTGTCGAAGCCGAGAATGTTTCTGTCGAACTCGGGAATCTCGAAATTCCGTCCAAATTTTCATTGACCGAAATGTTGTGAAAAGTCACTCTCAAGATGAGAATAGTAGTCCGATGAATCCAAATAATACGAATAACAAATAATTGTTACATTCTACTATGGGACAACTACTACACTATGCACTCTCTACAACTGCTTGCTGTTACACCTGATATAGTGATGTGGGAAAAGAGAGAGAGTGTTCAACTCTTATTGAAGTTAGTGTCCCCAATGATACTAGCTTAAGCAAAGCTATTTGGGAAAAATACGGGGTGGCCCATAAGTCCCTTTACATTTAAAAAATCCAATAACTTTTTTTTCTATTAATATATTTTAATTTCTCTTTTCAGAATTATAAAATAGCATCTTTGGAAATTTTTGTATATCGATGAGTTTACAACAGAACAACGAGTGAGAATAATTGAATTTCACTTTGAAAATGTACGGTCAATTGTTGCAATGCAAAGATCTTATATGCGCCATTTCAATGTTTAATATCCTCTTAAAAGATATGCTATTGAATTTGTTCAACCTCAGTTAGTAAACATGCCAAGGTATTGGTGGCTAACAAAATGGAGTAACTGCACACACAGCTAGAGCAACAATGCAGTTGTTAACTGTGATGTTTCAGGATCGAAAAATCTCTTTAAATTTCGATTTTGAATGGCCTCCACGTTCATCTAATTTGACAGAACTAGACTTTTGGCTTTGGTGATATCTTAAAGACAAAGTGTATGCAAATAAGCCTCGAAGCATCCAAGAACTTAAGGCAAACATACGCAAGAAATTATTTCCCTACAACTTCCGATGTTAAGAACTGTCATAAAGAATAGCTTAGAAAGAGCTCGACTTTGCAAAGCCGAGAATGAAGACTACTTAAGAGGCATTATCCCATTATCTTTCGTAATTAAGTCAAAATAAATTTCCACACTATAAACCGTTTAATAAAAAAAAGAATTAATTAAATACAGTCATTTAAGAAAAAGGTATTTGATTTTCAAACTATAAAGTGACTTATGGGCCACCTTATATAACGAAATACCAAGGTATTATGTACGATATAAGAAGAAACTGGAATCTTGGGAAGATCTCCATCATTCCACCAATCATAAAAGCCACCGGGCCTATAAAAATGAGTTTTAAAAAATTAGTTTCATGGTGATTATACCAGGTGAACCAATCGCAGGTGGACATTGGTAATACTAAAACGATCTCTTGGCTGGAGTCTCTGACATAGCGAATGGATCTAGCATCTGGTATCTGGTAGAATGGGCATCTCCAGAAAAAAAAGAAAATTAAAAAAAAACAAAAAAAAAACAAAACAGATTTGCCATGCTAATTATACATACAGCTTTAGCATTATAAACTGGCCACAACAAAACAGGCTAGATACTAATGCAAGAAATATGTTTATACTATAAAGCATAATACATAGAAACAAGTATTTACCCAAAAGAGCAAGCGGTATGAATCTCTCAGAAATTTACCATTAACATCCATCCAATATTCTGAGCACAGAGCAATATCTTATAAGCTACCAGGACCCAAGATTTATGATTGTCCATCAAAATCAAGAAACAAAAACCAGTAAAACAGCCCCCAATTCCCACAAAACTGGTCATACATTTCGAACAAGAATGCCTCACAAACAAGAGAAAAACATCAAACAAGCGTGCCATGGAAATAACCCAAAGAGTCGACAGAAATACACGATTACCTTTCATAATATTAGGTTGACGAGAAGGGTCTTGCGAAAATTTTTAATTTGATTTCAAATGTTTTATTCGTCATAATACCTTCACTTTATATATCATTTTAAAGAACTTTTTTTCCCGCTTTATCTAATCGTTTAAATTACAATCGTTTTTAAAACAGTTATGTCTTCTTTTCAGAACGTTGAATACAAGATGGAGAAAAAGCAAAGTCGCACAATTTGCATATTTCAATTCAATTGAAATGAATGGCTCTCGTTTTGCGGAGGCTCAATGTTTTGACGGACTTCTGAGTCTGACCTTTACTTCTGATCTGAAATGGAACATGTATATAGAATCCGTTGCCAAGGTCGCTGGCAAAATGGTGGGATCATTCTACCGCTCCAGTAGATATTTCACTTCTTATGCTATTTTAGAATATAAAATTTTAATTCAGTGACAAATAGGTTCAATATTAAAGTTTTTCTCCATTTTTGTTTATCGCAATCAGTAACAGGCTGAAAAAACACCTAAATATTTTTCTTAATTATATTTAAAAAATTTTTTTTCAATTTTTCTAAAAGTATTAAAAAATAATTATTATAAAGCAGTCAAATTCTGTTATTCGTAACAAAGGTTGAATAAATAAATAAAAAAAAATACTGCATAAATACATACGATATCATGGCTCCTCTATATATGGGGAGCCATGATCATGGCTCCTCTATATATGGGGGGCCATGATGTAATATACTGTTTTGTTTTTAAATCCCCGAAACAGTGTTTCATGGTAAACAACTGATGATCCCTTGAAAAATAAATTATTGGTACTATATTAAATTCGAGAGCGATTTGATGCAGTGATTGCAGGTGATTAAATAACTTACTGACTAGATGGTTTTCTAACGAACGATAAAAAATATTTTTTTGTATAGTTTTAAAGGTTAAAAACTTCAAAGACTATATATATATATATATATATATATATATATATATATATATATATATATATATATATATATATATATAGCTTAGAGAGTTAGGAAAATAGAGTAAATTCAATTCTATAAGAATAGAACTTATCGGGATAACATAAAGCTCAACAAATTTCATTGGAGCTCATATAGGAGACAATGAGAGTGGAAAATGAAGTCACAAAAACTATATATTATTGGTGAATATGGAATGGTTCATTTATTTAATAAAGGTATACAAACATTTAGTTGGGGGATAAAGAGGACTCTATATGCCAAGGCATTTAGAAACCTAATGCTTCTCATCAGAAGAGTAGAGAAGATGATAGGTAACATAATGGGGATGCGACAGCTAGCGTGGGAGTCATCAGGAACAAGATAAATAAATGAAAATATTGATATTGTTTAGGGGATTATATTGTATTCTAAGATAAAGGAGGAGCGTATTATATAAAGTGTAATATATATATATATATATATATATTACACTTATATATATATACGATGATTGCAACATCTTGTCAGACGAGTGCCACTCCCTCAGACATTTAAAATCCATGAGCCCAAATGCCTGAGGGAGTATCTATACAAATATGATGTTACAGAGTCTTAGCTTTGTACGACAGCTAAGTCTCTCTCTCGGTTCAAAATGTTGAGATCCAGCAACAAGCAAGAGCAAGATAGCCAGCAACAAATTAAACTTCAGACCAGCTTAATGCGGGTAATGGTCTTCCGCTTTATGGTTTTTTAAATCAGAGATTTGCTTTTCCTAGAAAGGTTGCCTTCACCACGGCTTACGGGAGCCCTCTCCACCCCAATACACATATACACACACACATGGTGCTAGTTGGCAGTTGACCCAGAAAAAGAGTTCATTCGCCCTTTGGAAGGTCTTGTTTTTAATCCTTCAGGGAGACTAGCCGCCCTCCTCACCAAAAAAGTCTAGTGGGGGAACCAGTTTAGTCGCCGGTGACCCGACCATGAGGCAGGTAGTACTGGGTTACATGGTACCAGTAGCACATGACATGACCTGACATATATATATATATATATATATATATATATATATATATATATATATATATATATATATGAACAAATGATTAATAAAACATGTTAAAAGAAATCTTGAAAAAGAATTAAAAACATATTTAATTTTAAAAAGGAAGCACAAGATAAGTGGATAGTCCTTAATCCGCGGAGTTTCGAAGAAATACTCTCCTTCTCATCAGAGGGCAGAAATAAGCAAAATGCGGGATCGGATTTTGCATGTAAAAGTATTTAATGAAACCACAAGTAAGTCCAAGATCTTACTTGGTTAAAAAAAAGAGTGAGGTACATCTGGTTGAGATTACTTTACTTGTAAATATTAACTCTTTAATATTTATAATATATTTTAAGTTTACCATTTTGATTACCTTGGTAAACTTATTGTAATTTATATATATATATATATATATATATATATATATATATATATATATATATATATATATATATAAGCCTTAAATAATTATAAAAACGAATTCTTAGTATCGCCTTTAGTGCGGCTTGAACCTTCAACCTCTAGAGAACTGTTACGTAGAACTAGTTATTGCTTACTTTTATCCGTTTGACAAATAAACACGACGCGCTTGAACAAGGTCGGATATTATATCGCTTGGGAGAACAATAGTCCGAATAATGAAAACGATGCAGAATATATCACAGTTTATGAATTTCTGAATGGAATCAAAGTGGGGCAAGTAACGGTCGCGGTTATCAAAAAGAAGCGCCAGACGATGTGAAACGGGAGAAAAAAAAAAAAAAAAGAAGAAACAGAAAAGAAAAGCAAAAAAAAACAAACAAACAAACAAACCAAAAACAACAACAAAAATGAATAAAAAAATTTAAAAAATGAACAACAACAGCAACAACAACAAAAGCACTCTACCATAAAAACAATAAAAAAAAAAGGGTTCTAAAGAAAATATCCTTTTTTTTTGTCTGTCACTAGTGAATAAATGTTATATATATGTCTTGGATTTTGTAAAGGAATTTATTTTTATATATGTTAATTTATTTTGACATATTCAATGGAGACATTTTGTTCAAAAACGATTTCGGCTCGATCTGCTTAGGTTGGCGATTCATCAGATTCAATAAAATGATATATTTGTATGTATCATTTCTTTTTTTTCTTTTTTTTTACATGGGGGGTCACCACTTATCAAGGCCCAGGGGCCACTCGGGGATAAGGGTTATTGTGTGTACACTAATCAGTGGGATAGTATCGTAGTAATAGTTAGCATTGGGGATTTGATAAGGTGTCATTATTTAAGTGGGCGGTTCATCAGGAATTTGTTTGTGTTGGACTTGAAGACATCCAAGAATTCGGGGGGGGGGAAGGCAAGCGGCAGAGAGTTACACAGCCGTGTAGTTCTAAGAAAGAAGCTTTGTTCATGGAATCTACGTTTTGATTTAGGCACGGATAAAAGTGGGGAAAATTATTGACAGTGGTTTCAGCTAGTCGGGTGTTTTTCGTGAAAGATTGGTGGTGGGGGGACCAGAGGATGGAGCTCAGATGAGCACTTGTCATAGAAATAACGATAAAACAGGGACAGACTCGCAACGTCTCTTCTGTAGGAGAGAGGTTGCAGGGTAGAGAAAAGGGCATCCCCCACTAAGCCACGAAGTCTATTTTGTACTCTGTCAAGGCAGGATAGACTGTTTTTAGCAGCTCCTGCCCAGATGTGGCAGCAGTACTCCATCCTTGGACGTATTTGACTTTTATACAGATAGAGAATTGCATCATTAGTGAGATATCTTCTGGAGCGGTAGAAGAATCCCACCATTTTCCCAGCGACCTTGGCCACAGACTTGATGTATGTGTTCCATTTCAGATCAGGAGTAAAGGTCAAACCCAGAAGCTTATCAAAACATGGGGCCTCCCCTAGACGAGAGCCATTCATTTCAATCGATGCCAGATGGGGATCAGAGCGTTTATGATGTAATGATAGGAGCTTGGTCTTAGATGCATTAAAGGTAACCAGCCACTTCTTCCCCCACTGAACCACGCGCTCAAGATCTGAGGAGAGAAAATCAGAGAGAAAGTTACCATTTACGGCCTTTGTTGTGTTGCCATAGATAGTTGTGTCATCAACATAGATGTCAACGAATGATTTTAGTATGTGTTTTGGGAGATCATTGATGTAGATCAGGAAGAGAGTTGGGCCCAGGATGGATCCCTGAGGGACTCCAGTATTAATACTGTGGGTCTCTGATTTAAACCACTACTCTTATGAGCCTATCAGAAAGAAATGATTTAATGATAGAGAAAATATTTCCAGTTATACCGTAGCTGGAAATCTTGTGAAGTAGGCCTTTATGCCATACCTTATCGAAGACTGATATGTCAAGAACAATTGCCCTAGAAATGAAGCATTTGTCGAGAGATTCGCTAATTCTATGTGATATAACTGTTAGCACGTTAACTGTAGATCTAGCAGAACGGAAACTATATTGCGTGTCACTAAGAAGGTTATTTTTGCTGAGGTGGTTGACTACTTCTCTATTTAATATGGATTCCAGCAACTTATTCATGACATTCAGGAGACTTATTGGTCTGTACTTAGAAGGAGATGACTTATCACCTGAATTCTTAAATACAAGGCATACTGATGAGGTTTTCCATTCGGTCAAGTCTGATACTATAGAGGACACATCTTTTTTAAACATGGAATGGAGAGGTAGATAAGATATGAATGTACGGAAGCTATCCCAGTCAGCCATAGAGTATCAGTATACAGTACGGTGGAGAGGTACATCTGTAGACTTATTATATTTCGTTTTTATCTTAACTGATACAACGGAGTTGTCGGAGGATCCCAGAGGAGATAGAATGGCACATGAGCATAGCTCTGGGGAAGTTGAGAGAAAAAGGTCTAGAAACCAAACTCCTATCTTTACATCATCAACGCTCTGATCCCCATCTGGCATCAATTGAAATGGATGGCTCTTGTCCAGAAGAAGCCCCGTGTTTTGACAAGCTTCTGGGTTTGTCCTTTACTCCTGATCTGAAATGGAACATGTACATCAAGTCTGTTGCCAAGGTCACTGGAAAGATGGTGGGATCCTTCTACCGCTCCAGAAGATATCTCACTACTGATGCAATTCTCTATCTATATAAAAGCCAAGTACGTCCAAGGATGGAATACTGTTGCCATATCGAAAGTAATAAAATCGCCTATTTTTCAATAAGATGGATTGATTGCCGGCTCTAGGGAGGAACTTATTGTGGTGTACCGGGAGGAAGCTTCACATGCCTTCCTACAGTGACTTTGTCCAAAATACATTGTAGTCTAAATTGCACTGTAGAGAACCTACTATTGATTTTATAAAATTATTTTATATATATAATGTCTTGAATTAAAGTTTAAAATGGAAAAAATCAAGTATCACGGTTCAATTGTGATTTAAACAGAAACATTCATCTCGGTCAGTGAAGGATTAATCTTAATAAACTGAGGTAATTATACTATTTTCGGGGGGCTGGATTGTTCCCATATTAAGACCGACCTTGTGTCTAACTCTGCTCTCGTGAAGAAGCAAGTAAATAGAAACTATGCAAGTTATTTTGTGTATGGTTCCCGATGTTTTTTTTTGGGGGGGGGGGCGGGGGAGGATAAAGAATAGAAATCTCTACTATAAAACTGACCTTGTGTCATACTTTGTTCCCGTGTAACCGATATTTAACAGAAGCATTTAAAGTATATCAACAGTGTCTTTCGTAACTAATATTTCTGTTTTTTTTTGTCTTGTTTTTTTTTTTTTTTTTTTTTTAAATAAATGCAAGGATGTTTAGACGTTTTATCTTGAAGGTCGATCCTGACCAACCATCCTAATTACGCTATTTGGCGTCTCAGAAGCCTTTCTGGCCGACAGGTACGTGCGTATCTATCGCTGTCAACAATTAGCCCTTCATGCCTCTCTGGGTTAATCAGACTTCCATTCTGTATTGTCACACATAAATCGTACTTTGTCTGCGACAACACTTTATATCATTGCCCTTTCATTTGTATTTATTTTATGATGAAGCGACACGACTATCCAAGGAGGGGAGGAGGCAGGATAAAACAATGGACAAAAAGCAACAAAACAAACCTGTCCTCAGTTGAGTCAAATTGTGTCATTTTGTACGTAATCGTTTTTTCCGTTTAATGTCCACCTCTAATGGAACTTCTGTTACTACAATACCTCTAACTCTTACCCCAAACTCTAGCTAACTCTAACTCTAATGATGTACCTCCTATAATGAGGAGGTAGTGTCTGGTAGGATGGTCTTATGGCAGCAGAACCGATACTTCATTATCTTCGAAAAGCAGGGCTTCGAAAAGCAGGGCGTAATATCTGGGTGGGTGGTATCGCGACGAAGAAGCATAAAATACACTGCCTAAAAAGAGGAGGTAATGCCTAAGCAGATGTTCTCATAATGGAACAGTTACTGCACTACTCTCACCTCAAGGGAAGGAAGTAATGCCTTGAAAGATGATATAATACTGCGTTGGAGGATGGTATGTTGGCAACAGAATGAATAGATACTACGATGAAAATATCACATGCCAGGAATCCCCCCCAGAGGCGGAGATAATACCTGAAAGTATAGTTACATAGCAACAGAACATATATTCTACCAACTTCATCAAATGGAAAAGATAATGCCTTGCAAGATCGACCAGACGGCTAGAAAATTCCCAACGCTTTCTCGATACAGAAGCACTCTGGCTTCATTGGAAAACACTCAAGCATATATGAAGAGAGATCTCTTGATATATATATATATATATATATATATATATATATATATATATATATATATATATAGCAATAAATGGTAATTAGTAAAAACCTGAAGAGAGAGCAAATATATATATATATATATATATATATTACCGTTTTATCTGCTTAGTTACACATGTTTCGTATTAACGATCCAACAATTTCATTAGACTTTACAGAAACCCTGTAAATTCTGTAAAGTTGGACGAAATTGTCGGATCGTTAATACGATTCGGTAATCTAAACATGTGTAACTAAGCACTACTATATATATATATATATATATATATATATATATATATATATATATATCTGGTTGGGCTCCTTGCCCAGATCAATGTGACACTCTTTCTCTCCCAGACTTGTCTGTTGCCCCATGTCATGACGTCATGTGCAATTTGCTGGATGTACGTGGATCTAGGTTGTCATATGATCGTGCGCCCATCCTGTGAAGTCCACAGCAATACATTTCTCCCCAGCTCTTACTTGCTCCTCTGACAGTGACCGGCAAATCGTAGACCTCGCTCCCTGATAGCAATAGATATCGCAGGTAGGTTGCCATAGTGTTGCTGCTTTGTAGGATGATCTTGTCCAGATATATTTAACACTGTTCGTAGCATACGGGTGTACGTGCTGTCTAGCTTTCTTTCCAATCTTTTGGGTTAATGTCCAAGTTGTAGCATCGTAAACAAGGACAGACTCCACTACTTTCAGTTTGTCAGTTAGCTTTGAAGTCCATATTGACCGCAGCTTATCCAATGTAAGTTATGCTTTTGAGATGCCAATTACGATATCTCTGTGGAATCTATGTTGCTGCCCAGGTACGTAAACTCAGTGTCTTCTTTCGGTGTTGTACCATCTAAAGCTTTGATCTCCCCCTCCGCATTGAAAGTCATAACTTTGTCTCATCCGCATTAACGTAAGGACCAAAGTCATTTACAAACTTTTCTAAATCCTTATTTCAATTTTCGGAAGTGAACGATCTGAAAGTTGTGTAACGTCATGGGAATGCTTGCAACTTCAACTGTTACTGTTACCAGAACTGAAAACATCGCTATCTAACGAGCCAACTAATAGTGAGGAAAACGAACGACTGATTTCTGCCCACTATACAACGTGTGCCAGTTATTCACAGTAGAGATTGAAGACTTCTTTATGCTTCAAGCTGAGTGTAAAATATTTCGGCTGAAAAACTGACCCAAGTATTTGCAAACATGGAGAAGGTAGCCATACAATGCAGCACTGGCTTGTCGGTCCAACCGGTTAAGATTGAAAGACTTTGCAGTATGCATTAATAATGCAAAGGACTTCGTAAAAAGTGGGAACTCGTGTGTAACCACCTTCTTCAAAGACACGTAAAGAAAATACAAAAGAGTGATACAAGGTTCAAAAGACAGTCGCCAATCTGATAGGCCCTGAACTGGCATCTAAGCTTCAGCCTCTGTCCCATCGACGAAACGTTGCATCCCTCTGCCTGTTCTACAAGTATTTTAATGGTGAATGCTCTGACGAACTGTAGACACTTGTGCCCCCACGACGTAGACACCCTCAACAAACCCGACAGGCAGCTAAATCTCACCCCCACCCAGTAGAGATCCCTAGATATAAAAGATCTTTCTACTCCAGTAGTTTCTTCCCTAGAACCGCTAGACTCTGGAATTCCATTCCAGGTTCCTGCTTCCCTAACTGTACTGACATGCAGAAGTTCAAGTGTAACGTGAACCGACGTCTTGCTGCCTAAATCCCAACATAGTGCCCGAGTAGTTGCTGCCCTTGATAGTAGCACCCTACACCAAAGTGGCAATGTGCCTTGTTTGGGGTGAAAATGTAAAAAAAAAAAAAAAAAAAAAAAAAAACGTGACGAACGAACAAATACTACGGGAAAAATATCACGTGGCTGAAATTAAACAGAGAACATCTCCCTTTCTTATGATTTGGACATCATTTTTCAAAGCCACTCGAGGATAAGGGTCATTGAGATGGAATTATTGTCACTCAAAAGTTGCAGAACATCATGGGAGTACTTATATTGGCCAATGGTATGAATTTAGATTAACTACTTATAATGCGGTTTATGACAAGAATTTGTTGACGTTGAATTTGAAGACAACTGCGTTATAATTAGCAGAGAAGCAGTCCCGCAATGACATGTTTAAAAATACGGTTTTAACTAGTGGTTTGCAGTTTTAACTGGTCCCACCTCTTGGCATCTTTTGAAATTCACCAGAGTGTATTCCAATTCCTGCTGTATCCGTTCATTTGAACCTGAAATCATAAAAAAAAAAAAATGGTCAGTCATCTCATAAGATGTATTGCAATAACGTACTGAATTTCCAAGAGTCTATGACAATTTTAAATGTTTGCACAAAAAAGTTTGGAAACTTTTTTAAAACACCGCGTATCTTTGGGACCACTTAAATTTTCCATTAGTTTCCACATTTTCTTTAAGATATACTATTTTTAAAAAATATAAAATCAAGTATGGAAGACGTTAGTATTTCCAGTAAAGAAGAACAAAATTTAAATACTATGTAAAATAGTGAATAGATCAGTTACGTAGGAAGGGGTCTAAATTTAAGTATCCTGTGAGTAAAAATACGCGGTGTAGGAGGGGAGCGGTGGGAGTACTTGTTGAATAGAGGGGGAAAAGGGGACTACTTCCTCTGTAGGTTATGACGCTGATGATGATGTCGCTCCTAGGATTAAATCTAATGTTTTAATATTACGAATCAATGTGTCTAAAATATCGTTCTATAGTTAAATAAAGCAATGGGCAATAGTGTAAACGTAATAAATTTGTATGTGCAATCTGTTGTTGTAAACCTACGATATTTTGGTTCAGAGGGGAATTTATGCGTCTCTTTTTTATATAGTGATGATAAGCTACTTGAAACTTATACGTTTTAACTTATCGGGTTATGTTTTAACGAACACCGATCACGCGTGTACTTACAAATACGAGAAAGTGATTATAACCACGATTATAACAAGTATTATATTGATGGTTTCGGAAGATGTCAGCAAAATCATAACATAATGTCAGGAAAGTCCCGCTCCTCCAAAGAGGGTAACTGGATTTAAAGAAAGTAAAATTACTTGAGAAAGAAAGAACAGCAAGCAAATAAAATAGAAAAAGAAACACTTTTAGTATATTCGTTTTTCCTGAAACAGTTTGAAAATATATTCGCATATAAGAAATTACAAAATATTAATTAAATATTTTACATTTTTAGGTGATGGATCACTTTCAGATATTAATTTAACGCAAAATAAACACCCACTTCCAGTAAATGATAACATATAGCCGAATTGTTTCTTATTTTGAGGACGGGAAAATTCGGGTGGTGGCATTATTTTTGGTACTACTACAATTTACGAACATTGCTATTTTTTTTTAAATAGAATTTACAAATTAAATAAAATTTTTGCGGTATCTTTTATTTATTAAATTATTATTACCTTGTTCCCATGTTAACAACGGGTTACTAAATAATAATAAGATTGATTTAACAGTTCCTAAACAGCAGAAGTACCCTTTTTCATCCAAATAACTTTTTTTCTCCTTTAAATGTAAAGGTACTTTATTGATTTTTTACAAATTTTCAATTCACACAGACACACACACGCACACACACGCGCGCGCGCACACACACGCGCACATACAGACACACGCACACACACACGCGCGCGCGCACACACACACACGACGGTATTGAAACATATCTTTGGCTAAGTAAAAGGGACGATAATGAACTTCACCAAACAATCTGAACAATAAGAACAAAACTGCTTTCATCAGGTGTTTTGTATCGAACTGGGGAACCGTTTGTTAGGAGTCTCGAACCTAACCCTTTATTATTATTATTATTATTACGGGGGTACCGTGTTCGGACTCCAGCTAGGCTCTGGGACATAGTTGCTGATTCTCTGTTTTGAATATTACTTTTCACTGCCTTCGTTCAGGATTGAACTCAGCACCTTTGGGTAGCTGTAAACTTTGATACAACGTAGGACCACTCGGCCATATGTCACTAGGTCAATTCTTAGTTGGTTTTTTGTTAATGTTAAACCTATGTTGTTATTCAAGGTTTTCTCTCTCTATCAGAGGTGTCCAAATTGCATTCACCAAACAATCTGAACAATAAGAACAAAATTGTTTTTTTTTTTGTAATTTTCATCCGAAACTAACCATACGTATTTCAGATTTGCATTCAATTTCATCCATAATCAAGAGCTAAGTCCATTTTATCAAGTTATTCTCTTTCTTCATTTTTTTCTTCTTCTTCTTCT
Source organism: Euprymna scolopes (assembly GCF_053919585.1). NCBI lineage: Eukaryota > Metazoa > Mollusca > Cephalopoda > Sepiida > Sepiolidae > Euprymna > Euprymna scolopes. Next base: position 34,635,541 of record NC_136517.1, on the reverse strand, counting down.
TCTTCTTCTTCTTCTTCTTCTTCTTTTCTTTTCTTTATATTATTATTAGTAGTTGTTGTTGTAGAAGTAGTAATACTTCTATTATTTTAAATATTAATAGTACTATTAGTAGTGGTTGTAGTACAATTATTATTAGTAGTAGTATAAGTAGATGTAGCTGAGCAATAATAAAAATAGTAGTAGTATAATTTGGATTCGTTTATAGATGCATAAGCCTTTATTAACTTTTAAAAATACTGCTTATAACAATTATAGAAAACCAGAGGCGCAAATGTACTTTATCTTTTTTTTTTTTCATCTCTTAGCGGACAGGTGTGCCGTGGCACACTCTTTGGGAACCGCTCATCAAATGAGAAAGTCTTTCTTTTTTTTTTTTTTTTTAGAATATTTACCCGTAATAATTTATTCCTATTTTTGGGTGCAAGTTTGATGGACTGGAGCCCAAATGTCGACTGATAAAACAATTTAATTTCCGATTTCGAATACGAGATAAACAAACGTTCTAGTTTTTTTTTAGGGGGAGAAGTAGAAGAGGTGTTGATTCAAAATTTTAGTCATGACTTACCTAAATTTTATATTTAATATATATATATATATATATATATATATATATATATATATATATATATATATATATATATATACTAGAAGAATGACCGTCCCAAAACGAGTTTGCACCAATGTTATGCCTAATTATAAAGTAAATTCAATATATAATATATAATGTAGACACTAAATGTTTAGAATCCTGATTCGAATTTTCATTAAAATCCATTACAAGACTTTGATTCTAGAAAATGCGTAATATTTATGGATTAAAATTAGAGCTAGTTGTGTCTATACTGAATTGCAAATGTTTTTTTTTTCACGGTGTTGGGAAGCATTTTTGCTTTAAGAAACATTGGAACAGTTTTATAAGAATAGGAGCTAGTTCCTCTTGCAGCTTTTTAAATAATATGATTTTAATGTTATCAGAACCAATTGCCAGGTTCTTGATAAATTTCACACCATTCATGGATGTTTGCTTAGAGTGTTTATCGCCATAGGGGAAAATTCAGGACGTTGGTCTCATAACTCCATATATGCTGGAAAGCGTTAAATCACCTTGCTTATGGGCTAAAGATTAGATGTGATAATGTGGTGTTTGACTCGGGGTTTAAGAGAGCTCAGATTTCGGAGGAAATGATAGAATGTGTTTATATTGAGATATCGTAGAAGAAAAGTAGTTTCTCAACGAAGTAAAATGGGCATTTTGCGCCATGGCGTCTGGCTTGAGGTGCATAGATGCATCGACAGGAGGGCATGTTGAAGAAATGGATACTTTTCTTTTACTTGCCACCTGTTGTGAAAGAAATGTGACGTCACCTTTTCTCTGTCTCTCATCACGTTCTTTGTCATCTTCTTCATCATCATTTTCCTCTTTTTCATCATCTCCTACTTTTTAATCGTACTTTTGTTCTGTATTTATTATCAGTCTTTTTTTAACCCTTTCTCCTCCTCCTCCTCCTCCTCCTCCTCCACATCATCATCATCATCATCATCATCATCATCATCATCATCTGTATTTTTCGGAATTTTCTCCTTTATCATCTTATTTTCTTCTTCATTATCATTTTTCCATCATTTCTACGTTTTGTACTTATTTTTTTTTTCTTCTTCTTCTTCTTCACGTCATTTTCCTTTCTTTTTCACTTTTCTCAGATCCTGCATCTTTCCTTCCTTGGTTCATGAAAGACATCTAGTCACTAGTCACCAAAACATTTTCTGATTCATAATCCTGATTTATCCTGTTAACATGGATATCCGATTGGAAGAGAGAGAGAGAGAGAGAGAGAGAGAGAGAGAGAGAGAGGGGGGGGAGGAGCGTATCAACACACTATGTAAACTATATGGCAACTGAAAAGAGAGGATTATTTTAATTTGCACGCCCCTCGTATTGTTATAACCAATTGGACTGAAACATGATTTTAATTGTGTAGCGTAATAAAAACAGTATTCATTTGATTATATATATATATATATATATATATATATATATATATATATATATAAATATATATATATATATATATATATATATAAATATATATATATATATATATATATTATAAATTTCAAACAAGTAAAATATTTGTTTATTTTCGTAATATTGCGTTGAAATTTGGCTTTTAAGCGAACT
>NC_136517.1:34593362-34628362 GCF_053919585.1 Euprymna scolopes | reverse complement strand
ACACCCGGGCAACGCCGGGATGAAATGCTAGTAATTAATAAATACCTACACTTGTGTTGTATACTTTCTGAAATCATCAGTGCAGGGTGTTACGATTAATACCGAAGAAGTGCAAGAGATATTCAAATTCTGATCGTCCACTTAAGTGCAATTGTTTGAATCTCTTTTGCACTTGATTCACCGAGTATATTTGCCAGGTAGTTTGCGAAATTCTTTTTTATGAGTCTAGTTATTCCTATAATTACTGAAATGATGGAGATCTTCCTAAGATTCCAGTTTCTTTTCATACTATATATATATATATATATATATATATATATATATATATATATATATATATATATATATATATATATACTAGCATTTCAGCCCGGCGTTGCCCGGGTGTTTGGGTGTGTCTGTTGAGCAAAAAAAAGGAGGAAAAGAACGGGGGGAAAAACTGACGTCCTTGCTGTTACGACCACCACCAAAACGGAAGTGGCTTATGTTTAAATTAAGGCTAGAAAATCGAAAGGAGAGGATGAGTTTCAAAAATATCGGCCAAAAAGTGACTCCCCCCCACCGTAGAAAGGTGCCCAGTTGAAGGTGAAGATATTAATGTTTTTAGCCAATTTTTCGATATTTGTCGTATGAAAGGTCGAACTTCAAAACAATACTGATCTTTGTCGAAATTTTTAGGCAGACATGCAAACATAAATACATACATACATTTATATATTGGTTACTAAATATTTTTTACCCAAACCGATTAAAAAGCTTGGCCTACCTCTGAATACCCTTTATGTAAAATTTCAAATGTCTAGACCAGAAATTGTATGAGTAATTTGGTAGAGACCACAGTGGTCAATTTTTTAAAAACTTTGACCCCTATTATGACACCTTAACATTTATTGTTTTGGGCTCAAATCAAGTTATTAACTTAGATCCATGTCCAATAAACCTATATCCAAAATTTCAAGCGTTTCGACCCAAAAGTGTCGGAGGAGTTTGGTAGAGTTCTAAAAGGTCAACTGGTTGAACTTTTACACCTTAACCGCTAAATTTCTGTCCGAAAATCAATCACAAAGAATTTCCCAAATCTCAGTACCCTGTATATCAAATTTCGAGTCTGTAGACTAGAAATTGAGAGAGTTATTGCGTAGGGAAATGTACACAGACAGACACACAGACAGAAAGACACACAGGTACACAGACACGTACACTTTTATAGATAGATAGATAGATAGATAGATAGATATTGGACACAATATATATTAATGATTTAAAAAGTTTTTAAAAAATTAAGACTTGTGCGCCACCACCGAGAATCGAAACCAAAACCGTCATCTTGCGACTTATTGGGCCATGAAGACATATTTACTGCAAGGCTAAATATTAAAACATGAACCAATAGCTATTACGTTATGCGTTCGTAATGGCGGCGTTCGACCTTCACCTGGCAAATTTCAATTTTTTTTAATTTTCACACTTTGACCCCGATATTTCCGGGATAAAACCCAAATATAAAATTTCACATGGATTAAAATACCTCATATATGAAGTTTTATGTCTGTAGATCCAAAAACTCTAGGAGGAGTTTGGTAGGCAAAATTTGTTTAACAAAAATATATACGTATACATAAATATATATAGAAACAATTTTGTGTTTACTATAAACTTTTTACGCAAATATTATGCAAGTATAAATCATGTAGAATATCTGCATGAATATAATAGTGAACTAAAGATGATCATCCTATAAGAAAACCGAAGAAACTAATAGGAAATTAATTAAAATGAATGCTTAAAAGAATATGCAAATTAGCTAGATCTTTTGCTAGTGAATGCAATCCCACGCCCCATACATAGCAAACTTGTATTTTCTTTTTAAATAAATAGAGAAAGGGATTTTAATATGAATATCAATAGACACGCTTGAAAAACGAATTTAAAGGAGTATAGATAGATAGATAGATATATATCTAACAAAAAAAAAACATACAATTACTAGCAAATGAGCTACAGACAAATGATCCAAAACCAATAGTTATAAACTAGAGCAAATCCGACGTAATAAGGTTTTCAATTATAAAAAAAACGGTAGAACATATTGATATAAATGATAATATTATAAATATTCCAGAATGTGAGTGTAATTTCTCTCCTTTCTGTAACAATGAGATAAAACATGTAGTTGCATGAAATCTAAAGATTGTAAAATTCTAAATTAAGAAAACTCCTTAGTAAAGGACCAAATTATAGAGAACCTAAATGCCTAACTTACACTAAAAGTGTAGTACCTGTTCTTCAGATGCTGCACTTCTATTTCTTGTTCTCTTTCGGTTGAAGAGAAATCCTTCACGACTGAGACAATTTTTATTTTTGTACCTTTAAAAACGACCCTGGTGTCTAACTCTGTCCCGTGGGGAGGCATAGTAAGTCGGTACATAACACTTTTACAAATATATATAAAAAAAATTACCGTCAATGAACGTATGTATTCAAAATATTAGCAGGCCACTTACGATTATTCATGTATACCCGGATGAATGTAAAGTCTTTCTTCAGTCTTGACAGACTATGAATACCCATGAAGAAGTAACTAAAGCACTAGAAGGTTTTATTACATTTTGTTAAGTTTCTAATTAAGTTTTATTAAATAAATATAAATGAGTACAGTATACGTTTGATGCATGGAAAAATAATGTACTTGAATTCGTAAATAAAAAGATGGAACGTATAAAAAAATTAAACACCATAAAAAAAAACTAATCCTCTTCTTAAAAATTCAGAAATTTTAAGGAACTTAAATACACCAAGATAAGTTTGTAATTGTTCCTATTGATAAAGCGGCAAACAATATAGCTTTTTATATGTAAAAAATATTATATACAACGTTTATTGATAGAAGTAGGAATTATAGGTAAAGTTTCAGAACCTATACAGTAAGTAATATTAATTTAGATAGCATTATTCTGAACAATAAATAGTATTATTAGTGAAAAAGTAGGATTAAGTTAGAAGAAAAAAAAACAGTCTTCTATGTATGTATTGGATACCTAAAATGCACAAAAGTCCAGCGCTAGGTCTATTGTAGCTTCAAAGACGTGCATTAATAAATATTTATGTAAAGCTATATCTAAAGTGTTTAAATTAATTATAAGTCAAATAATTTCATCAGAAAAGAAAATTCTATAGTAATATAAATCTATTTTGGGTGGTAAATAATTCCCAACCAGTGAAAGAAAAATTAGGTAACATAAATTCCAGAATAAAAACAAAATCTATAACGACTTATGATTTTAGTACGCTATATACTAAAATTCCACACAAAAATCTTATCAAAGAATTAAACAATATTGTAGATCTAGTTTTGAAGGTGGTAAAGATAAATATATAGACTTTTCAAACTCTAAAGCTTTCTGGTGTAAAAATAAAAACAGCAAATCTAGTGTTTCTAAAGGTATTTTAAAAATACTTGTAAGTCATCTTATTAAAGAATGTTATTTCCAAATAGGAAATAAAATAAAACGATAGATATCTCAATGGGATTGGATCTTGCACCATTTTGGGTCAATCTGTATTTACATAGAGACGAGTATATATATATATATATATATATATATATATATATATATATATATATATATATATATGTGTGTGTGTGTGTGTGTGTGTGTGTGTGTGTGTGTGTGTATACAAGAGCAAACAGTTAATAAAACATGTTAAAAAACACTTTGAAATGAGTTAAAAACATATTTAAGCTGAAAGGTAACACTAGATAAATAGATAGTCCTTAATCCGTGGAGTTTCGAGGAAATACTTTCCTTCTCATCAGGGGGTAGGAATTAGCATAATGTGGGATCGGATGAAACAACAAGTAAGTCAGTAAGTCAAAGATATTACTTGAAAACAAAGTGAAGATAAAAGTGAAGCAGAGGGAATATGGTGAAGAAAAAGGTGATTACACGTGAATGGATAGTCTGGTGAAAGATAAATAATCCAATGACGGTAAAATCCAAAAATATAATTTCAAGAAAGTTAATCGAGTTTCCATTTGCACAAGTAAAATCCAAAGAAATCCCGTAATTGGAAGAAGATGATATATATATATATATATATATATATATATATATATATATATATATATATATATATATATATATATATGTCATCACAAATAAAAATGATATATCTAAAACATATAATTTTCATGGGTGTAGGAGATTTATAGATGACCTTATATGTATAAACAATAACGATGAATTCGAACAAAATAAGCATCTTATATATCCAAAGGAGTTAGACCTGAATTGTGAACATATAGGACAACAGGCTACATTTCTGGATGTAGATATAAAAATTGAGGATGGGATTTTTCTTTATAAAGTATTTGATAAAAGAAACTCTTTCCACTTTCAAATAGTTCGCATGCCGCATAAAGATTGTATCTGCCCTGTTTTTATGTTTTATGGAATCATTATGTGAGTGTTTTTGATAATAGCTCGCGTTACTTTAAAATTAATAGATTTTATACCAGTTACTATCTTAGTAATAAGTATGATTAAACAAGGTGGGGATTAAACTAAAATATTTAAACAGTTAAATAGATCAATTGTTCGTTATCCTGATGCTTTTGAATCGTATAAAATTAACCAGAATATATTAATAAAGACATTCCAAAACTATATTAATAATGTATAAAATCTATTATATTAAAAAAAAAATGTATATATATAAATATTTTCAACTTTTATATATTTTTAATTTTAAATAAATAAGAATCTAAGTATATTAAGTACTAATCATAGCAGGGGTGATAAGTAGTCAAATGGATTAATCCTAATCTTATAAATACAACACTGGTAGATTAGCAAATATATCTATTTTGAATTTGGAAACAGACGAATCTCACATGTAAGGAAGACATTTTTATAACATGAATAGGCTAGCCAAATTGATTAAGAGTAGGAAACTCGATCTAATATCTGTAACATTATTTGTTCTTGAGATTATGGGAGGTGGTGTTTGATCAACACTGCTGGGGAGCCATGATTTAATATACTGTTTTGTTTTTAAATCCCCGAAACAGTGTTTCATAGTAAACAATTAATGATCCCTTAAATTAACATTAGTACAATAGTGAATTCGAGAGAGCAAGTTGATGCAGTGATTGCAGGTAATTAAATGACTTACTGACGAAATAGTTTTTCAACGAATGATGAAAAATATAAAAATCAAATAAGTTTTTTTTATATAGTTTTAAAGGTTAAAGACTACCAAGACTATATATATATATATATATATATATATATATATATATATATATATATATATATATATATATACCCCTATAAATTCGTTTTTCTTTTGTGTGTATTGACATTCATATTAAAAACCCTCTTCTCTATGTATTTAAAAAGAAAGTACAATTTTATATTATAGGTTGTGAAATTGCATTCACTACCAAAAGGTCTAGCTAATTTGCAGTTCTTTCAAACATTCATTTTAATAAATTCCCTATTAGTTTTTTTTCGGTTTTCTTATGGGATGATCATCTTTAGTTTACTATTATGAGTAATTATATTCATGCAGATATTCTGTATGATTTATACTTACATAATATTTGCGTAAAAGTTTATAGTAAACACAAAATTGTTTCCATATATATTTATGTATACGTATATATTTTTGTTTAACAAATTTTGCCTACCAAACTCCTCCTAGGGTTTTTGGTCTACAAACATAAAACTTCATATATAAGGTATTTGAACCCATGCAATACTTTATATTTGGGTTTGTACCCTGGAAAAATCGGTGCAAACGTGAGAAATTAAAAAAAAGAAGAAATTTTCCAGGTTAAGGTCGAATGCCGACATTACAAATGCATAAAGTAGTAGCTATTGGTTCATGTTTAAATTTTTAGCCTTGCATTATAAATGTCTTCATGGCCCAGTCATTGACGACAGAGGCAAAATTAAATCGTGAGTTGAACGTTTTGGTTTCGATTCTCGGTGATGGCGCACGAATCTTTTTTTTTTTTACTTTTTAAATCATTATCATATATTGCGTCCAGTATCTATATATCTATAAAAAAAAGGTCTGTCTGTGTACATTTCCCTACTGTACATATTCACATTAGGTATTTTTAACATAAAATGATCATCTATTTTCTGATTACATAGTGTTTTAAGGACATTTATTATTTTATTTTACCTTTATTGAGTTCTGTAATTTCTAACTATTATGTTTCTAAGTTTTATGCATTTCTAATTAGCTAGGTAACCTTTCCTGCTAACGGTTTTATGAGGTTGGCTCAATAAAGGTAAAATAAAATAATAATAAATGTCCTTAAAACACTATATAATCAGAAAATAGATGATCATTTTATGTTAATTTATCAAACCGATGCCTCAATTTTTTTAAATATTTTTTTTTTATACATATACATATGCACATAAAGTTATGAATAGTACATAGGGTGGAACTGCTAGTATATATATATATATATATATATATATATATATATATATATATATATATATATATATATATATATATTCATATATTCAGATATGACAGAAAAGAATAGACATTAAGATAAAATATTTTTTCAAAGATTAATGTATGCTTATTTTTATTTATATTTACAGGTGAGGATAGTATTGCAATAACTTTGAGTAAAATTGAATTTTACAACATTAAAGCATGTTACGAACCAAAGTAGCATAGGACTTATCAGAAGTTCTGCGAAGAGGAATCGTAAGTCAACATGAAGTTAGGCGATTAGGGAAGATGGACCTCTGAAGTCGACTAAGAATATATAATGGACGCGTCTCAAGCATAGCGGTTATTGACGTTTTCCTTTTCTTATGAAATTATTCCTTTCAGAAACTTCTTAGAACTTTGACATTGATTCTTCCTTTTTTTTTTGTCTGCTCGCTTCTAATGCAAATAGTCGCCATGTGTCTCCCGCCACTTATTTTTGTCTTGCGCCAAAACTCCGATAAAAATGGAAAGATATGCGCAAAACCTATTTATCTGCATTATCATTAAGTAGCATTAACACCTTCTGTATTTTTTTATCTTCCTATATTTAATCTATCTAAATGACGTATTTTTATGCTACTATGTACGTGTCTCTCTGTATCTGTACGGACTCCAGTTTTGTATGAGCAATGAGGCCTGAAAAGGTCTCTAGTTACTTGAAACATGCTCATGAACGTGTAGCGACATATAAATACTTATGTAAAAAGTATATATATATACAGATAGATAGATAGATAGATAGATAGGAATTGATAGACATATACAGATAGAGAGAAAGAGAAAGAGAGAGAGAGAGAGAGAGAGGGAGAGAGAAGGTGGGTAGGGACGCGAACAAAAATACTAATTTTTAATTTTATCTTTCTCTTAAAAAATTAACTGGCTTTGCAAATTCTCTTTCTTTTCATATTAGCTGAGGTAGTTTTTTTTATTATTCTGTTAAACTCGGCCCTGTCGGTGGGGCAGTAGAATACGCCGACTGCCCCCCCCCCTGCAGAGGGTAAAAGTCCCTCAATCGGGGTCCTGGATATGACCTTAAACTATATCCAGTGGTGAGGCCCCAGATTGTGGGCTTTGGGGAGCGTGGAGCCACCCTTTGATTACCATTGCTCCCAGGTCCACTCTGACCCGGAGTGGTAGTACCTGTTAGGGTCCCAACTATGGATTAAATAGAAACCGATGTGAAAACAACAAATATATTCTATTAAAAAAATTTTTTCTTCAAAGTCTTTGGATTCGGCATTAAATAACCTGAAAAGGGTTGATATGCCGTAAAACAACCAACCAACCAACCAACCTGTTAAACTCGGAACTCTCTTGTCACTTTGCAGATTGTCGTGTGTACTTTACCCTTGTATTTATGACTGACGCACACATATGTATATCTATCTACACCCCTCTCTCTCTACTATTGTGTGTACTATTATATAAAAGGAAACTTTGTATATGTGTATGTGTGTATGAGTTCGTTCCTTATAGATTCCTAAACGATGAACAAGAGTAAAAAAAAATAGACGACGACAACAACAATAACACAAAATGGCGACTATACATATTTCGCTTGGTATATTTGATAACGAAAACATGCTTTTATTTTCGGTTTTGATTCCCCCTTTTAGAATATGTCGAGAAGCAGGATTCATTTTCGAGGGAGATCGATTATTAAGACATCTTTCTCATCAGCACAAATTTAGCTAATAATGCTAAATAATATCAATAATAAATTCGTTATCGAAATGTTCAATGTATATGATGATAAAAAAGTATTTATTAATTAATTTTACTATTTATCAAATATTTAAAAAAAAAAAACTAATTTACTCTTTGTTGCTTTTCGTCTCACTAAACTTCATGATATTAAACGATTATTCTTTTCAAAAACAATTATTTCAATTATGGATCATGCACTGCTAATTTCTAATGCCCCCCCACACACATACATAGGTCTTTTATTGGTTACATCCTTCGTACAAATGTTTCTAGCACCCAATGTTGGCATACAAGTATATAATAGTGCATCGATTATAATTGCGCACAACTTGGCTTCATCAGCGCTTAGGAAAACGAATTTGTCAAAAGTTTTACAGTCCATAAATCAGGATTTTTCATATTAACACAGCGGGCATTTATTTATTTATTTTTTTATTTTTGATCCACAAGATATTTTTATCTGCATTATAACCGATAAAACACTTGCCTTACAATAGCCCCTCGAATTCTGCAGTAATAAGTAGTTAGAATTTATTTTCTTTGTATTACTAGAAAAATTCATAGCTTTAATATCGCACTATCGAGCTATCTAAAAGAAAAATTTATATTATATATATATATATATATATATATATATATATATGCATATGTATATGTAAGAGTATATATCTATATCTATATATCTATGCATATGTATCGGGCGAAACGTTGAATATCCAGGTCCTTCAACCTCCATTTTATTTCATATATATATATATATATATATATATATATATATATATATATATATATATATATGTTGGAATATTTTGAGCTAGTGAAGTTCAAAAATGCAGCATGGATATGAGGACACTTTAGAAGACCGCTATGCAATAAAAATCTGTTTTAAATTTGGATAAAAAAAATGCCACAGAAACGTATGGAATGCTTCAGACTTTTTTTTGAATCATCTTGCATGAATCGAGCATCAGTTTTTGAGCGGCATAAGAGATTCAAGGAAGGCTGTGAGGGATAATGAGAAGTGTGAGAGAACTAACACTAAAGTTAACCAGAATGAAGAAATTCATGGATAAGGAGCGTCGGGTGTCTACAGAGACAATAAGTGCACACTTTGACTTCAGTGTGGGAACTGTACACACAGTTCTTCGAGGTTGACTAAAGATGCGAGAGATTTGCGCGAATTGTCCTAAGGTTGATCATCGAAGATCAGAAAGAAAAACGTTGCCATGACAGCAAGGGGATGGTGTAGCTGGGCAATTCAGATCCCGTAGTTCTTGATGCTTTGCTGACCTGCGATGGAAGCTAGATCTACTGTTATGATCCGGAGCCCAAGAAGCAGATTCAAGATGCACCATTCCACAACTCCATCCTTGTCGCAGAATATCATTTGACCAAGATGAGCATCAAGACAGTTCCTCGCCCTCCCTATAGTGCAGACCTTGCTCCCTGTGACTTTCGGTTATTCCCTAAGCTTAAGGAAAACCTTAGAGGCTGCCGTTATGAGACAATTGAGAAGATGAAAGAAGCCGCGACAACGGTCACTGACACGTTCACACAAGAGGACATCCATGGTGCCTTATAGAAGTGGTTGGAACGGTGCAACAAGTGCGATGCATCCGGAGAAGATTACTTCGAAAGGAACTAGAGTTTCTAGTGTGTACTATCAATAAAAGTGCCAATACGAAAAAGTCTGGAAACTTATTGAATGACCATCATATACGAGGGTAAATCAAAAAGTTTCAAGACAAGTGATATAAATTCAATCTAAATGAAAATAGAGCAACAAAACAAGGTCTAATTGCACTACTGATTACTTAACAACAAATTTGACAAGTTACAGCATTCTAAATCTTTTATTTATTTTTTTTTTTAGATAATATTTTATGATATTAATTTTTTGATAGTTCAAAATGAGCCAATTTGAAGTTCGTGCAAACATTACATTTCTAACAAAACTGGAATGGAAACCGACGGAAATCATTAAAGCTCTACAAAATGTTTATGGAGACTCGTCACCTTCTAGAGCTGTTGTTTATCGTTGGATCAGACGATTCAAGGATGGTAAGAATGATCTTCAAGATGACCAAAGAGAAGGTAGGCCTTCAACATCAAAAAATGCTCAAAACATCGAGCTTGTCAGGAATCTTGTTGGAGAAGATCGGAGAATAACAGTGAATGAGATTGCTAAGGAGCTTGACATTTCATTTGGGTCAACCTTTTCAATTCTGAAAGAAGATCTTGATCTGAGTAAGCTTTCTGCTCGTTGGGTGCCTAAAGCGTTGCAGCAGAATCAGTTGAATCTGAGATCAGATCTTTCATTGGCCCTTCTGACTAGAATTGAAGCAAATGAAGCAAACTTTATTGAACGGGTCATAACCGGTGATGAAACATGGATTTACCTGTACGATCCTGAAAGCAAAGTTCAGTCTAAACAATGGTTACCAAGAGGATCAGCAGGCTCTATCAAGTTCAAAGCAGAAAGGTCAGCTCCAAAAATAATGGCAACTGTTTTTTGGGATAAAGATGGAATCGTTTTATTAGATTTTCTTGAAGGACAGAAAACTATCACCGCAAGCTATTACGAAGGAGTTTTGAGAAAGCTGAAGACTTCATTGGCTAAGAAACGACGAGGATATCTCCATCGTCAAATTGTGTTCCATCATGACAACGCTACACACGGCCAAGACTGTAAGAACAATTTTACGCGAGTTTCGCTGGGAAATCCTTTCACACCCTCCCTATAGTCCTGATTTAGCGCCTAGTGATTTCTTCCTATTTCCAAAACTGAAGGAACATTTGAAAGGAATAAGATTTCAATCCATAAATGAAGCAAAGAAAGAGATTGTGACCTGGTTCACTAGACAATTTCCAGAATTTTATGAAGAAGGAATTTATCGATGGAAACATCGCTTACAGACGTGTATTGAGTTAGGCGGATCGTATGTAGAAAAATAAAGTTTTCAACTTCCATAAATAAAGTTTTTCTTCAATTTGTCTCAGAACTTTTTGATTTACCCTCGTATACACACACACACACACACACACACACACACACACACACACACACACACACACACATATATATATATATGTATGTGTGTGTGTGTGGCGTATCTTTTGTTAGTAAGTAATTCCATCAAATTCTCGATCGTATATATATATATATATATATATATATATATATATATATATATAAAGTGTGTATTGTTGCACGTGTATGGTTGATAGATATTATGGTGGATAATTGTGTATAAGCGTATGTAAGTTTTCTTTTATGAAAATGTTTTTGATTTTCTTTCATTGCATTTCGTCTTTACTGTTTCGTCTTTTTTTCTTTTCTTTGCTAAATCTTTGTTTTATGTACAACCCCTTTTAACCCCTGCAAAATACCTTAAAATGTTTGGTTTTATTTATTATCTTATTTATATATTCCCCCAATATATTCCATTTCAGTTTTTATTTCTTGCACAAGTTCGGACTCTTGAAACTTGGACAATTCACAAGATTAGCTTTCCATTACAACTGTTTGTTTCTTGCTGCTGGTGTCTTTCGGAATTAAAAAAAAAAAAAACATAAGAAAAGTCTACACCTTCCATAGCGATGTTAATCTCTTTCCTTTTGAGCATTTCCGAAATATGCTGGTGGAGGTTGGTTGGTTGGTTTTGTTTTATGGCATATCAACCCTTTTCAGGTTATTCAATGCCGAATCCAGTGATTTTGAAGAAAAACCTTTTTAATGGAATGTATACATATTTTTTTTTTTGAAGTCGGTTTCTATTTAAGCCATAGTTGGGACCCTAACAGGTACTACCACTCTGGGTCAGAGTGGACCTGGGAGCAATGGCAATTAAGGAGTGACTCCACACTCCACAAACCCAACAAGCTGGGGCCTTACCATTGGATATAGTTTAAGGTCATACCCAGGACGGCTGGTGGAGAAGGATAAAGTATATATATATATATATATATATATATATATATATATATATATATATATATATATATATATATGTGTGTGTGTGTGTGTGTGTGTGCATATATATTAGTGTTGGGACGATAAATCGGAATCAGAATCGGAAAAATCTGAAGATATGGCGTGTATCGGAATCGGTATCGGAATCGGAAAAATTGTTGCCTACTTTCCTATGCCAAAACGATTCTTTTTAATTGTTTATTTTTTTAATTTGATTTTGTTTAAAGAAAAATCTTCCATTGCTGGTAATCTTGATAAAATAATAAATATTTATTGATTTTAAAATACCAGTAAAGCTAAAATCGATAAATCATCCTCCGCAAGTGTATTTTGACGTTTAGGAAAATATCTGCATATTTAGCATGTTTATTTACAAAAAAATCGGGGAAATAACAATCTTATAGTTAAATAATTAGAGATTTATAAAGACTCGGAATCAGTAATTGTATCGGAATCGGGAATTTAGCACGGAATGGTAATTGTGTCAAAGCGGGAAAACATAGGAATCGTCCTATTACTAATATATATATATATATATATATATATATATATATATATATATATATATATATATATAACCTTCAAATAGCCTGCAAATTTCCATATAGTTTCGTCCCGTAGAAGCAAAGATATGAGCATTTCAATATTCAATCAGGCTACCAGTATATATATATATATATATATATATATATATATATATATATATATATATATATATATATAGTTCAAAATTTTGTTGAAAATTCAAAGACTCACGTTTTCTTTTTTATAACCTTCGTTTATTTCCTGGATTTTTCCACTACAGCCGTTTCATTAATGAGTTAGCAATTTTACGATTTATGTTACCGTAAAAATATCCTGTCCTCACCAAGTTCGCTGACTCGAATCTTTTGAACTTTTATGCAAGTGTACACTATGTGTCTGGGATTTTTTTTACAGGGAAATCACCATTCATCAAGACCAGAAAGCCACTCGAGAATAAAGTTTGTTGCGGTAACAGTTATGAAAATTGTGTAGAAATTGACTATTTGAGGGGGCAGCTCAACAAGAACTTGTTTACATTGGAAGACGTTCATGTTGTAGTCAACCGGAAAGTAGACTAGCGGAACAGAGTTCCACAGGCAGCAGTTCTAGGAAAAAAAAGCTTAGTTCATAGAACCTGCGTGTAACTTTAGGCATAGATAGAGAGTGGGGGAAATCGTTGATAGTGGTTGTAGCGAGGCGAGGCGAGGCGAGGCGAGTGCTTTTTGTTAAGGATTGGCATAGGTGGATCATAGCCCATAGCTTCGACGAGCACCTTCCATGAAAACAGCAACGTCTCTTCTGTGGGCAAGAGGTTGCTGAGAGGAGAATAGGTCATCGTCTATCAGATTTCAAAGTCGATTTTGAACTCTGGCAAAGTAGGATAGGATGCTCCACGCAGCTCCTGTCCAGATGATGCAACAGTATCCGATTTTAGGACATACCTGGCTCTTATACAGATAGGGGATTGCAACGGAAGTGAAATAGATACTCGAGCAATAGAATGGCGCAACCATTTTTTCAGCGACCTGATTTGATGTAAATCTTTCAGTTTAGGTCAAGAGCCATTCATATCAACTGAAGCCATGTGGGAATCAATGCATTGGTGCTGAAAAGATAGAAGCTTGGTTTTGCATGCGTTAAAATTAACCAGCCACCTTTTTCCCCACTGCACCACGAACTCAATGTCGAGGGAAAGAGACTCAGAGAGGTCTTGGTCGTTGCTTGTCTTTGAAGTGTTGCCGTAGATGGTAGTGCTGTCTGCATATATGTCGATAAACGAGCTTAAAATATCGTTTTGGAGATCATTGATTCAGATAAGGAAGAGAGTTGAGATCTGGATTGATTCGTGAGGCACACCTGTGTTAATACTTTGATCTTTTAACTTCTGCCCATCGACGACTACTTGCATAAACCTATCCGAGAGAAAGGATTCGATGATTGAGAAGGCATTTTCAGATATTTCATAGCTGGAGATTTTGTGAAGAAAATCCTTATGCCAGATCCTATCAAATGCCTTTAATATGTCACGAGCTATGGCTATGGAGAGGAAATCTTCGTCGATAGATTCACAGATCTTGTAAGAGGTTTTGTATCGGAATGCCTCCGATTAGTATAAAAAATTGATAATCGAAAAAATCCGATTAAAAAAAAACTGTCAGATATTGAACAAAGTTAACACACCTGTACAGCCTAACATCGCAAGTGTATTTCAGTAGTTTCATCATCACACAAGCAGAAGGACCCGGCATATAAAATCAGCAGTAGGTTTTTTGATATGACAGGGACATGCTCCAAATGAATGTTTCTGCTTAGAGCACAAATAAAGCATGATACTTGACTTCTACATTTTCAACTTTAATTTCAGCCGTTATATATAAAAAATGTGAACTGGTGGGTTCCTGACTAGAGTCGACAATCAATCGATTTGATTGAAAAATTGTCGACTCCACTGATTTCGCTGACAATAAAGTATTGGAAGTGTCGAACATTCGTTGGTTCTAATTCAATCCTGGATAACGTCGGTTCTCTCTGCTAATATATATATATATATATATATATATATATATATATATATATATATATATATATATGTGTGTGTGTGTGTATATATATATATGTATATATATATATATATATATATATATATATATATATATATATGAGATTTGTTGTTGTTTTTAGCAATATTAACAGCTTCGAAACGCTATTATTTATTTATTTGTTTATTGTAGAGCCCCAGACTACAGATGCTGGTGTCATGAGTTCGATCCTTGCCATAATCCATGCTTATGACGTCCGAGAGCGAGAAACATGCATATCCATAGGTATACCTTTCATGCACGTAATAATATTTAATATATATATATATATATATATATATATATATATATATATATATATATATATATATATATATATATATATATATATATGTGTGTGTGTGTGTGTGTGTATGTAGATTCTTTTTAAAACTCGTTCTGTATAGCTGGCGTGTTCTTTATGCTTGCAACTTCATAGCCTAATCAGGGTGTGAAAGGTTTACCGAAACGAGACAAAAATCCTGGCTCCTCGGGGGGGGGGGAAGGGATAGGGATAGGGACAGGGGGATAGGTGGCAAGGGAAAATGCCAAATCCCGTGTTTACAAACCTGAAAATCATGGCGTCGATGGCCGCAATTGCGTGTGAGCGATTTTTGGTTGTTTGAAATGTCACATTTCCTTCCTGCCATTTCCAAAAAAAAAAAAAAAAAAAAACCCGCTCTCTCGCTCCGCCGGTGCCAAATTACCGCCTTTGTTTTTCCTTTCCCCCTTTTTTTTCGTTTCTCTCGAAGAGTTTTTTTGTTGTTGTTCTTTTGATACAAACGCCATTTCTTTTATTTCTTTAGATGAGCACGCTCGCACGCACGCGCGCGCACACACACATACACTCACACACACACATACACACACACCTCACATGTTTGTACGCACATATACACACACACCTGTTACCTCATTCTCGCACAGGAGACCGAGCGAGTCTGCGCTATCGTTAATTTAATGATAGGTACTCGATTGAGCTGAAATCTATGGACCCTTCTGTAAAACATTCACGGCAAACACTCTCCTAGTTACAACCACTACCTACAAATTCCCTTAATCTCCATCTGTACAAAAACTAAACGAAAATTCCATGATAAAAGCTTCTCTCCTATGTAACAGAGCGTGGACGCATATATGCAAATGCATGAGAAAGGACGTCACTAGTAAAGAAAAATATAAGCGAGAAAGAGAGAAAGAGAGAGAGAGAGAGAGAGGGAGGGAGAGAGAAAGTACGTTAGAGATGATTGCCACGAGAGAGACGTCACAGCCGTAACGAGGTCACGCTTGGTGGGAGTATGAGGAAATAAATGTCGTTGTTACAACGGGGAAAAAAGCGAGTTGAAGTTCTTTTCTATTCTTTGTCTACTTTGCGACAGAGACTACAACGTGTTGGGTACCGCTACACCTAGAGTTGCCTGTCTGTGGAACACAGTACCATATGGTTGTTTCCCAGTTGACTATAACATGGTTGTATTTAAGCCCAACGTAAACAAGTTCTTGTTGAAACGTCCTCGTAAATAACCTAAATTTCTATACAATTTCCACCATTACTGTTTCTCACGGTGTTCACACATTAACCCTTATCCTTGAGCGGCCCCTAGGTCTTGATGTGCGGTTACTCCCTCGTAATAAACATTTTTTTTTAAAATTCTGGTGGTTTCCTTCAGTCTTGACAGACTATGGATACCCACTGTAAGGGTTCCTGCGTGTGAAATTTTTGTGGCAAGAGTTGCGCAGTCCCCAACCACACCTCTCCTGAGTCGATATAGTTACATACTAATGGCAAGTGGAGGTTCAGGACGACTGGAAATAATGTCGAGATAAGCGGAGAGCACACACAGCGCC
Source organism: Euprymna scolopes (assembly GCF_053919585.1). NCBI lineage: Eukaryota > Metazoa > Mollusca > Cephalopoda > Sepiida > Sepiolidae > Euprymna > Euprymna scolopes. The sequence goes on along the minus strand of NC_136517.1, from coordinate 34,611,703 downwards.
TAGAATTCTCAAATGGTCACCCATCTGGTACTAGCCAGGCTCAACGTTGTTTAACTTCAGTGATTTAGTGAGAACCGGTGTGTCAACGTGATTATGCCGTACATAAAACACACCAACACATATATTATCATACTCAGGTGGAATCCTTATATATCTGCCTCCCCGAAGTTAACACAAGAACAGAACATACACTTCACTTTGATCCCAGCTCAGATGCCGAGAAAACGTGTACTTATTTTGAGTTCATGAACGTTTTTTTCTCTAAGGCTTTTTGGTGCTAGTTCGTAGCTCCTCTCATCCATGCAAAATAAATATAAGTAAATAAAAATAAATAAATAAATAAATAAGATAAAATAAAAAAAAATACGAAAAAAGAAATCTATATTCCCATGACGGAAAGAAAACATCATACACCAAATATCACGTAAATTGATCAAATACTTTTATTCTTAAAGAAAAATCACTTTTAAGCGATTAATAGGAATTCTTAGGCTGCACCTTCTCCATGTTAAGAATGGCTTTCTAAAATCTTTTAAAAATTTGAATTATTTGGAATTATCTCCTTTATCATGCAGAAAAGCACTGAGAGATTGTCGATTGTCGTTTAAGAATAAAATTTGATTAAAAAATTAAAACTTTATTAATTACGTAATTTTTTGGTGTGTGATATTTTCTTTCCGTCACGAGTACGTATGCCATAATTAAAAAAAAAAATTTTTCTTATTTATTTTGTATTTTTGTTATTTCTTGAGAGAAGTGGTAATGGACGTGACCAGGCACTTTTTCTACATATCTTAATTTCAGAAAATACGTGCTAAAATATATTTTAGTTCTGCGATTGATTTATAAGAAAAGAAAAAAAAAATCTTGTGTTTACGTCTTCTCTTCTTCGTGTGTCGTGGCATTTTTCCATGCCGTAGATGAAATCATGGTTAGTGTTCTCCATAGGCGTCGGTCAATTGTTGGTCCGATTTCTCTGAAGACATCAAATGAATTTTAACTTGGCAGAATACATGGAGTGGGTTGCTGTTACCTTCCCCAGTGCAATGGCATCTGACTCCCCTGTTTACACCTATCCGTTGTCCTTAGATCATCCACATAGTTGCAGTCGAATAACGTAACTCTTAATACCATAAAATCGTTGATCTGCTAGAGATTCATCCTCCTCCATGGCCATCCAACATCCTGCTGCCAATGTCATCAGAGTTACCTTCTCCTGGATGCATGTCATAACTAAAACTTGGGGTGCATATCTCAGTGAATTAATGCGCTTCCAGATACCAACCTGGAAATTTCTTATACGGCGCGGTACATACAGCGCCTAGCCTTCCCAAATGGTCACTTATCTGGTACTGGTCAGGCTCATCGTTGCTTAACATCGGTGATCTGGCGGGAACCAGTGTGTCAACCTGCTTATGCTCCAATTAAGCATAATTTGTAATTAAATGAACACGTTACCTGTCTCTCACTGTATCATCAACGTATGTTTCGAGGCTACTTTGCACATCGATTCAACCATATCCTAACATTTCTTAATGCCTCTATCTGAACATTTAGATTTAAAATAATCCTCTCTTTTCAGTTGCCATATAGTTTACATAATGTGTTTATTCGCCACAAAACCGTGCGTACTGCAAAGAGGATGGGCTCCCATTACCGTGTTAGAAAATTACTCACACCTGAGAGCATCCTGCACTTCTACAAAGCCACCATTCGCCCATGCACGGAGTATTGTTGCCACATGAGGGCTGGTGCATCCGCCGCTAGTCTCTCGCTCTTAGTGTAAAACAATCTCTGATCTAATAGGACCCGCACTATCAACCAAGCTCCGACCCATGTCCCATCGCCGCAATGTTCCCCCCTATGCCTGCTTTACAAGTACTTTAATATGATTTGCTCTCATGAACTCATACCACTTTTGCTTTTCAACATGAATACTTCCAAAAAAATCCTTTATTGTAGAAGTCTCTATATGCCTGAAAGCTTTCTACTGTAATAGTTTCTTTCCACCCGATTGGTAACTTTGCTATTCCCTCCCTGTTTTCTGCTTCTCTGAGTGTATTAACACGCAGAAGTTTAAATGTAATGTGAATAGACATCTCGATCATCTTCTCACATGGTCCCCTGTAGACTTAGTCCTAAATAGTAGCTCTTTATGTCCAAGTGCCAATATGACTTGGAAAATTCCACTCAACTTAATCATTAACTTTACGTTAAAGTGGGATGTAGGGAGCTCTGGGTAGGATAGGATCTTTGGCAGCTTGGCATGCTGTGTCCTATTTGTTAGGGTAGATGAGCGCCACTGGACCCCATCCACCCACTAATCCCTCACGTGCTGACTCCAAGCGTCACACCCCGATACACTGCTTCAGCTGGCGGACTAAACTACGTGAGAGTGGTGGTCTTTAGACTGTACCACTAATCTAGGTGGAGGAACTGCTTTAAATAGTCAACGGCTAGAGGGCGGAGGAGATTAATGATCCAACAGCTAAGTGTAGAGGAGTAAACCTACCAAATCAGGAGTGGAGCTCCGAAGGCGGATCAGCGTGCTGACACGGCAACTCCTGCAACCAAACTGGTACTAAACGCACTGCTCTGCTTTTCGTTTGAAACACGCTAGCGAGGTCGAGATGGGTTTCCTGTAGCACTGGGCTGATTAGGACCTCCATACACTTTGTCTAGGCTCGCGGCCTGGATAACCTTCAGACGCGATTCTCCATCGTCGATCGAGATGGAAGGACGCCAACAACAACGTTGAAGTTCACCATACTGACACTTTTGTTTCTAAATATCCGCATCTAAATCTATTCTTACATTCGTCTCCTTCAAGGAATCCAAATTAATTTTACAAAAAAATTGATACCGTTTTAGATGTGAGCCGAGATCTTAGCAAATCTACCATGAAATTATCAAAAATGACAATCAATTTACTTGTCAGCTTGTAAGCCCCGCTGTACTTGTCCTCCAGAATTCGATACAAAGTCAGTTTTACATCCGGGTGAAAAAGTCAGAGGGCACGTTTGGATTAGGACGAAATAAATATTGCCTCAGTCTAGAAGGATTTCTTCACCCACTCACTGGCCCAACACGGAATATATACTATACTATATACTATACTATATATAATATACTTTGAAATATTTAATTGAACAATATATATATATATATATATATATATATATATATATATATATATATATATATATATATAAAATATATATATATATATATAAAATATATATATATTTAACATTTGAACAAATTAGGCACAAGGCCATTGAAAAGTGTAAGAAAATGGGTATTGTTGGTCATCCTTTGCCATCATAACTAAAAAAAAATGTCTTCCCTACACTTAGCTAGAATCATTAATCACTATAATACTACATACGACATACTCACGTTGACACACCAGTTCTCGCTATATCACCAAAGTTAAGCAACGTTGAGTTTGTTCAGTACTATTAGATTGGTGACCTATTTGGAAGTACCAGATGCATTACCAATTTGGGAATACTAGGTGCTGTATGCAGGGGGACGTCGACATCTCCCTGTAGGAGCTGCAAAAACCTAACGTTGTCATTTCCCCTAACGGGGATATAAATGTGACTGAGGATTGGTTGTGAATTTCTTACTCCCATGAAACTTCCTCCTTAGGATGAAGTCGGTTAAACCGGCATAAGGTTAGTGACTCAATTTCATTTTCATTTCATAACACTATATTTTCTCCAGATATCGTTCTACTTAGCATTCTCCAAATGTTTAAAAATTTTATCGAAAAAAAAAAACAAGAAATAAATACATCTATATACAATTATTTGATTGGCAAGAATCGTGGAGTGGGGGGGGGGGAAATTCTTAGCATGACCCTCCTCTGGCTGCACGTTGTTTTCCGGTTGGTTTTGAACCGAAAACAAGGAGGCCCGAAGTTTAACATATTTCTGCCGATCAGTCATGCTTACCTTTCTTTGGTCTGTCATGTTTAAATAAATAAATTAAAAATAAAATGACAATTTTATCGTTAGGCTTGTGGATGAACGTATCTGAAAATGAACGTATCTTTTTTTTTTTTTTTTTTACTATACTCTCGCAAAACTAAAAAAAAAAAAAACATTTTGATATTTTTTACGTCCCCTCCTCCTCTCTTTCTCTCACGTCAGCTCTATTTATGTCGCCTCTCTCCTTCTTCATCTTTTCCCTTCTATACCCCTTTGTATCTTCCATCCCTTTCTCCCTGTAATCCAATTAAACGAGAGTTCAACGCGTTTTTTTTTTCTATCGTTCCAATGTCTTTGCCACAAAACCCTTTCTTTATTTCTTTTATTTTTTTTCGCTCGGTATTTTCACCCGGCTTTGTCGGACCGTAATTCTCTCTTTTTCCCCCTTCCTTTCCTCTTCATCGGATGGATTTCCGCCGTTAGCTACCCTAATGTGGACAGTGTGGGTGGCACAACACCGATCAAGTCGGCCCTTGTTTAGCCGAAACAGGTGCGGAACACACCGAACATCTTGGTCCGAAGATCCGTACGGAGCAACCCCTTTTTATTTTTATTTTTTATTTATTTATATTTTATACGGCGGTCACCACTTATCAAGGCCCTGAAGCCACTCATGGATAAAGGTTATTGCAAGTACAGTACGTTAGTGTGGAGATTTATTGAAGTGTTTATTTTAGGTGGCGGTTCATTAGGAATTTGTTTACGTTGGACTTGAAGACATCCAGGTTGTAGTCAGGTTGGAAGCAGGCAGACGGAACAGAGTTCCACAGGCGTGCAGTTCTAAGAAAGAAGCTTTGTTCATGGAATCTACGTTTTGATTTAGGCACAGTGGATTCAGCTAGACTGGTGTTTTTCGTGAAAGATTGGCGAGGGGGGACCAGAGATTGGAGTTCAGACAAGCACCTGCCATGGAAATAACGATAAAACAAGGATAGGCTCGCAACATCTCTTCTGTGGGAGAGAGGTTGCAGGGAAGAGAAAAGGGCATCCCCACTAAGCCACGAAGTCTATTTTTATTCGCCTTGGTATACCCATAGTCCATATATTAATAAAATTATGTTACCAATCATGTTCTGTTTGTGTGTGGTGGTGTTTTCACACCTCTGTGTTACTTATATGGTTAAGACACAAATATATAACAACTAAATGTTACCAAAGGCAAGATAAGTTACTTTTACCTACTCGGATAACGTTTTTTTTTAAATATTTTATAGCGTTTATTTTATTTATTTTTCATGAAAATTGCTCCAGACAAGACATGAACCACTTGATGTAAAGAGCAAAAAAAAAAAAAAAAAAAAAAAAGATGTACTTCAACGTCAACAACTTGCCAACGATAAGTATTAAGATGGAATAGATTCTGACTAGGAAAACAGCAATTCTTCCCACTTTGTCAGAAATATCGCTCCTGGACTGTGAAGCCGAAAGGACAAAATAAAGGAAGCGGGTTACGCGGCTGTCGAAAGTAAACCTAATATCCACTTTCTACTACTCTATTAAGTTTGAAATGCAAGTAGTGCCGAGCGCTTAAGTAGAAATGAAAACAAAAATGGCGGACATATTTGTAGTCTCGGAAATCGCTCAAAACTTGAAATCAAAATAAAATAATGAAAGAAATCCACCCAATAAATGTCATAGTGATATTTATTTGATGAATTTCTAGCATTATTTATTATTTATTTTCGAATTTTGAGCGATTCTCGAAACTTCAAAAGTAACTGTCTCATATACGCTGTCTTTGTTGTCGTTTTAACTTAAGTGCTCGCCACTTTTTGCGTTCAAACTTAATAAACATATTATGTATCTTCCTGTTAGTCTCCTCTCTGTTAAGTTTTTAAAAGGTTGGTCAACGGCAACTTCCATGATTTTCTGAAAAATCTGAGCGTCTTTAGTGATGATATAGAATATCTGGGCCTCTTTAGTGATGGTATTGAAAATCTTGGTCTCCTTCGTGATGCTATTGAAAATCTGGGTCTCTTTCGTGATTGTATGGACAATCTGGGTCTCTTTCGTGATTGTATGGACAGTCTGGGTCTCCTTCGTGATGATATTGAAAATATGAGTCTCTTTCGTGATTGTATGGAAAATCTGGGTCTCTTTCGTGATGGTATGGGAAATCTGGGTCTCTTTCGTGATGATATTGAAAATCTGGGTCCTATTCGTGATGGTATTAAAAATCTGTCTCTTTCGTGATGGTATTAAAAATCTGGGTCCTTTTCGTGATGGTATAGAATATCTGAGCCTCTTTCGTGATGGTATTGAAAATCTAGGTCTCTTTCATAATGGTATGGAAAATCTAGGTCTCTTTCGTGATTGTATGGAAAATCTGAGTCTCTTTCGTGATTGTATGGAAAATCTGGGTCTCTTTCGTGATGGTTTGGAAAATTTTTAGTGAAGGGAATGGAAAATATGGGCTTCTTTAGTAATGCTCAGTATGGTTTTCATGGTTTTTGTTCAACTGCTAATCTTTTTACTGCTGGAATTGAACAGATCTATCGGCTTATGGATAATTCAAAAGAAGGTAAAGTCATTGCACTTGACACTTCGAAGGCATTTATTAGAGTGTGGCATACCAGTCTTCTACATAAACTCCAGGGTTATGATATTAGTGGTGAGGTTCTTGACATTTTTAGGTCTTTTCTTTCTGATCGTAAATCACCACAAGTTCTAGATGGTGCCTCTTCGTTCTCTTCTCCTATTAATGCTGGCGTTTCTTAGGAACGTTCTACGCCTAACTTCTCTATATCGATGATCGGTACTTGTGCAGTTTAATCAAGGCATTAAAAAATTGAAAATATGGAAAAATGAATTATATTGTACCTACTCGTTATAGAATTAAATTTTGCTTATTTTTATCAAGTAGTTTTTTCCCAGTGGGGAAACAATTTTTTATGATAGCGAGCTGAAGGTAGTCATGTTTGAATTTTTAGACCACGAGGATGGGAGGGGGCGCCACGCGGAGATAACTCAGTCTAAAGTGCCGACATCCCCTCTTCATGTTAAATATTTGCTTATCTTCCTTCCTTGTGGTCTAAAAATCGAAACATTGTTTCTTCGCTGTAAAAAAAACAAAAACAAAAATAAGAACAAAAACAAACAAACAAAAAAAAAAAACGAGTAAATTAAGTGAAATTTTTTTCGGAGAATTTAATTCAATATCGGGTACATAAAATATAACTTTTGTTTCAATATTTTCATTTTTTAATGTTTTGATTAAACTGCACAAGTATCCAATCATCTTCCACAGAATATTGTTCAGAAAATGAACATATATGCTGATGATACCACTCTCTATTTCGAGGTTACTTGTCGCTAATCTTTGTCGGATCAGTTGAAATCATGAACTGTGTATGTGTATGTGTATGTGTGTGTGAATTCGTTCCCTATGGACTCCAAAACTACTGGGCCGATAATTTTTTTAAATTTCACACAAAGGTACTTGATGTGTCTGTGAGTGTTCTTACGTAGGTTTTGTATCGGGATGTGTTAGATAAGTATCGATAATCGATAATCGATAAAATAAGATATTCGATTAAAAAGGAAGTCCGATTTTGACCAAAGTTAACACTTTTATACAACCTAACATAACACGTGCATTTGAGAAGTTTCATCACTGTACAAGCAGAAAGACCCGACCTATAAAATCAACCGTTGACTCTTTTATAAGATAGGGGCGCGTTAAAAACGAATATTTCTTTTTAGAGCAGAATTGAACCATGATGCTTAACTTTCGCACGTTTAACTTTAATTCAAGTGATTATGTAAAATAGTTTCATGAAATCTACAGTTGGTTCTTTGATAAGACAGCGGCGCGTTCAAAATGAATGTTTCTGCTTAGAGCACAGTCAAACCATGATACTTGACTTTTGCATTTTAAACTTTAAATGAATCAACAATATATTCTCTTTAGTGTAATGTAGATTACAATGTATTGTTGACTAAGTCATTATTGGAAGCGTATGAAGCTTTCTTCCGGTACACTGCGGGGGGCGGGCTCCCTGACTAGAGCAGGCAATCAATCGATTTGGTTAAAAAATAGGTTATTTCACCGATTTCGGTGACAATAAAAGCACGAGAGGCTGAAATATTTGTTGATCTTCAATAACTCCCGGACAATGTCGGGTCTCCTTGCTAGTATGAAACTAATTTAGAGTCGGGTTCAGTTGTAGACTGGGTTACGAAATGGCTTGTTTCGTTCAATCCTGTTAGGACTCAGCTCGTGTCTTTCAGCCGTAGGCGTGTCCCTTTTTTAATCCTGAGATTCTGATGGATGGCTTTGCTCGTGAGGAGAAATCGACTCTAAAACTTTTTTTTTGTCTTTCATTCTCATCGGATCTACCTTGGAGTTCATATATTAGAACCATTATTCTTTCTAATTCTTGTAAGGCGGGTTCTCTCCATCGCTGTAAACATTGTCTCACACCTGAGACTATTCTCTATCTCTACAAATCTATTATCAGACCATTATGGAGTACTGTTGTCATATTTGGGCTGGTGAATTTCTGTGCTATTTGAGGGCACTTCATAAGATGCAAGAACGTTTGTTAAATTTTATTGGCTTCACTATTTTCTTCATTGCAACCTCCCCCCTCTCTCTCTCTCTCTCTCTCTCTCTCACACACACACACACACACAGAGACACACACACACACATAGACGTGATATTGCTTGTTTACGTCTTTTCTACAAATACTATTATGCCATGTGCTCTTCAGAACTGCCTGATCTGTTCCCCGCTTCTTTTGTTTCAGCTCTTTTGACTTGTTGGTCTAGTAGTCTCCGCCAGTTTGCTGTCTTGTTACCTCATTGTAATACAGCTTCCAATAACTCCAATAATTCCTTACACCCCCAAAAAAACAAAAACATAGCTTGTGGAACTCCCTTCCTGCTGACTGTTTTTCTCCCACTTTCAACCATGATGTTTTCAAGACTAAGCTACATATATATCTGCTGTCTTTGTGATAATCATCTTTAGTTCTTGTAAGCTCTTTACAATAAATGGCTTCAGGCTTTGTCTAGAGCGATTTCAATAATAATAATAAAAAAAACATTCACAGCAAACACTTGCTTAGTAGCAAGTATTATTAGTCATTTTCTTACTCTCTATCTATGCATAAAATTAAACGAAACCCCCACGAGCAAAAGTTTTTTTTCCCAGAACACAATACCTGTGGAACACAATACCGTGAAGCTGCCCCCCCATCTCATTATTATATGCTTGTTTTCAAGTCCAACGTAAACAAGTTCTTGTTGAGCTGCCCTCTTAAATAATTAATTTCTACCTATTTTACCCCATATCCGATCATCACGGTGTTGTCTCGCCTGATACCCATTCATTAATCCTTTTGATTGAGTGGCCTCCTGGCTTTAATAAGCCATGGCTATATAGTATAAAAATCCCTAATAATTACAGAAGAATTTAACACAAATATGTCGAAACGAAAGTAATTTGTTTTTTGATCAATTTCCCAAACTGTATTTCCTTTAAAATAATTTATTCAGCCAATAGTAACGTTTACCCGTTTTTCAAATCTGAACAGAAAATCACACCCGAATAACGAAACTACTCGGCAATTTTTTTTCCATTCTTTTTTTTATCGTCCTTTGACACCTGCATAAAAGAAACGCCAGGGGGCGCTCGTGACAGACGAGCGTGGAAAGAAAACAAGCGAAAGTTGTTTACGATGCGGCTTAGTAAACCAATAAATTGTGTCCCGCTTTTTTCACAATGGAAGCTTAAATGTTGGAGATGGAACGCCAGATAAAAAAAGTCAGGTTTTTACAATAAAAGATTGAGAGAGAGAGAGAGAGAGAGAGAGAGAGAGAGAGAGAGAGAGAGAGAGAGAGAGAGAGAGAGAGAGGAATTAATTTATGCGATTCGATTTAGCGTTCCATTGACGGTTTTCAATGGAAGATCATCACCTGGTCAATCCGGTTTAGTCGCGTTAATCCGATAGTCATCTTCTCGTTTTAAGCAGCCATATTTTAACCGAGAAATTTTATCGTTTCAAAGTTGCTGGGTGCAACATCAAAACTATATCCGGTAGTGACAAGGCTAATTTTTTTCAACTTTGGAAAATACAGAGTAACCCAATTTCGCAGTCAGGACAATAAAACGAAAGAGTAGTAAATAACAAAACAAAACACAAAAAAAACACCCAATAAATGTCACCAATCGTGCGAAAATGTAATATTCTACACGTAGTTTGCTTATTTTTCAATTTTTGAGCGATTATCGAGACTCTCCAGATAACCGTCTAATTTTCTTTTCTCTTGTTGTCTCGTAATGAAACTCAGGTTTAAAAAAAAAAAAAAAACTTTGGAAAGGAAAGATTTAAGCTATTTTATAGTCGAGAAAACAATGAAAACATGGTAAAAAAAAAACAACAAACAAACAGAAATATAACAAATAAAAGTTACCAAAGGAAATATAAGTTACCTTTCTATCAACCCGGATAAGTTTTTTGTGTGTTTTTTAACTTATTCCAAAACTTTTATTTACTTTAAAACAAAAATAGTTGAATCTTAAGTTAGAACAAGAAAAAAAAAGAAGCCTGTCATTAGATAAACGCAAAATTATATATATATATATATATATATATATATATATATATATATATATATATATATATATATATATGTGTGTGTGTGTGTATATATATATATGTGTGTGTATGTGTATATATATATATATATATATATATATATATAATAACTAGTATAATCCAACTAATAAATGTCACCAATCATGCGAAAATACAATGTTCTAGCAGTATTTTGTTTAATTTTCGACTTTTAGACGATTATTATAACTCACCAGAAAATCGTCTAAAGTTCGTTTCATGTTATTACTTAAGAATCGACACTGCTTTCGTTTACATGTAAATAAACGATTTAAAAAAGATAAAACACAAAAAACTTATCTAGGGAGGAAAAAAGTGTAAGTTATCCTGCCTTTGGTAACATTTATTTGTTATATTCTCTTGTTTTTACCACTTTTTCGTGTTGTTGCCTTAATTAAAAATATCCCTAGTAAAACTCCTGTTGCTGTTAATCCTGATGCATATATATATATATATATATATATATATATATATATATATATATATATATATATATATATATATACATATATATATATATATATGTATGTATATATATATATGTATATATGTATGTATATACATATATGTATATATATATGCGTGTATATATATATGTATATATACATATATATACATACATATATATATATGTATATATATACATGTGAATTAATTGAATTGTAAACATCATCACTTTCGTCATGACCATTGAGGAATTATACCGTTTTTAAACGCTTCTCTCAATAAAAAAAACAAAAAACAAAAAAAAAACATCGAGATTCATGACTGCTTTGTTTTACATGTTGCATGCGATGGATTTGTTTTATCTGGGGCGGAGAGGGCTCCAGAAAGCCATGGTGAAGGCAACCTCTCTAGGAGAAGCAAATTTCTGATCTAAAATAGCATAAAGCGGAAGACCAGTACCCGCATTAAGCTGATCTGCAGTTTAATTTGTTGCTGGCTATCTTGCTCTTGATTTTTGCTGGATATCAACATTTTGAACCGAGAGAGAGAGACTAGCTGTCGTACAAAGCTAAATCTCTGGAATAACATCTTTGTACAGAAAAACAAGACGACCTGGTTCCATCCCCAATCTAAACATGGCCATTTACTTGATTACATACTGTGGAGACCTGGTGATCTTGGAAATTTTTGCAAAATTAGAGTAATGCGTGGTGCTGACTGTTGTACTGATCATTTAAGGGTCAGAGCTAAACTGAGAATTACAGTTCGCAAAAATGCCGTTTTAATGGTGTCAAAGTGCCTAAACATATTGAATCCAGTTGTACGAAGTTCCTTGAAATCTGCTTGCAACCAGGTGGATGTCTCAGGTTGTGATTCGGAGACAGTAAGAGATACAATATAACAAAAAGATGTTGAAGCTCTTGGATTGAAGGTTCACAGACATAGAGATTGGTTTGCTGATAATTTCAATCAAATTAAACCTCAAATTGATAGAAAGCGGAAAGCTTATTTGAAACTTCTCAACTCTTCACCTCTGAACAAGCCAGCGCTCGCTGCCCACTTTTCTTCTGTGCGGAGTGAGGTTCAGTGTTGTGTGCGCCAAATAAAAAAAACAAATAGTGGTCTGATCTTTCCAGGGAGATACAGACTGCCTACGATCATAGAGATGTCAAGACATTCTACACTCTGCTTCATCAGGCTTATGGTCCGAAATCCTCTTCAACTACACCACTCCTGGCGAAGGACGGGAAAACCTTGCTGAAAACCTCAGATGAAATTATGCATCGATGGCATGAACACTTTCATGATCTTTTTCACAACCCATCCAATGTTGATGTTGCTGCAATAGAAAGTATCCTTCTATGTTCCTTTTGGCCGGAACTTGATGTTGAACCGACTCTTGCTGAAACAGTTGACTGCATAAAACAGATAAACTCGAACAAAGCCCCTGGGCTGGATGGCATCCCTGTTGAGCTGCTGATACATGGTGGTGTCAATGTACATCGTGTGATCCACTCTTTGATACTGTCAGTATGGCAGGGTGATCCGGTTGCCCAAGATTGGGTAGATGCCATCTTGGTTATGTTGTACAAAGGAAAGGGTACAAGGTCTGATTGTGGAAATTATCGAGGTATCTCGCTGCTGAGTGCGGTTGGAAAGGTATTTGCACGGCTCTTGCTAAACCGATTGGAAAAGTATGTATGTCCTAATATCCTTCCGGAATCCCAGTCTGGTTTTAGAGGTGGGCGAGGAACTGTGGATATGGTGTTTTCTGCTAGACAGCTCTTGGAGAAATGTATTGAACAGCCTATGCCTCTTTGCCAGATGTTTGTGGACTTAACCAAGGCGTTTGACACAGTCAACCGTGAGACTCTTTGGAAAGTGCTGGAAAAATTTGGCTGTACACCTGCTTTTACAGACAAGTTCAAGCAACTTCATCATAGTATGAAAGGTCGCGTCAACTTCAATGGTCGGCTTTCAGAAGAATTCCCCTTTGATAATGGTGTGAAGCAGAGTGATATAGCTGTACCAACATTTCGCTCTATTTGACTGCTGTGCTCTGGTATGGTTTCCACGATTGTGATATGGGTGTTTATATTAGATTCCGAACGACTGGAAAGATATTCAACCTCAGAAGATTCCAAGCCAAAACATTTGTTAGTGATGGACTTGTTAGGGAACTGTTGTACGCTGATGATGCTGACCTGGTAACACACTCCCCAGTAGATATGCAACTAGTGATGGATCTCTTTACAAATGCTTGTACCTGCTTCGGACTGACAGCATTAAGAAAACTAAAGTCATGTACACTCCTGCTCCCGATGATCTGCATGTGGAACCTGATATCTTCGTCTGTGGAAAGCGCCTTGAAGTCGTAAAAAATTTTGTCTACCTTGGCAGTGCCTTATCAAATGATGGCACTCTTAATGCGGAAATAAGACAGAGAATCAGCAAGGCATCTGATGCTTGTGGAAGGTTACAAGATAGAGTCTGGTCTGACGGTGATCTAACTCTGACAACTAAAATTTCAGTATATCAAGCATGTGTAGTACCATCCCTACTCTACGCATCTGAAACTAGGACCTTGTACCGGTCACATATAGAATTGCTCGAGAGGTTCTATCAGCACTGCCTTAGACGCATTCTTGGTTTAAAGTGGTATAGCTTTGTCCCTGATACATATTTCTTAAAAAAGGCCAAAACAACCAGTATTGTTACCATTGTTATTAAGAACCAATTGCGTTGGGCGGGTCATCTCATCCGGTTTGAAGACTATCGACTCTCAAAACAATTGTTCTATGGTGAGCTCTTTCTTGGAAAAAGACCCCAACACAAGCCCAAAAAACGTTTTCGTGATAGCATCAAGGAGAGTCTGGCGAGCTTTCATATTCCTGCTGACAGTTGGGAGTCCCTATCGTATGATCGCAAGCAGTGGAGGACACTGATATACAGGAGTGCAGAACACTTTGAAGCAGCCAAAATCGACCGAGCGAAGCTTAAGAGAGCATGTAGGAAATGACAAACCTTGCCGCCCAACCATGGAGATCTCTGGATCTGTAAGGTGTGTGATCGGGCTCTGTTGTCTAAGGCAGGTTTTGTTAATCACATGAAAGCCCAATATAATACAGGTTCCGCTGCTGTTAGTTTCATACAAATCAGTGAACATTTTCAATGTCATGTCTGCTTGAGGGTGTGCAAGTCGCTGGCAGGGCTAAAAAGTCATATTCGGGCACATGGACTTTTAGTGACTGAGGGAGTGGCTCTCGTCTGACAAGACGTTGCAATCATATACATGTGCGTATTTATATATGTATGTATATATATGTATGCATATATATGTGTGTATGTATGTATATATATATATATGTATGTATATATATATATGTATGCATGTATATATATGTATGTATGTATATATATATATATATATATATATATATATATTTAAAATGGGTGATTTCACCGATTTCGATGGCATTTTTGGTTCTTATTCTTATTTATTGAATCTCCCTACTAGTATATATATATATATATATATATATATATATATATATATATATATATATATATATATATATATTGTGAAATGTTTTTGACTCCTGATAGGGGGGATGAGACCAATGATTTCGACGATCGTTTTTATAACCACAAGTCATGGTGAGCAACCAATGAAAAGGTTATAAAGTTACTATAAAAATTGTCGAATTTTGGATTCAATCGTTGCCGCCATCTTTGTTACTGGCCATTATACTCAGGATCTGAACTACACTGCTTTTACGCCGCCATCTTTGTTACTGGCAATTATACTCAGGATCTGAACTACACTGCTTTTACGCCGCCATCTTTGTTACTGGCAATTATACTCAGGATCTGAACTACACTGCTTCTACGCCACCATCTTTGTTACTGGCAATTATACTCAGGATCTGAACTACACTGCTTCTACGCCGCCATCTTTGTTACTCGCAATCGCACTCAGGATCGTACTACACTCGGTTCAACATAATATCTCAACACTTAACACACACACACACACACACACACACACACACACACACACACACACACACACACATATATATATATATATATATATATATATATATATATATATATATATATAGAGAGAGAGAGAGAGAGAGAGAGAGAGAGAGAGAATGAAACGTAGAATATTCTGTGTAGCTTAATTGCCAAATATGTTTTCATAACTTACTACCTAGCTCTACCTATGTATTGAGCACTGGTGAAGTAAATACTGAAAGATTTACGCATAAAATCATGTATTTGCATAATAATTTATGTGATTAAATGTAGTATGACAGAAAACACAACTCTGACTTTCATATCACGTGCGTCAAGCGTTTTCTTGCGATATTTCAAAATAACACCGCCGACAGACAAACACGCAAAATCTTTACTAACTGGATTTCTTCAATTTAACATCATGGCGAGGAGAAAAAACAAAAAAGAAAAAGAAAATTCTATAAAAGTCTGAGGATGGCGTCTATCGCCAAAATATTAACTTTAAACAAATAAATATGTGTATATTTTCATAATATTTCGTTGTAATTTAGCTTATATACGTATTTTATACGTATTTTGTTTAAAATTAAAACAACGCATTCACCACGGAAAACACGTCTGACTGGAGATCCGCCGCTATACAGCTCATGCTCTATACTGGTCCAAGTTATGACAGCAGAACCACTGCCAGCACCCTCAAAATGCATCGCTAGATAGCAACGAATAACAGGAACGTGACAAGTGTGATAAAAAGAAAGTTTCTGGCTACAATTATGGTCTTTGCTGTGGTTTCAAGTGAGGGCCACATCATGCCACCTCAGACCTTCGAAGTTGGCTTGAAAGTCAACACCAAAATGTATCTGGATGTGCTGAAGAGTGTGGTAATCTCCCGGTGCAATGAGGTGGCCGCTGGCAGACCCTGGGTGTGGTAGCAGGACACGCGCCAGCCCACAAGTCCAAAGAGATCCAGGCTTGGCTTCAGAAAGAGAGTCCTACCACGGCCACCGAGACTAAGAAAAGGCCTGTTAACTGAAAAATGTCTGCAGGCAATGTAGGTAAGATTTGTCAGATTGTCAGTACTATATGAGGGCCATTTGAAAAAGAGCAATAAAACATTTTTAAAAAGAAAAAGCAACACAGTTCGATTACTACTTAAACTGAACTTTATGCAATATAAAATATCAATATTATCTATGTAAAATTAAGTAATTTTAAAGCAATATATAATTTAATACTTATAAAACTGAATTATGAATTTAGGGAACAAACAATTAAAGAAACATTAAACACAAATATTTTTGGGCCTTCGGAACAAGATCACAGTGTAATATCTGTTTTGATATTACACTTTACCTTTTTTGTTCCTATCCAGAATACCCCTTATTGGGGAGCTGGATTTTGCCCAAAAGATTATATGTTGAAATATTTAAATAACTATTACTTTAAATACAGAAATTATATTTAAAGTTTTGGTTTTCTGTTCTTCTATGTCCATTTTTCCCCATGTTTTTCATCAAAATGTGTAGCGTATTAGTTGTCTCACAGGCCATCATCAGTGATCGCTCACTGGCAGTAACCTATGGTGTTCCCTGGAGACCAAGTGACACCAAGTCTCCCCAGATTTCCAGTGTTCTTCACCTCTTGACCACTTGTGCAGATGATTGCATGTTATCGCAACAGCCGTTGTCACTGATTTCTCATTGGCATCGGCCATTTGTGTTTCCTGGGGTTTGGATGACAAAATGCCTCCCCCAACGTACCAGATTTGAACTGCACACTTCCAGTGGAGATTTGGTTAGTACTCTCTCACCTCGATCTTTCCATCCTCCCAAACTCTTCACAACGAGTTGGAGTGGCGCCAGTCGATGTCATCTACACGAGTTTTTTTTTATTATTATTACTATTATTATTATTATGATAATAATTAGGGTGCTTGTGTAGTGTATGTACGTGTAATTTAAATATTAATTCCAAGTTAAATTAAATTTTGGGTTTGTATTACTGTACACATAGATTCGAAAAAGTTATCAAAAACATATATATAACAAATAAATGTTATCAAAGGCAAGATAAGTTACTTTTCTACCTAAATGGATATGTTTTTAGGGGGTTGTATTACTATACACAGATTCGAAAAAGTCGTCAAAAATCGAATATATACCAAATAGAAGTAATCAAAGGCAAGATAAGTTACTCTTCTACCTATCTGGAAAGGTTTTTAGTGGTTTTACTCACTTTAAAACGTGTAATCGCTTCGAAAATCATACAATGCTTATCGATATATTTTATTTGTTTTTTCTTGACAACTTTTTCGAATCTATGTGTATAGTAAAACAGCCCCATCATGTAAATTATTTACAGTTAAAATATTATAACAAACAAAAACTTTAAGTTTCAAATATATTTAAAAGAAATAAATTACGCCCGGTGCTAAAATATTGAAAATTCACCGATCGTAAAAAAAAAAAAAAATAAAATAAAATAAAAATAAAAAATTGCCGTGAGAAATGCTAACTATATTTCGAAATACTCAGTGAAAAGTTTTATTTATTATTAAAAGAACGGACTGAAAAATATATAAAAAATGTTTGTTTTGTAGTAAAAAAAAATAAATAAAATGAAATATTCGACTTTCTCCGATAGAAATTAAAGGTTCAAAAACTAGTTCACTTACTATATTTTGTTAGATTAAAATTATCCCAATGGGCAATTATAATAATTATTATCCAAATGGACAATCGGTAACACATATTGGTCGCCATGGATATAGGTAGCCATATTTTTTTGCCTAATAACGTGACCACGTGGTTGAATAGCGGAAGCTGTCTATACCTACAACTTAATCAGGAAGTGACGCTCTACTGTAATATGCATAGGCCTTCTTAGTCTCGGTAGCCACGGTCCTACGCCTTTGAACCTTTCTTCTCCTTCCCCGACCTGAACCCTCTGGACTACTTCGTTTGGTTATCCGTCGGAAATATCACCAACATAGCCTCCCACAACATCAAAGCCAGCTTGATTGCCGCCATCCGCCGAGTATTCGGCGAGCTCCCGCCGGTAATTGTGGAAAAGGCATGCTCCCAGTTTTGAACCCGTATCGAAAGGGTAACTGAGGCTGAAGGCGGCTACATTGAATGGATCTCAGTTCTTCTACATAATCAAGTTACCTGAATGGATTTTTTCAATAAAAGTTATAAAATAAAGCACACATAACAACAACTTTATTTTATATATATATATATATATATATATA